>NC_065529.1:40966024-41040456 GCF_006386435.1 Epinephelus moara | reverse complement strand
TTTGACTACATAGTATACCATGACTTTTTGATGAAATTTTGACTACATACTATACTATGACTTTTTTGATGAAATTTTGTCAACATACTATACTATGATTTTATTGATGAAATTTTGACAACATACTATACTATGATTTTATCGATAAAATTTTGACGACATACTATACTATGATGTTTTTGATGAAATTTTGACTACATACTACACTATAACGTTTTTGATTAAATTTTGACTACATACTATACTATGATTTTATTGATGAAATTTGGATTACATACTATACTATGACTTTTTTGATCAAATTTTGATGACATACTATCCTAGGACTTTTTTGATGAAATTTTGTCAACATACTATACTATAAGTTTTTTGTTGTAATTTTGACTACATACTATACTATGACTTTTTTGATGAAATTTTGTCAACATACTATACTTTGACTTTTTTGATGAAATCTGCTTGACATACTATACTATAACTTTTTTGTTGAAATTTTGACTACATACTATATTATAACTTTTTTGATGAAATTTTGTCAACATATACTATACTTTGACTTTTTTGATGAAATCTGGATGACATACTATACTATAACTTTTTTGTGAAATTTTGACTACATACTATACTATGACTTGTTTGATGAAATTTTGACTACATACTATACTATGATTTTATTGATGAAATGTTTTCAACATACTATCCTATGACTTTTTTCATGAAATGTTGACAACATACTTTCCTGTGACTTTTTGGTGAAATTTTGACTACATACTATACGATGACATTTTTGATGAAATTTTGTCAACATACTATACTATGATTTTATCGATAAAATTTTGACGACATACTATACTATGATGTTTTTGATTAAATTTTGACTACATACTACACTATAACTTTTTGATTAAATTTTGACTACATACAATACCATGATTTTATTGATGAAATTTGGATTACATACTATACTATGACTTTTTTGATCAAATTTTGATGACATACTATACTATGACTTTTTTGATGAAATTTTGTCAACATACTATACTTTGACTTTTTTGATGAAATCTGGATGACATACTGTACTATAACTTTTTTGGTGAAATTTTGTGAACATACTATACTATAACTTTTTTTTTTTAATTTTGACTACATACTATACTATAACTTTTTTGATGAAATTTTGTCAACATACTATACTTTGACTTTTTTGATGAAATCTGGATGACATACTATACTATAACTTTTTTGGTGAAATTTTGTGAACATACTATACTATGACTTTTTTGGTGAAATTTTGTGAATATACTATACTATGAGTGTTTTGGTGAAATTTTGTGAATATACTATACTATGATGTTTTTGATGAAATTTGGATGACATACTATAGTATGACTTTTTTGATGAAATTTGGATGACATACAATACTATTACGTTTTTAATGAAATTTTGTGAACATACTATACTATGACTTTTTTGGTAAAATTTTGTGAATATACTATACTATGACTGTTTTGGTGAAATTTTGTGAATATACTATACTATGATGTTTTTGATGAAATTTGGATGACATACTATAGTATGACTTTTTTGATGAAATTTGGATGACATACAATACTATTACTTTTTTAATGAAATTTTGTGAACATACTATACTATGCCTTTTTTGATGAAATTTTGACAACATATTATACTATTATTTTTTTACCTGAAAATTTGAAGTCATACTTTATTAGGCCTTTTTTGGGTCAAATTGTGATGATATACTATGCTATGACTTTTCTGATGAAATTTTTTTCTTTAATGTACAGGACAGAGTGAAATGGGGTGAGAGATAGTGGGGGTGACATGCAGCAAAGGGTTGCAAGCCGGAGTTGAACCTGCAACCTCTGCAACGAGGCATTGCCTCTGTACATTAAGCGCCGGCACTATCCACTACACTACCGATGTTGTGGACTCTGACTTTTTAGACGAAATTTTGACGACATACTATAATATGATGTTTTTGATGAAATTTTGACTACATACTATACTATGACTTTTTTAATGAAATATTGACTACATACTATACTATGATTTTATTAATGAAATTTTGACTACATACTACACTATGATTTTATTGATGAAATTTTGACGACATACTATACTATGATTTTATTGATGAAATTTTGACGACATACTATACTATGATTTTTTTTGGTGAAATTTTGACGAAATACTATACTATGATGTTTTTGATGAAATTTTGACGAAATACTATACTATGATTTTTTTGATGAAATTTTGACGACATACTATACTACGATTTTATTGATGAAATTTTGATGACATACTATACTGTGATGTTTTTGATGAAATTTTGACTACATACTATACTACGACGTTGTTGATGAAATTTTGACGACAACTATACTATTAAGTTTTTGATGAAATTTTGACTACATACTGTACTATCACGTTTTTGATGAAATTTTGAGTACATACTATAGTATAAGATTTTTGATTAAATTTTCACTACATGCTATACTTTAAGATTTTTGATGAAATTTTTTCAACATACTATACTATGATTTTTTAATTAAATTTGGATGACATACTACACTAACTTTTTTGTTGAAATTTTGTGAACATCCTATACTATGACTTTTTTGGTGAAATTTTGACGATATACTATACTGTGATGTTTTTGATGAAATTTTGACGACATACTATACTGTGATGTTTTTGATGAAATTTTGTCAACACACTATACTATGACTTTTTTGATGAAATTTTGTGAACATACTATACTATGATTTTATTGATGAAATTTTGACGACGTACTATACTATGATGTTTTTGATGAAATTTTGACGACATACTATACTGTGATGTTTTTAGTGAAATTTTGTCAACATACTATACTATTACGTTTTTGATTAAATTTTGACGACATACTATACTATAACTTTTTTGATGAAATTTTGTCAACATTATATACAATGACGTTTTTGATGAAATTGTGACTACATACTATACTATACTATGACTTTTTGATGAAATATTGACGACATAGCATACTATGACTTTATTGATGAAATATTGACGACATAGCATACTAAGACTTCTTTGGTGAAATTTTGACGACATGGCATACTATGACTTTTTTGATGAAATTTTGTCAACATACTATACTATGATTTAATTGATGAAATTCTGACAACATACTATACCATGATTTTTTTGATGAAATTTTGACTACATGGTATACTATAAGATTTTTGATGAAATTTTGTCAACATACTATACTATGACACTTTTGATGAAATTGTGACTACATACTATACTATACTATGACTTTTTGATGAAATATTAACGACATAGCATACTAAGACTTTTTTGGTGAAATTTTGATGACATACTATACTATGACGTTTTTGATGAAATTTGGATGACATACAATACTATTACTTTTTGATGAAATTTTGTCAACATACTTTACTAGGACTTTTTTGATGAAATTTTGACAACATATTATACTATAATCTTTTCCCTGAAATTTTGAAGTCATACTTTATTAGGCCTTATTGGGTCAAATTGTGATGATATACTATGCTATGACTTTTCTGATGAAATTTTGATGACATACTGTAGTATGAATTTTTTTTTTTATTCAAAGATGATTTTTTTTGGGGGGGGGGGGGGGCTTTTTGTCTTTAATGTACAGGACAGAGTGAAATGGGGTGAGAGATAGTGGGGATTACATGCAGCAAAGGGTTGCAAGCCAGAGTTGAACCTGCAACCTCTGCAACGAGGCATTGCCTCTGTACATTGAGCGCCGGCACTACACTACCGATGCTGATGTACTCTGACTTTTTTGACGAAATTTTGACGACCGATGCTGATGTACTCTGACTTTTTTGACGAAATTTTGACGACATACTATACTATGACTTTTTTTACGAAATTTTGACGACATACTATACTATGATTTTTTTTTAATGAAAAAAAAAGTTATAGTATAGTAATACTATGACTTTTTTTGATGAAATTTTGACTACATACTATACTATGACTTTTTTGATGAAATTTTGACTACATGCTATACTATGACGTTTTTGATGAAATTTTGACTACATACTATACTATGACTTTTTTCATTAAACTTTGACTACATACTATACTATGACTTTTTTGGTGAAATTTTGTGAACATACTATACTATGACTTTTTTCATTAAATTTTGACTGAATACTATACTATAACTTCTTTGGTGAAATTTTGACTGCATACTATATTATGACTTTTTTTGATGAAATTTGGATGACATACTATACTATGACTTTTTTGATGAAATTTGGACTACATACTATACTATGATGTTTTTGATGAAATTTTGACTACATACTATATTATGACTTTTTTGGTGAAATTTTGACGACATACTATACTATCACTTTTTTTGTGAAATTCTGACGTCATAGTATACTTTGACATTTTTGATTAAATTTTGATGACATACCATACACTACCTATTTTGGTTCAAATTGTTATGACATAATATACTATACTGTTTTGGTTCAAAATTCATAATATAGTATGACTTTTGTTTTTTGAAATTCTGACTACATACTATACTTTGACGTTTGGTGAAATTTTGACGACTGACATGACATTTCTCATGAAATATTGATGACATGCTATACTATTACTTTTTTGGGTCAAAATGTTATGATATAGTATACTATACAGTGATTCTTTTTGTGAAATTTCGATTGCATACGATACTATTCCTTTTGGTTCAAATTGTTATCACATGCTATACAATTACTTCCTTGGTGAAATTTTGATGACATACTATAGTATGAGTTGTTTGAAGAATTTTTTGTTTGAATTTTGACGAAAAAAAATGTCATAGTATAGCATGTCATAAAATGATCACAGTATGTCAAAAGAAGTCATACTATAGTATGTCGTACAAAACATAGTATATCATGTCATAAAAACATTGTGTGGTATGTCATAAAAAACGTGATAATATGGTATGTCATAAAAAATGCCACAGTATAGCATGTCATCAAAACGTCATAGCATATCTTGTCATAAAAATGTCATAATATAGTATGTCATAAATATGTAATAGTAGAGCATGTCATAAAAATGTCATAATAATGTATGTTATAAAAAAAGTCATAGTATAGCATGTCATAAAAACATCATAATAATGTATGTCAAAAAAACATCATAATATAGCATGTCATAAAATGTTCATACAATAGTATGTCAAAAAAATCCTTCATCATATAGTATGTCATAAAAAACCCATAGTAAAACATCTACTAATAAATAAAAAATGAAAAAAGTAGTATAAGTAGTAAAGTAGTATGTCAAAGTATAGCATGTCATAAAAAATGCCATTGTCAAGTATGCCTTAAAAATGTCATCGTATAGTATGTAATTGGAAAAAACCTCATAATATACTATACCATAAAACATTATATTATAGTATGCTTTAGAAATACCATTGTTTAGTATGCCATAACAACATCCCATAAATCATCATAGTCTGTTTTGTAATGATGAATGTCATAGTACAGTTTGTTATGAAAAAACACCATAGTCATGTATGTTTTAAAAATGCTATATTACAGTATGTATTTAAAAAACATTATTGTATAGTATGTCATAAAAACAAAAATTTCCAAAAAAAACAGTTCTCCCCAGTTTGCCCCCCATTTGAAGGTTGGTGCAGACTGAAAATATCCCCCCCCCCCCCCCCCCCAATGATTTTTGTTAATCAATATGTATTTTGTTTATACCAAGTTATCAATCAGAGGTTAAAATCATTTTTCATGTACTGATTTAACCAATTTGAATAACTGGATGCTACAAAACACAACAAAAGTCCAGTATAACTCCTCCCCTCTAAAATAATCATAGATCAGAGGTTTCCAATGATGTCTATAGGCGATGCTAATAAACACAAATACAAGTTCCATTAGATACTTGATTGCTTGCTTAATTAATTATGTTTGTAACTGTATATGAGTGACAACGTGATTCATTCACTGTAGTATGATATTTGCAGGTCATGTTATGTAAACCTGTCCCTACCTGTTTACCTATTAATGCACAACATTTACCATGAAAAATTAATGCACCAATGACATATTCATGACACAATCACTAAAGGAGACGAGGAAACAATCTTTACAATTTAACCCTCGTGCTGTCTCTTATGAAACGTGCAGTGCAATTATAGCGCATGAATTTGTAATGATGCTCTCACAGGTGATGATTAATTCAGGTACCATATCATCTCACTGTTATGAACATGCGTTGGCAAAACAAAAAACAGTCTCTGTTTTTCTGATGGATCTAACATGTCCAGTTTGTGGTTTGCAGAAATGAGTGAGCTCAACCTTTCAAGGCTGTTATCTGTTATTGGACATGTAATAAACAGCTCAGCCTGTAACCTTTCAGCAGGACAATTTTCCAATCAGAAGCTGTATTACTCCACTGTTTGTGTGGAGGATGTCCCATTTTCAACACATCCCTGTGTCTTGTGAAAGATGACTCACCTTTAAAGACAGTATTCATCACAGTCATTTGAGCTCTGTGCAGTTTGTGCTATTATTGATGTGTTTGCTGTAAAAATAAAATGTGTCGAAATGTTGAAAAGGACAAATCAATAATGCCTGCCGAACCATTTATACAATTATACTCATTTAGAAATGTATGAAAACAGTGGAACAAACTGTCTTTGCTCTGCCGGTTGTGAACGTAGTTCAGATCATAATTATGATACGCTTTGACAAGCACTTCAGTTGAGTCAGTAGCTGGCCTCAGCACAGCCTCACACTGGCTTCAGATGTAACAACTTTTGACAAAGAGTCCTGTCTCTTGATGGAGCTCCACAGAAGTCATTGCTCCCAAAATTTCTCTGCCAAGCTCTCAGACACAACGTTTACTGTAGTGCTATCTCACTGAGATCCATCGTCTGATTTGCTTTGTTTATCAAGGTCAGGCATATGCATTTCATCAGTCCAGTGAATCTGAGTAACTGAGCAATTACTTAGCATCACACTGGCAGGATTCTCTGTCACAGCATGCATATCAGTTTCTCTGCAAGATAGAATCATTACTATCCTCTCAGGTGCCTACTGGTTTGTGAACGCTGCTTCATTATTTAAGTCCCATTTGAGCATTTACTTCAAAGGATTTGAACAGAGTATTTTCCCACATTGGCCATTGTTTGGTGACACTGTCACGTCTCTTTGCTTCCTGCTGCACAGCAGAATATCCAGCGTCTGAATAAAACTCGGTCAGTCTCAGACTGGTATTGTAATTCTAATATAAAGCCCAAGTTCTCACAAGTAATGTGACATTCAGATTTATTCCCTAATTAGTAGAGATGAATTGGGATTAAAGCAAGCAAGGCTGAAGGCTGGGGCTCTGCTGCGCACTTATGCATGCAAACCACACGACACACGAACAAGTGATGGAATAAGCCTATACTACATCATCATCATCAGAGTGGTGGATAATGAAACGTTGAAGGAACAAGTCAAGAAATATTTATTTTTATTTAACCTTTATTTAACCAGGAAGTCCCATTGAGAATGAAACTCTCGAGGTAGCAGCCAATCAAAACACATTTAAAATGCAACAAATACAACATATATTACAAAAATCCACAATAAAACAACAACTGTTCAAACATCGTGGCCTCTCAAGAAAAACAAACACATGTCTCTGTCACCACATTCTTTATTATGCCCTTCGATTCATCAATGGATATAAGTGTTTCTAATGTTACATCATTTTGATCTGTATCTGTTCCATGTTAAAGGTGCAGAGTAGGAAATGTTCCGTAGATCTGTTAAAACCCAGGGTACATTGAAAAGCAACCACTTGGAGGAGCGTAGCTGGTAACTACCAGAGCTGACACACCGAAGAGTGCAGAGGTTGGCCGGATGTTTGCCCAATAATAGTATGTCATAAAAACATCATAGTATAGTATGTCATAAAAACAACATAGTATAGTATGTCATAAAAACATCATAGTATAGTATGTCATAAAAATGTCGTAGTATAGTATGTCATATAAACAACATAGTATAGTATGTCATAAAAATGACATAGTATAGTATGTCATATAAACAACATAGTATAGTATGTCATAAAAACATCATAGGATAGTATGTAATAGAAACGACATAGTATAGTATGTCAAAAAATACAACATAGTATAGTATGTCATAAAAATGACATAGTATAGTATGTCAAAATAAGACATAGTATAGTAAGTTATGAAAAAAGTCATAGTATAGTATGTCATAAAAAATGACATAGTACAGTATGTCAAAAAAAAACCCCGACATAGTATAGTATGTCATAAAAAAGTCATAGTATAGCATGTCAAAAAACCGACATCGTATAGTATGCCATAAAAACGACATAGTATAGTATGTCATAAAAACATCATAGGATAGTATGTCATAGAAACGACTTAGTATAGTATGTCATAAAAAACGTCATAGTATAGTATGCCAAAAAACGACATAATACAGTATGTAAAAAACGACATAGTATAGTATGTCATAAAAACATCATAGGATAGTATGTCATAGAAACGACATAGTATAGTATGTCAAAAAAACCTGACATAATACAGTATGTAAAAAACGACATAGTATAATATATCATAAAAAAAGTCATAGTATACTATGTCAAAAACCGACATATGTCATGAAAACTACATAGTATAGTATGTCATAAAATCGACATAGTATAGTATGTCATAAAAACATCATAGGATAGTATGTCATAGAAACATCATAATATAGTATGTCAAAAAACGACATAGTATAATATATCATAAAAAAAGTCATAGTATACTATATCAAAAACCGACATAGTATAGTAACTATGTCGAAAAACGACATAGTATAGTAGGTCATAAAAAATGACAGTATAGTATGTCATAAAAACTACAGTATAGTATGTCACAATACGACATATTATAGTGTCATAAAAAAACAACATAGTATGGTATGTCAAAATACGACATATTATAGTATGTCATAAAAAACGTCATAGTATATGTCATAAAAAAATAACACAGAACAGAATGATATTCATCCTGTGGCTTTCAAAGACTTTCACAGAGAAGTGCTTGGAATCTTTTCTGATGACAACAGCAGAAACTGTGCACCACGTCAATTCCACTCTCATTACCAGTCATAAACAGAAGCCTTTGTTCATAGTGACAACCTGTCTGCTCCTGGAGGACATCATGTCCTCTCCTCTTTAGGATAACTGGCAGTGATCGCTGAACAAGCACTCGCTGTCTCATGTTAACTGGTCACAATTAGCTGAACGATTGCCCCGAGCCGAAATCATTCCTTAAATAAAAGTGTTGAAGAGAAAAGGGTATGAACCTGGAGGTTAACATCTTTCCTTTATTTTGTGCAAATGAGTCAGCATGAGTCACAAAGGTTTTGCTATCTTTGGCTTTGTTTCCAGCCTTATTCCCAGGACTCCAGTGGTTTTTTTAACAAGTCTGCAGGCTTTTAATTTAGCTGTAATGCAAGATTACAAAAACATGCCATTTCACAAGCTAAATTCTCTTTAACCTTTTGTGTTCATTTTTAGCTGCAGCTCATTCGTTTCTGTGTCTAATGATGTATTGTTATTTTTGTCAGCTCTCTCCTGTGAGAGCTGCAGGATGGTCTCCCATGTGGTCCTCTTAGCTTTCTTCCCTGCTCGGATAATCCAAACAGATGTGGACTTCCCTCAGTGCCCCCCATCAGTCCTGTGCCCCCTCTCACATCAACTAATCTCAACCATGCCTGTGATAGCAGAGAGTACCATCTGCTCTGCTCCGGCCCTCGTTGAGATGGGCAGACCTTCACATCTGGACGCCTGCCTGCCCCTCCTCCTATTCCTCCTTTTTTTTATCCCCTCTGTATATAGTCTCTATCACTGATACAGAGCGCAGCAAGGATTTAACAGCCCATCAAGCTTTATAGTCTTAATATAAAAGTGTTGCAATCAGGGCTGTGCTGGAGGTTAAACTAATCTAAAATCAAGCGTTTTGCCAGGTTTTTTTTATATACACGAAACACTTCAGTAAATCCTAATGATCTTAAGTCTCATTATACTTTATGAAATTAAGGGCCAGACTGATAAAAGCTACATAATTTATTTTTAGAAAAGGACATTGGTTAATATTTATTTTTACCAACTGCTGTTTATTTCTTTGGGGTCTTAAGTATCTCGACATTTTTTTCAGTGGATAATCACAATCATCTAATAAATGATGCATTTAAAGCATTAATATTTAAATGATGCTGTGGTGAAATATTTAATTATTCTTTCTTTACAGGACAACTCTGACTTTTATGTAATTATGACTATTTAATAGTTAATCAATTTATTTGTACAAGGCGGTTTATAAATCACCTTAGAAACAGCAGTTAATAAAATAACTCCATTACTAAAAAAAAAAAAGTAACTCAAATACTTGTTTGTTTAGCAGCTTTTGACCATATCACATGGTCATCATCCGTAGATTAAGTTTGCTTAGTTGTCTCCGAACAGTAGATGTTCAAACCCCTGACTTCTCATCCATGTTGGTTTCAAAAGCTGAGCTGGACAGTTCATTGTTGACCTTAACAACAGTTGACAGAAGATTGTCTTGTCAACAAAAATTGTCTCCTGCTGTGATGTTTACAGTTTCTGTTGTGCTCAAAAATGCTTCAAAGGTCCTCAAAGCCAGAAGCAATTGAGTCTTACATGAACACAACACTTTCTGACAAACACAGAACAGTTTAAGTGATTTCACATTTTGGTATTTGTGTTTTTCGTTGTGCTTCTCTTTCTGGGTTGAAGCTGGAAAGAAAGTGATGTCACAAAGTTTTCCGCACCAATGAAAGTTTTGTAATGTTTGAATCAGAATTGATGACCTTATGTTTCCAGGTGACTATCAAATCTGATCAAACCACGCAAGATGAGCTCTTAATAAATCATGTTTAAGCTGTAACTATTCAACGCTGTAGATACAGAGCTTGATTTAAATAAGCCTTTCTTTCATATGAGCAGGTAACACACTAGAAAATAACCTTGGTTAAAACCAACCTGGTCTCACTCTGAAGTCGTCGAAATCCGGCACTTGGGCAGTGACATGTGGCGCCAGACACCAATTAAAAAAAAAAGTTCTTTAACATTGGCATGATGCGCAGCCAGCAGGACAAGAAAAAAAATAGGGCGGCGAAAGTCGGACTGGTGGTGGATGGGTCAAACAATCACAGACTTTCACCCAGGAGAGTGACGTTCGCGTCTCTTGAGATTATAAAGCCAAGCCCTGTTCTTTTTTCCTAAACCTAAAATAAAAAAACTTCAGTTTGCGGTTTTGTACTGCCGTAGTGCCTTTATTTTGAAAGAGACTGTATGTAAAGGGTCAATTTCCTGTGAAAACGGAAGTTTATTTTGAAAGAAGACAATGCATAAAACAGGGAGAACGCACCTAGAGTACCTTGAACGTCATATCTGGACGTGGAAAGTCAATGACCTAACGTCGATATGTGGCGAGGTCAGAGTGAGTATGTGTTGTTGAAACCCACAGAGCACTAACAGGAACTCTGATTAGCCAGCCGTTATTTCTGTGTCGTGAGACAGAGAGGGAGCTCTTGTGCTTTCGGTGTTACTATTATCTATACATCTCAACACCCCTGTAATTTCTCCTGCTGGATGAATGCACAGCCCATAAACCTGGCTCGGATGTGGACTGTTCCACTCGAGTGATTTATTTGTTTGATGTGTAAACTGCCGGCCGATTGTAGACGCTGTCAGGTTTTTACTGCCAGATGCTGTTGAGCCACTTATCGATGAAGCCATTAATCTGCATCATCATCTCTGTTTTCATGGCGTAGACACACAGCACAGAAACATTTGGACAGTCCTAATGACAGTCCTTTATGGCCTTGTCCATACGCCAGCCACGCATCCCCTCCCTGTGACTGTATTAATTGTTCTGGACACGAGGACGCAGTGAAGGAGAACAAACAAGGTTGACCTTTTCAAGGTGACTGCATCTGTTTTTTTTTCCTGGGATGTCCCTGAGCTCTCAGGCCTGCAGGAAACTCTAAAGGAAGCTGCTTTATCTTTTTATCTATCAACAACAATTCATCCCATCAGTTTACCAAGGTGGACAGGCCCGTCGTCCCAGTATGGAAACTGCTATAGACTGTGTGTTTGAACACTGTCACAGCCGAGACTCAGCCGTGACATTTATGGTACTGTTAAAGGGAAGTGTAAACAGTGAGGATGTTCCACAGAGTGCAGCGCAGAGTAGAACAAATGTGACCTGTCTCCAATCTGCTTTTGTTCCATTTACTTTGCAGCACTTTGTTGCTGCCTAAACCCAATCCTCACGCTCTAAGTAGGCCAGATGGAAGCCTGTATTTATATATAGACTATCACTAAAATAAGGAGCGCTCTCTTTGATTTATACAGAGTTTCTTCTTAGTGATTTTTTTATCCTTTTTCAGCCATCCTAGTCCATCACATTTTGATGTACTCAATCAATGACACAGGAAGTGACAGAGCAGAGAAGACAAGTTTTACACTTTTTCATTGATAGTAGCTGCTACAATAAACACACAGTGATGACAATAGCTTTTCAATGTATAGAGAGCCTCAGGTTACAGGAACGTTTGTAGTGATATCCTACATAGTCGTGAATTCAAGTGCATTTTATTAAGCTAAAAACACAAGGTTATTGTCGACCAGTGGTCCCCAGGGACCGCCGTTCTGCCGACACCACCACCTTTGCCAGGCACACAGTGCTTCAGAGAGCCGGGGATGAGGGCAGGGGGGAGGGCGGGCAGGTGTCAGAGCACCAGAACAAAAAAAACAAAAACATCACAGACGAGACGATAATAACATCCAAAAACACAAGTTTCTCTCTCAGTGGTTTCTGTGACATGAGAAATACTTTTACAATAAGTGACGCTACGCCACCCTGTCTTTGATTTCAACTCAGATTTGTTGTTTATTTACTTATAGCACACTTGGCTAGCAGCTAATGTGCTTATGTTGTCCCTGGGCAGGTAGATATAAAAACAAAAACAACATAGCAGCAAATACAACATATAAGACAGCACAACACACAGTTCATCAGTCAGTTTTTCACAATGTAGCATAAGCAGGGAAAATAATGGGGTGCACCCCATAGATGTGTTGATAGTGAGGTTACTGCGCCCCCTCAGATTTTAATGCATACCTAGCAACATCACTGACTCACATAAATAAACATAAACAAAACATAAACATAGATGCAGTCAGGTACACGTGATCTTCTTCCTGTTCATCTGGTTCCACAGAAACAGCTATAAAAACACAAGTATCTCATATTTTGTTTTCGGTAAAGTTACTATAAGTTATCAAATTTAAACATTGCTTCACTTCCTGTAGAGTCAACAAGCAGAAGTATGGACAGGGCCATTCTGCCTTTGTAACTCACATGTAACCTATGTTTTACCACTGCAGTGTCCAAGTAGGTACAGCTGCAGCTGGAGCAGCTGCGTGACTCGCCCACTGTACCTACATGATCAGCCCTCTTCGCTCCTTGGTCTGACAGCAGAAGCCCTGAAGAAAATGTTAAGTTAGCGTTTAGCTAGGTATGAAGGGCTAGCTTCTAAAAAGAGGTGGTTAAGGTTAGGCTGAGGTTGGGTCAAAAACACAACACTAAAGGAGTGTCACTACATGAGTGTAAATTTTTAAGGTGTTAAAAACCTGTTGTAAAAAACGTTCAATCCCCTCAGACTGAGGAGGGGCGGAGGAGTATGAATTATTACAAAACATTACCTGAGTTTACACAGCCTCTCATCCAATATTAATAAAAACAATAAAATCAAGCAAAGTTAAAGTGACAGTCCTGAAATAATTATTGTTAACATAATAAGAATGATAAAGAAATTCCATTTACTTTCAATTCACATTTTAAGAATACATAGAATAAAACTATCGATTTGTGTGTTAGTAAAAAGTCCTACATAAGTTCTACAATTATAAAATAATAACAGCATTACACACAATACATATTAATTCCAAAAACAATAAAAAAAAAAAAAAATGAGAAACAGCTGTAGGTGAAGACACACTTTACTCTGCTGCAGAACAATTTGATTATTTAGGTCAGGGGTCGGCGACCTTTACTATCAAAGAAGCCATTTCTGACCAAAAATGATCAAAACAAAATCTGTCTGGAGCCATTAGCCTTAGGTAACACAGATTAGCGGAGATCCAAGGGGAGAGGGGGTAGCAACACAACTTCACCTAATGGAGGGTTACGGCTTACATATTTTGTGGTTTCAATTATGTGTTTTTGTACGTTTGAATCTGGGGCGCCATAAACCTCCATTAGGTGGAGTTGTGTTGCTACCCACTCTCCCCTTGGATCTCTGCAAGTGATGTGAGGACTCTAAAACTTCACCTGAGCCTCCCTCGGCACATGGGTGAGTAGATAATGGCTGAATTTTCATTTTTGGGTGCACTATCCCTTTAACTTTGAAAAGCTGGTGGTAACAGCAAATGAAGCTGTCCACACACTGTTAGATGCTCTAGTCTCCAAAACTTTTTTGGATTTGGAATCCATAGCTAGCCTAGCAAGGGAGCCACCGCTCTTGAGGTTTGGCAAAATTTGGACTTTGGAGAGAGAGCCACAGGTTGCCTACCCCTGACTTGTTGAGTTTTTATATGAAATTAAAACTATAGCTCTAATTGTAAGACCATATAAATCAGAGCATTGTATCTCCCTGCTGTGGGGGTTTTCCATACATGATGATTTCTGTAACATGAACATGACAAATGAGGTGAAGATGCATCCAGATGTTTCATCACAATTATTGAACTCCACCACTTCCTGCACTGTTTCCTGATGAGACAATTTAACCGCAGGTTATAACTGTATCTGTCATCACTCTGCTTCATGCAGACGCAGTATTTTGCCCAGGATTTGATGAATGCGGCACGTATTGACCTCATAAGGCCTCGAGTGACTCAGTATGAGCGATGCTTCAGATCCATCCCCTCCTGCCACTTGGTGTTAGCAGCTCGCTCTTCCCTCATTCATCTTTAATGTGTTTGCTGCGCTGGATTAATTTCTCCAGTTCAACACGCATCAATCACAGGCTGATATGACTTCCAACTGGGTGATTACAGTAAACACTTTTTTTTTTTTGTATTAAAGCACATATGTACAGAGCTGTTGGAAACTTTTGTTGGGCTTTAAATATTTCCCATTACATAATAAAAACACATTTGGAGCAAAATCTCTTTTACTATAAAAATAAATTAGTAATCATGATATCACAGGGGTAAATAAATTAATCATAAGCAGTGATACTTTGAGGTTTTAGTTTATTAAATGCTATGTGTGCACAGAGGACGGGCTGTGATGTAAACTACATCATGTAATTATGTCTTACACCGCTCAGCTGACATCAGTATTGATCGTGACGTCTGACAGCTATCTCTGCCGACTGTAGGGACTGTAAATGCTCGTTATCTCGCAGTTATACATTAATCATTGTAAATAACAAATCAGATCTGTGATACACATTAACTCCAGCTTGATCTGAGCAACAGTGCATGAAAGAAATATGCTGAGGGAGGTTTTATTACAACATTTATCTCATCATTAATCTCATAACGCCTCTGTCAACGTCCATCTTCAGATATGTTTTTTTCCTTCCTGTATATAAGGAGTACAATTTGAGGGTAAGCGAGTGCGCCAGCCTGCCAGCCTGTGTTTTGGTGCAGTGGATGAGCAGTTTGCCAGTAGCATGCATTGATGCTCATGGCTGCCCACGGCTGCTGTGTCCCCAATCCACCTCTCACCCTCTCTACTTTGAATGAAATTTCAATGCTGCTGCCAAAAATTGTGACCAGGCGGTGGCAAATGCTCATCTTCGCTCCTCTGTGGAGTTCGCTGGCGTTATCTCAGGAAAACGGATAAAGATGAAACAAAAATTCTGAGGGTGGATTCATGCAGAGCACATTTGGAGTTGTTTGGCCAGATTTAGGGATGTTTACTGATTTATTTTGTTTAGTTGGGCTGGTGGGAGTGATGGCTTTTGACGTCAGGTGAGAAAAAAATCAAACCAAATGTGGATAAATATAGTAGCAATGTCACTGTTGGGCACAATATCTTGTTTAATACTAAGGAATGCTCATATTGGAGCTGGATGTTAAAGGGGCACTCCATCTATTTTACACACAAAGCTCAGTTGACTCCTCATTGTTCAATGTTTTCTGTAGCCCTGGAGATTGATTTCCAAAGTTTGAAGGAATAAGCCCCGATGATGTCATCAGTGCTCAGGCCCTTGTCGCTACCACTCAGTCCTTACCTCTTCGTATTGTGTGTTCATGTATAGGGGTAGGGAACAGTGTTAAGGCTACATGGCCCTCGAAATGGAACACTTCAAACATGCCCCCAGGAAGTGTGCTGGGCTTTGAGGCCAGTTTTGGTAGTGGCCAAATAGTGGTACTGCAATTTCCAGAGTCCATCACATGATGCCACTGGGCCCAAAAAGACTTTTTTCCATAGACTAACAATGAGAAAGTGACGTCTATAAATCAGTGGATACATTTTTATATTTCACTATCAACGTTTAATCCAGTTGGTTTGATTACATTTGGAGGGTCTTAAAGAGCTGTGAGATTAAATTATTTTATCCCCATTCTAGTTAGCAGAGTGCTGCACTGGAAGGCAGCTGCTCGGGTGCACTCAGCTGTGCTCGGCCTTGCTTAGCAGCCGTAAGTCTCTAGTGCGTCTGCTCTATGGGTCCAATGAGGCAGAAGCAGTGCCGATCATCCAGGTAATTTCATACTGCAGAAACAGAGCGTTATTGGCTTCATGCACCACTGAGCAACTTTTATAGCAATGAACAGTGTCACAAATGCTGTATCCACATCTGTTTGTACATCCATGACAGTGTTGTGAGTTAAATCATCAGCAAGATGGCTGTACGAACCACAAAAGAAACCCACAAATGTATTTTCTTCTTTAATAGATTTAAACATTAAAATAACCATTGTACTGACTTAGATTAATGTTGTTACAATGTATTATGGTTTTATTCTTTATAACAAGAAAAAACAAAAGAAATCACTAGTATGCCAATGTTTTGGTAGCTAACTAGCTAGTTAGCTAGCTAGCTAACGTGCTAACGTCGTTTTTCCTCGTTTGGTGGCATATGACGCCTCAAATTTAACTCATGTCCAGCAGCGAAGTGGCTGTACCTGTTACCGCTCCTTTAATATTACTACAAACTAGCAGGGTAGGAGCATGTGTTGCTAACGTTAGCCTACAGAGCACGGCTAGTTGCCTGGTAGTGAAGCAGTATTCTTTTTTATTTAACCCTTTGAAACATGAGCAAATGAGCTTGATTTCTTTTTTAAAAAATATGGGACGAACGCAATGAGCATCGAAAGAAGAAATTACCCAATAAATTTGCAGGGAATTAGTAAAAAAAGAGGAAATCAAAAACAAGAAAATCAATTAAAAAAGGGGAAAAAACAAAGTGAAAAACAAACAAACAATTCTGTAACATAATCTAAATGTAATAATAATTATTATTTATAATATAATTTTCCCCTAGCTTTTTCCCCTAGTTTTTTTTAAAATAATTTTCTAAATTTATTGATATAATTTGCAATTTGTAGGACATTGCTAACCAAGTTCTCCTACGTTTTTGAAAGAAATCGCACCAATCTGCTGAGGGTTCAAAGGCTTAATGACTTGCAAAAGGTGTCTCAAAGCAGCACAAGAAAAGTGATGTCGCTCCAGGTTTCAAAGGCTTACTGACTTGTTTGTTCCACTGATAGCATAAAACGTTAGCTAACAAATCACAACGTTCTTGACAACTATAAAAGGCTACATGTAGCCCACACCACTGAAGACAGCATATTCGCAACGTAAGGCAACACTTGTGTCTGTGTACATAAATGCCAGCATGCTGATGAGGTATCAGGGTCTTGAAGGGTTGTCCCATTTCAAAGGGGAAGTTCTCAACCACTAACCTTTGTAACTCTTTAATGAGGGGCAAGGCGCACTGAAAAACAAGGAGCAGGGGTAAATCCCTTGTGCCCCTTTAATATCGACTACCTGGAAATGTTAATGCCTTGAAAGCCAAGAATGGATTTTAACAGGATAGTATTTTATGACAATAAAAACTGAACTTCACAAGAACACTGAAAAAGCTTCTAGCCAGAAAAGAGGGCGCATGTTGTAAGAATACATATTAAAAAGATGAACCCCGACCATCTCCACTCGTCAGTGTCACACCGCCGTGAACCAAATCCCCACTTCTCTGAACTCAATGACCGTCCTGCTTGTCATACTCAGACGAGAGAAAGGCATCAGGTGTGGCCCCTTTCGAACTCTGCAACCCAACCCCCCGGATGCCCATTCCTCCCCAAACCCTAATCCCACTGTAAGCCACCAGGCCATTACTCATTCAAAGCTTCCTCTCTGAGGGTTGGCTTACTTTCCTCTCTGTCCTGCTCGCTTCCTGTCTTTGTAGTTCAGGAACAGACAGTAACGAGACACTGTGGGTATATAAATTAATAAAAAAACAAAGGGCTTTTTTTTCCAAAATTTACCCGATGATCGTTTGGTGTCTGACATATGATAGAGTAAACTAAAATTATATCTGATTTAATTTAGAGCAAATTCATTTGAACTTATTTTTATTGCAAAAATTAAGTGACTTGGATTAAAGCGTTTAATCTATTGTTGGGAGCCATTTTGTATGACCAGGTACATTTTTTGGACTTCACCAGCTTGTTAGAGTTCATCAGAACATGTACTGCCTCTCTACAGTGTTGTATCTGGCTCCAGCGAGGAGGCAGCTACAATAAACCAACTCTACTTGTGACAAAATAGTCACACCGTTGAGTCACAGAAGCTCAACAGCAGCTGATGTCGCTCCCCTATTTAATGCCATTGCATAGACTCGACACAGTGTACTCTAACAATGATGATGGATGTCCTAATCTGACCTATCACAATGCCTTTTACAGACAGATCAGAGGGTGAGGATGGATGTGAGAGTCACAGATTGGTTCACAGGGCCACGGCGCTGTGGACATTTTTTTTTTTTTTTCTTTTTAAATGCCAGGTCCAGTTAGTTGATGCACGGAGAGAAAGAGAGGCGAGGCAGCCACACTGAGGGCCATGCTTCCCAGCATCCCTCCCTCTCCCTGTTCCCGCCTCGGCGTCCAAGAGCTCGGGCCTCCGGCTGTGTAGCCATGGCAACCAAATGAGGTAAATGGTTGCAGGAGAATCCTCATCACGACCACCACCCTCACAGGCCTCGTTTCAGTGCTGCACTTACACAGTATGTGCGAGTCTTTCTCTCTCGCATGCTATTCCCCGTCCATTGTAGCATTCCTGCTTGGAATCTCAAATATCTCCGTAAATTATTCCTCTATTCTTTCCCTGGTGTGTGACGTGACTCTGCTTTCCTTCTAGCCATTGCACACCCCGAGGATGAGGTTTTGGTTTCATCTTGTAAATTTTTTGACATCTACAGAGAAGCACAGCATCCTGATAGACCGCCTGATATATTCTTACAAAAGGCACATGCGGAGAAAAGTGTGGGGAAATGAATCATTAGCATGAGGGATGAAAAAAGAAACACAAACCTCTGTCAGCCAAAAGAAGTAACTCCTCTGTGCTTGCGCCTCAAATGAGCTAAAGAAGAAAAAGACAGTGGAGGCAGCCAAGAAAAAAGTATTTATGTGCTGGAATAGAGCTGCATCTCAATTCATTTCTGTCTTATTGTCCAAACACACACAGCTCTGCTTGAAATAAATTGAAATATCAACACAGATTGACATGAACAGACTAGATACTTGTTATGCGGATGGTATTTGACTTTTTTTTAAAGTCTAATTTCTCTAACACCTCTTCTAAAAATAGCGCAGCCATTTGCATACCTGCCGTGTGATAACAGTGTTGTGTGAAATAACACACTGAGCCATGTTTACAGATGAGCCTCGCTCATTTGCTGCTGTGACAAGACAAAATCTGTCAACTCCAGGAAATGAGGGGAAGAGATTAACAATTATGGAGTCATTATTAACACTCTGCAGTGGATATCGCGTTGCTAAGAGTCACATTTCCACCGTTGTCACAGTCTCTGCATGTAGGGCAGCCCTTGATTAAAGGAAACCAATCTTCACCCCTATATATTTTCCCTGTGCAGGCTGGTCTGCATCGCAGGTTTATGCATGATGAACTATATGTTGACACATTTTCTTTAATAATAAATGACCACCCTGCTTTCTTTATCTGTATTTGCACAGTGATTTATGAATTCTTCACAAATACAGACCAGAAGACAGAAAAAAAAGGATTTTATTGTATTTTTTTTAACCAAACATCAATATACAGCTACACATACGGTCTGTTTGACATTTGGAAATGCATTCAGCTGCAGCCACAACGTCACACTCTTCTCTGTCACTTCGTTTTGAATTGAGCCATTCTGACATTTATCTGACAAAACAGAACATGGATTTTGGTATTTTAAGCAATGTCAAGACAAACTGTACGAAAGCAGCCATCGGTGTCTCTGCTTTCCAGGGTGCGCAATGCCAGAAAATTACTTTGGGGACTGACAGAGTAAATAAATGCTTCATTCTGAAAGGTTTAATAGAAAAATAGACATGAATCTGAACTTTATACTGTAGGTAACTCAACAGTGCATGCTCTAATGTGCTGATATCTGTTACTTAATCAAATGAGAAAGAGAAAAGGAAAACTGTCATGCTAACATATGCTTCAAGCTAACAGCTAAGCTAACATAATAATTTGTTAATATACAGTAACTACACAGTAGTTGGAAATGATAATGATATGTATAAAAACTCTCCCTCTGAATACTTGACTAAGGTCTGCACCTTAAGATTTAAGTGGTTTCTCACCTGGGGAGGTGAAAACCACTCAACCTAATGAACCCGTGGTAGCTATTCTTGTGGTGTTAAGCATTGAAATGTTTTTGTTTTCTGATCATGAGAAGCTGCTTCCTCTCATGCAAACAAAATCAAAATGGTTCAATACTTTTAGTTGGGAGTTGAGTTCCTACATGTCCCCTCCACACCCTCATTCCCTCCATGTGAACTGTGGGCATCACCACGCTGGCTAAGAGCAATATTAGGTGTCGTTCACTGACATAGACGAAAACTGTCATAAGAAGTAACGCCCGGAACACACTGCCTGCGTGAGCAGTGCATGCACGTCGGCAAAAAACAGACTGTGAAAGTGGTCTTGTAGTGGTGATATTGACGATACACCACCTTCACTTCACTCTCAATGTCTACATCCCTCACAGACATGAAAAAATAAACATATTTCTTTTTAGCTCATCACTTCCTGTTTCCAATTTGAAGTAACACCCTCTGACGTTGTCTCTGTGGACAGAATCCCTTCATCTGTTACCATGAGGCTTTTTATTGTGAAATATGTGCAGGGTCGTGTTGTTGACAATGTTGTGGCTTGCATGGCTCCTTAAATGAGAGGAGTATCGGCTTTTAATTGTGAGAATACGATAGTAACAGCAGCAAGCAGCTCTGCAGCAGCAACGCTGTCAGTGTGAACACTGCATGCAAGCAAGCCGCAGCAGTTCACAGGCTGCTCGCACTGGCAGTGTGTTCCAGGCGTTAGAATGGCAGACTTCAAATATGAAATTCATTGGCATTACCCTTTAGGACTGTACTTTATCCCATCTTAAAATTGACCGTTCGCTAAGCCCCGCCCTCCTTAGTTACTATTGTTATGTCTGTCAAGCTTCCCATTCTCGCACTGCACATGTGCAGTTTACAGGGATAACAGGGACAGATTTACCATCCAATCTGTGGTTATTTTTTTAAACACTACGTCTTCAATTCAAACTAAAAGTACACAGACGCAGGCTTTGCATTTCTAGCTGACAACCTTGAGTTTTGTTGGATAAACTAATGATAAAATGTAGCTAGCTAATGCTAAAACTCCTCGAGTCAGCTGAGACGTCCGTCTCCAATTGACTTTTTAATATCTCCATCTGACATGTTTAAAACGAGAACGCAGTAAAAAGCTCTTAAATACGTAGTTGATGGCTGCATGCATGCTATCATGCTAAAAGATGGAGGCTGATGCTACATGCAGGCCATCGTCAGCATGCTATCCGTCAATCCCTGTACAAAACATGTAAACGTGTATTTTGTGTATTTCAGCTACTTAACTACGTAGTTCTGTTTCAAAAATTAAAATGTAATTAAAATACTGTTTGTTCTAAAGGAAACCCTGAATTGCTTGTTTGCAGACAAACAGTGATTAGATTTAGGATTTCCTTTATTGTTTGTATGATCAAGAAGTAGGCTTCACTTCTACAGGAGAAAAGGATTTCAGTTTGAGGCTTCAGTGAAGAGTTTGGCAAATGTAACCATATCTAACACAAGTCTGGTTGGAGTTGCTGAAGTGTAAATGTCCCCAAAATAAAGAAAGAGCAGGACTGAGCTGCTATCCCTACTCTAAATACTGATATAGTAGCATCTTGAATCCCAAACAGTGGATGCCTCAGTCCCAAACAGTATTTCTCTAACAAAAAAATGTAGTAACCGACCAACATGCCCACTGTCTGTGAAAGTAATGCTACCCTTGATTACTAATGTAGGTGGGCCTACTAAGCTAGTTAGCCAGATATGCTACTGTTTGCAGCTCATGTTAGAGCGGCTAAAGACAAAGTTTAACATATTCCTCACATTTACTCTTGTGTCTAACTTTTTTGAAAGACTACAAAAAGACACTGACCCTCCAAACTCAAAGTAATGCTCTTCTTAAGCTGCGTTCACACTACAAGCGTCACAGCAACAGGCTACAAGTCATTTTCAATGGAAGACGGTGACATGACGCTACAAACTAACACCTTGCACTTGTCTCTGTCGACGGGCATGACGCACTACAAACGATAGCTGAGCGGACCTCAACTTTTTTCAGTGCTCCAATGATGTGGTGAAGCATCAACCAATCATGTGTTTTTATTTGTAGCTTCGGTGCTGTGTTATTTAGCTTAGTTAGCTGAGGTTATGCTAGCTTTAAGTGCATTGCAGTGCACACTGGGATGCAGTGATGCCGTAAAATGTGATGTTAAAATGGGGCTAAGACACTAGGGGTGGGGAAAAAATAGATACAGCATAGTATCACGATATTTTTGTGTGGCCATATCGTATCTTCGCACAGTGCCAAGGATCAAATTTTTGAAAATATAAATTA
The DNA here is from genome assembly GCF_006386435.1 of Epinephelus moara. Taxonomy (NCBI): domain Eukaryota; kingdom Metazoa; phylum Chordata; class Actinopteri; order Perciformes; family Serranidae; genus Epinephelus; species Epinephelus moara. The sequence continues at coordinate 41,017,157 of NC_065529.1, read as the reverse complement.
CTAATATTACAAATACAAATTAAACTTAAGGTAGCCTACTAGAATAATATAAAAACTTAGATAAAACAGACGTCAAAGTTTGAGCGTTGAAAAAATAATTTACAGTTGAAAAAGGTAATAAATCGCGATACATATTACGACATATTTAAAATCGCAATGTTGTATCGTGACTTAAGTATCGTGATAATATCCTATCGTGGGTCCTCCGGTGATTCCCACCCCTACTACACACCGGTCAAAAAGCAGAGATATTTTTATGACCAACTACAAATTTGTATCCCGTTCAGTCGAGGTGTTTTATGGAAAGTCGCAGACACAATCCTGTGACGACGCACCTACATCAACTTCAATGTAGCTAGGCACACTGTTGTGTTGTCTCTCATAGTGTGAACACAGCATCCGATGCAGATGGTGAAACCCAAAGCTGGTCAGGCCTGCTGATGTGCCTAGTTACAGTTACTAAGCTATGACTTAACAACTGCTGTTCTGGGGAGGGGTTTAGCAAACGGTCAAATGGCTGTCATACATGTATATTAGTTTCCGATGGGCATGTGCCTTAAATTTGTCTTCAAATCATCAGCCATTTGAATTCTGGCAAAAACACAACATCCATACAGTACAAATCTTACACTGTTAATAAGGATGTAGCATTTTCAGCACGACATGCAACAATACACATTAATGAAAACATACTGCCACAAAACACGATGGTACCGACATGTGATGTGACACTTCTCTTTAAAGAGTGTAGTAGAATCACATTGGTTTGCTGTGAACTCTTTGTGCTTTTAATTGATGCAGATACAAATGGAAAATAAAAACAAACAAGGCCATATCTATTTCTGCAAAATGTGCTTCACGATGCCGCACATTCGGGGATGTGACTTGATCTTACGGGACACAGGCAGCTGGAATTCCTTGTTGTTAATCACACAGAAATGATTGAAGTATTTGCTCATGACTCGTCTTCTACCCTCTGCTTGTTTGCATTTAGAGGCTTGACATTCTTTCTGCTTCATACTTCAATTTCACTTAATTATTCATGCCTTACAAGAATGTGAGAAGCGATGCAACATACCTTAGCTTTGGGAAGAAAAAAAATATTCCAGCTTTGAGTATTCCAAAGCCTAATGAAGGAGGATTTAAACATACAGGATGCAAATAACAAACAGAAACCCAAAATACTCAGGGCGCTGCTTTACATCATTTAGACTGCACTGTTCTGTCGCTCGTGTGGAAGCAGATGCTGTCGGGACACTGAGAGTTTGGACATGAGACTTTCCAGGATATCAAATCAGCAGCTTCATCACAAGATATTTGGAAGATCTTCAGTGAAATGAGAATAAGCTGACTGAGAGTCCACGATGCATCAGTTCTGGTTATCTTTAACAAAATAAAAATCATCTATTTACTCTTAAAGAGACAAACGTCTTGCCCGCCGCCCTCGGACTAAATAACTATTTGCTCTGAAGTGTCTGTTAAGGTAGAGGTTAGAGACTGCCAAGCAAAGTAAGACAGCTGGTTCTAGGAGAAATTGCTAATCTTTGGAGACCATAACTGTTTGAGTATAATATGTGTATACAAAGCGTGATTTGGCTATAGTGCTGCCTTCTGTTCAGAAGCTATCCCTACCTTGCTAAATCACATCCACAACAAAGTCCTTATATGCAACCTCTCCGTCACCTAATCTTTGGCAGATGAAGACAAAACCAGTCTACATAGTGTAATTAGGGGCTTGCCAAAATTAGGTTCACCATATAAAGTGCGTTATTTGACACAGTAGTTCTACGTAGATTCTATTTCAATACCGTATTTGCCATAATTTTCAAGATTATACTGTTATTGTATCTTTCTACACAGGTCACAGTTATCAATCTAAGGAACAGACAGTACATCCTTGTGATTTATACGTTTCTTTGACTGTACATTGATCTCTTTTTGTACATAAATTTGTGATTATATAATGAGTATACTGCTGAAAGAATGTGTAGACCCACTGGAAACTCTTCCTGCCTACAGCATGTCAGCTTCCTACAGCAACATCTCGCCATTATCCAAATCCCTCCAGCTCCTACTGACACCTCTGCCACTGTCTAATTTTACACGCAGAAGGAACAACAGTATTCGCCAACCGTAGTGGCTTGTGAACCACGTTTGAATGTGAGTGAGGCTGTCCAAAAAAGACGTTGTAAATGGCAGGATATGCCAGCATATCATGGTATATAGGCAGTTAATTACTGAGGTCATTGGTCGGTATGACATCCTTCTTTTTTCTTTTTTTTCTTTTTTTTTTTTCCAATGGGATCGTGGATTCTTCCCTAGACAGATGAAGCCCCACGAAAATCGTCTAAAAGTTTGCCCTAACTTTGATGTCACTTTACAGGATTTTAGGGTACATGTCCAATGTGATTACACGTTGAGAGAAGTTATCACCTCGTCTAATACTAATGTGACAGCACAGCAGCAACACTTCTTTGTTAATTGTTTACTCTCTCATTATAAGAGTATTAGCCTCGCTATAATTGTGCAGGCCTACAACACTGAGCCAAGAGCCAGTAGCCATAAAAGATGACCACAGGCTCACGCAGCCAAAAATACGATCTCTACAATATCATTTTGCTAGTGGAGGGCACTCACTATTTTTAACTGGGACTTTGGCTCATTCCTTGGGAATGTCCTTTGTTACCATTTTTCACGTGCAAAGAAAACAACTGCAACCGTACCAGGGCAAGATCCTACCGTTAAACAGTCCTGGACATTCACCAGGGAGGAGGCAGCATGAAACTTGTCACATGTAGCACACACTGTCTGCGGTATCCTCTCATTGTTTGCAGTACCAGGGCCACGCAGGCCCTTAAAACAAACCCCCCAACCCCCGTCTCACTCCTCACTCTCCTCTTCATCCCCCTTGGTGCCTTTACTCCAGCGCTGGAAGCAATGAACAGTTGACGCCAGGAAGAAGCTTGTCATGATGGCCACCACAGACACTGAGATGCCAGAGAAAATGATGATGAGCAGGTCTGTTAGAGTCAGGGTGGCCTGGCACTCACGGAAGCTGTCCTTGGAGAGCTGCGACAGGGATACACGTCTGCCGTCCATGGGGAGGGAGCACTCCATACTTTCCACCCCTGCGTTGGAACAGGAAACAAGATTAGACAGATTTACTCGACATGCTCAGTCTGCTGAGTTGCAGTGAATAATGTCACATTTATGGACTTTTAGATGAATGTATTCAAATGGCAGCCGCTCAGAAATTGCATCATATAGAGGAGCAAGCACAGTGCAGCTACGTCTGTGCTGCCTGTACTCCGCAAATGTAAGAACTCCTTTATTTCCCCAAAGATCTTTCATTTGAGGTGATGCATATATGCCCATTAGAGAAACAGCTCACACAGCCCACACCTGGTCAGAGGTCTGCAGTAATCAGAGTGTATATTTTGCAAGGTGTCTTGTTTGTACTCAAGTGTTTAATTCAGAAAGAGTTGTGTTGTAAAAGATGCGAATTCAACAGAGCGATGCAGTTTTTTCAGAGTGGGAGCTGATTTAATAACTGTAAGGTCAATCAGAAGTCTTCACTTATGAGATGAAGTTGCACTGTGTATACAGTACACCCACCCACACAGCATGACTGCAGCTTCTGTGGAAATAAAGGAGGAATAATAAGACACTGTGAAGCACAGTGATACTGTAAATGTAAAGTCCAACTGTTGAGGGTTTAAAACTATTTCATTTGCCCTGTTAAAGAGGCTTTATTTTTGTCCATATGTGTGTAGTGCTGTGTAAGCTGCTCTGGATGATCGCCATCTCTGTGCCTCTGACAACAAGACAAATCCATTTGCATCTTTTGTACACGGTTTGGAGAAAGGAGCAAACATCAATTTAAATCATTTTAATTTAAGATGCCAGCTGCACAAGACAAATCTCGAAGAATATAGTCCTTCATTAAATGTGACTCCTGGTCGCGTCTCAAAAATTTACTGATGTATGAGTAAAGGGCAGCGTCTGAGACGGGGGCACCTTGACCAAACTCATCTCACGATGGAAGTATGATAAATCAGTGAGCGCTGCCCTCCATGTCTCTGTCACTAGCACATAGTTTATTGTTCAGCCATCATTTAAATGGAAGAGGACAGTGGCTGTGGTTTATTGTGTGTCAAGGGTACAAGTCTTGCATTGAGCCTACTTTCCCAACTCATAACTACAAATGAGATCGAGACTGGATCATTAGAGCAGCTTTAAAGGGACAGTTCACCCCAAAAATATATGTTTTTCCCCTTACCTGTAGTGCGATTTATTAATCTAGATCATTTTGGTGTGCGTTACCAATCCATCGATCTGAATCGATATATATACACACACACATATATATATATATATATATATATATATATATTCAATGATCAACGATCTATGTTGTCATCTTTAGGACACGCTTTTATTTTGAAAGTCGTTACTTAAAACAGCAGCAGACAGATGGCAAGCAGCCAAGAGAAAGACGAAGAGGATAACGTTATTAACCAGGGAACAATCCCAAATACTGATTTCGGAGAAAATAAAGGGGTCAACAGACAAAGAATATGCCGTATGCAAACAATGCAGTTATAAGATAAAACACGCCCCACGTTACCGGCCTGGACGGGCATCTTACTTTGCTGACTTCTCACTACAGCAACATTAGCTGTGCTGTTTCAACTATCTTATGCTGGAAAAAACGCGCATGCAGGTTAAAATTCATATAATTGTGTTGTTCTGTCGAGAAATGCTGTGACATAAACCACCGGTGAGTAAGAAAAAGAATAAATAATACGTGCCATTTAAGTTATGAATGGAGGAAAGTCCGCTAGCCACTAGGCTTGTTTATGCATCATAAACATGCTAAAGCTAATAATGAGTGATTATCAAAAAACAACTGACAGTTTTTATTAAGATTAACTTGATACTTTTGTTTAATGATCTTGTTGTTTTATGTCTTTTGGGAGAAGTTTGCTGTCAGGGTTTTAAACCAAGTAGAGATGAAGTTTAATGAAACCGATGATGGTTTGGGTTAAAATCAAAACACTTCTTTCAGAAAGGACTTTTCGGAAGAACTTAACTTATTTAATGTGCTTTGTAATGTGTGTTAGTGGAGTCAGTATAAAGTAAACGTCACTGCACTGCACTGCACTGCAATCGTATCATGGCAGACTTTGTAATATCGGCAAATATTGTATCGTTGCCCAAAGAATCGATATGATACCTGATCGTGATGAAACCAGTGATTTACAGCCCTATTGCCGTGTACTGGAGATATCAGCCGTAGAGATGTCTGCCTTCTCTCAATATAACGGAACTAGATGGCACTCTGCTTGTGGTGCTCAAAGTGCTAAAAATATCAATTTAAAAAAATCAACTGCAATGTCTCTTTCCAGAAATCATGATCTGGTTACTCATGATAATCCACAGACCTTGTTGTGAGCAGTTTCATGTAGGAACTATTTTCTTTCTACTGAACTACACCCGCCGACAGTGTCATCATGTAAAAGGAAGCGTCCACCTTAGTTTGATACTAGCTACCTTACCTGAACTAGCTAGCATTACAGCTTAGCCTAGAAGGATGCCATTAACACTTACATCTCTGTCCACCCTGTCACAAGCACAAGCCACTCATCGATTAATAGAGAAATGCTTCCTTTTGTGCAGTGATTTGGTTGGCGGGCAAGCTGAGTGCCATCTAGTTCAATTACAACTGAGAGAAGGCAGACAACTCTATGGCCGATATCTCCAACATCAGGGAACTCACACCAAAACAATCTAGACTGACAAACAGCGACTACAGGTAAGAATGAAAAACACATATCTTTTATTTTTGGGTGACCTGTCCTTTTAACTGTAATATGTTAAAGACTGGTCGATGGTATTACCAATGAAACTACATTACAGGGTGTTCACTTCCCACTGCTTACAGAGTAATTGATTCTACTTGTTCTACTGACAACTTTTGTCAACCTCTGAGTTTAACCTGAAGTGCTAATTACACACTTACAATGCTGTTCCAGTGAATGAGAACTGCAAACACTTCAGACCATAATCTATACAGCCATTAACTGCCTTCATATTGACAATGTACAGTATGGAAAAACTAGACATATTGATGTGAATGTTAGCTTAAAGGTGGGTGGAGATGAAGCCTTGCAATGTGGGCGGCTACTTCTACTGATACTGCACATGCAAATGCACACACTTGGCAGTACATCAATTCTGGCTCCTTGCTCAACAGTCAGCACATTTTGCAGCATGCTTTGTTATCACACAAATGTAACAGCGCATCTTATGACTTTATGTTCAATCACCAAACTACCTTAATTCTGAGTGTGCGTTTAAACATGTCAGTGTTACTAAAGCAAGTAGATAGCAGAACTTTAAGTATACAACTCAGCTTCCAATAATATAACATGCTTTTATTAGTCAGTTATGTAAAACTTAGTTGGACATGTACCAATATGTGTAAAAAATTCACTTGAAACCGTTTAGTGACAATGGAAAAAGGAAATAATGGAAATCAGTGATGGCATGGAATTGGTTTCCATGCTCCTCCGATTGACTCTCTACACTATTAATTAGGTTCGTAACTGAACTCTTTAAGAGCTTGATAAAACTTAGTGACACTAATCCCTAATACGAGATACAGATTCTCACGTTCCCTCTAACAGTCAATTAGTAGAGGACGCAAGATATACTCACACACACACAAACACACACACACACATTAAAACGCCCAACTTACAGGAAGCTAATACATCAAAGTTATGTTTTTATTTTATGTTAACTGCCTGTTTTTGTTGTTTAACATGTCATTTTTCGAAGAGATGCTGCCTGTATTGTAGACTTACATCTCTGACAGAGATCTGACAACAGTATTCACAATGCAGATGAGCGTGTTGATGTTTTGATCTCTTTTCATGTATTATTTTTTTGCATCCAGCACTTCCTTGACTTGTGGCTTGTGCTGCAGCTCTGAAGCTTTCTTAAAGATTACATTGTCTGTACCGAGGGTAGGTACAGAGTATGGCAAGCGTGCATTTCTGTGTGCAGCTCCTTGTATGTGGAATCTTCTGCAGATGGATGTAAAGCTGCACACATTGGTTCCTCTCGGCTGTTTCAAAGCACTGTTGCAGGATTTTTGTAAATAATCTTCTATATGCCAATATCACGGTGTATCTCGGCTGGTCTTTGCAATCATGTGTAGTTGCTCATTAACATACTTTTTGACTTTTCTTGTGAGAGAGCTGTACATTTTTGTTATATGCTGTCTGTCTGTAACTAATATTGCTGCCTGTCTTGGCCAGGACACCCTTGAAAAAGTAAAGAAAAAAAATCTAATCTCAAGAGGTTTTTCTGGTTAAATAAAAAATAAAACAAAAATAAACTATTAAAACACTACACATAGCACAATAATATGTGGGGGATGTGGCAAGATAATACAGGATGTCCTCTCCCTCCTATCACTAGTAAATTATAGATACATTTAGTTCATTACAAGCATACATGACGGAGGTATACCTACGAGACTGTGCTGATTATTTGGGGCTGTTGTTTGAGTTTAAGTTGAGTCATCTTAACAATTGACCTATGGCTAAGCCCCGCACTCAAACACGATGAGCCAATCACAGTGAGTATAGCCATTCCCATACACTTGGACATCCTCTGCCTGGACGTCCATTGAAATGCATTACAGAAAGTCAGTTTTGTTCGGTTTTATGAGCCTTTTCTGAGATTTGAAGTTTAAAAATGGTCAAACGGTGTGCATGGGGTACATGCAACTCTGACACAAGGTATCCTGAGAGGCTGGGCGACGAGGTGTAATTTTTACCCTTTAAACCACATCTCAACCGAGAAAAGTGTCTCCTTTGGATAAAGTTGTGTGGTAACGTTAGACCACAACATCAACTCAACGTGACTAAGATTAATAAGGTTGTATACATCTGTTCTAAGGTAAGACAACATTGTGTTTGAGGCAACATATTGTCACGTTGCTGCAAAGAAATATAAAGTTATCTTTAACATCTCTAGCTAACGTTAGCTAAAGTTAGCCTAACGTTAGCTCCTAGCTGCGTTGTTCATCATGTCACCTTGTTTGCTGGGAGTTCATTAGCCTATTTTGTTCTAGTTTTGTACTTTGGTGATCGTACATCATTGTTAGCTGTTGTCCAAAGGGCTCTAGTTAAGCTAACGTCAACTTCTGGAGCTTAGCTTCATTAATTTATCTGTAATGGCAGAGATAACAAAGGTTGGCAAACGTTATGCTGAATGATTCAATGTAAATACTGTAGCACCAAACTAACGGAGAGACACTCTTGGTAAAGATGGTAAAAAGGCCGTTATCCTTTTCTCATATTCTGAGCCAAAAACCTTAACTTCAGTGGCACTCTGATGCACCAAAATTTGATCATTATGTCTCAAAAAATCATCAGTTGCCTCCTGTGACACCTGCCATAGCGCCGGTCACTGAATGTTGATATTTTGTCCGAGTGAGAGGAGGGGGGCGTGGCTTATCCATAGGTCAATTTAGCCATGAATTAAGCTTTATTTTCCAAGCAATAATAGGTCATTAAAAGCAAAACAATAACCTTAAATATCTGAGCACTGTAGTTGTTAGCGATCTTTACTGAAAGGGAGTAAATTCTGCATTTTTTGGGACTGGTTTCAGCTGTGAATAAATACACATTCAGTGCCCTGGTGAGCATTAATGGCGCCAGGATGGTGTATGTGTGACTGAATCAAAATAAACAACAGTGTTTATGTTTATCGTAATGAAGGAACATGTCACCCAGCACAACAGTGTGGCTAATTTATGTGTCTGTAACAGTCTTTGGACAAGAATGGAGGGTTGATGGCACGGAGAAATAAGCTTTATGAGGCTTATGTGTCATCGTAGGAAAATTAATTGCTGGTTTCTCTCTTCTCGTGGGATTTGTTGACAATTAGAAAAAAAGAGAATGTCACCAGCTGTTTCTCTTTATTCCTATGAAAATGTCACATCCAAGTCCTGTTTTAGTGACTTTGTTTGAAAGTATGATTCACACCTCGTTAATGTATGTAACTGTGTACTCTACGTGTGTTCTTTTTACAAATGGCTGGCACTGTTCCCATCTTGGCATACACACACACACACAGGCCACAACCAGGCTCGAACCAAGAGCCGTAGCACATAGCAAGTGCGTGCTGGACAGGCTCCACAGAGAACTCAAGTAGCTTGGATCAGGATCACATCCAGTGAGTCAGAATAAACCCGGCATCTAGAATGAGGCTCCAAACTGATTAGGCGCCAATACCAACAATCCTGGTGGAGCCAAAAACGAGCTCACTGGTTCCTGGCATGATTCATTGTAAGACATGTCTACCGTATGTTGTGGGAATTAGAGATCAAAACAAACTCAGTCGAGTGTATGTGAGAGAACTGCTCAGTTAAACAGTGTGAGTAACATGCAAGCAGTGACAGTACCAATGGGTGGACGGGGGGGGGCACAGCCACCCTGATACAACTGCTACACCCGTATTTGAAGAACAATGAATTGCTTAAAACATTAAGATACACAACGCATTATGTCTGAGTGTCCATCCAGCGTTTATTTGTCTTTTCCGAGCGCCAGTGTCTCTTTTCAAGTGTTCCCACTGAGCAGAGGACGCATGCAGCTGCACGCTGCCGCCTAATGAAAAACTACAAGGTTCCTACAGCTTAAGGCAAATTAGTCTTAAGACTGTTTAAGAACTTTTTTAATGTCACTCGGAATAAGTAAAGACCAATTTTATAATCACCACATCTAAAGGCAGGGTGTCTACAGGTATCAGCCAGTTAAATTTAATGCTTTTTAAGACCCGTTCAAAACACCTTTTACCCAAATTTAGGACAGATTTTTGGACAAATCATGCTTTACTTATTTAAGCATGGCAGGTAAGCATTGCAGGTAGGTAATATATATGAGGTCTTTTGCAGAGGTCAGTGTTATGTAGGAATATGGTTATTAAAAGTGAGTTAAGTCAATCTACATTTTGCCAACAGGTAAGTGCAAGTATAAAGTAAAATGACAGTATTATAGGTTTTTTTCTCTCAAAGATTTGCAATATTAGAAATGTGGACTTTTGCATAGAAAGGCTTCACCACTCATTTTTACAAAAAGAATGGTAAATAAATTAAATTAGATAAAACATTTGTTGTAGTTAAGACCTCACAAATTCAAATTTAAGATTATTCAATGATTTTTATAGTTCCTTACACAGACGCCGATGACTCTGTCGTCTGTGGACATTCCCATAGTAAAGTTGTAATGGAACTAGCGCTGGCTCCCGGCGGCAGTCATGTGATTGGATCCAAATCCGTGTACTTCCATACTTCCTCGACCAACGGCTGATTAGCTTTGCCTTACACCCGCCTACACCGGAATTGCTGTTACCCGAATTGTCCGTAGTACAACAGAAAAGGAAGTGTTCAGTGCATCGCAAGAAGAGATTAAAATGGATATGATTTCATTTGATTCAGCTATATTGCAGAGCTGCAACGTCTCTGACCTATGGCAACGCCGTCGCGTGATCTGGATATCCCCACCCATTTCTATTACAAAACGAAAGACAAATGTCCCCAGACTCCCATTCTGAAGTAAAGGAGGCTGGTCACGCAAGACTATGACTTTAAAGGCCTTACTGTTGTGACATTGGATTTAAGACATTTCAAGACTTTTTAAGTCTTCAACTCATTGTTTCGACAGGCCAAAATTTCAAAGCCTCATTCTATCCCATTGGACCGAACACCCATTTCTCTGACAGCTGGTCATCACAAAAACAAATGCCCATTGCTCCAGTGTTTCGGTTCTCAGAGTTTCAGTTTCCCAGCAGCATTTGAGCCATCAATCCCAGGTGTTTGTAACCAACTGATCCCTGTTTTTCCAGGGAAAAGCAAAACCAAATTGTTGTGGAACTCAAAATGTTAACTGCACTGGTATTAGTCTATGTACACCAGATAATTAATAATAATTACTGTAAAATAAGAAACCAAAGTATATCAGTATGCGATTCCATAACTCATTTTGACCTCATTGTCAAAGAGCTTATATACTACAACAGCATATCGAAAGATATAGCCTAGATATTGAAATATATATCAACTTTCAGTTATGGCTTTTGGTTTTGGTTTGTCACATCAAGACTTTCAGAAGCCCCATCTGGCCACCCCTGTGAAAAATTTCTAGGAGCGCCACTGCATCCAAGTCTACCAGCGAGGCTTACAGACAAGTGCACAACACATCTAGGAGATGGTTAATCTCATCTGTGACAGTAATGAGCTGAAAATGTTTTGTTTTAAATCTAATATTTTAAGAATTGTGTTGCATAACTAACCATATGGCTCACAATCTAAAATCATCAGTTCAGTTTCCAAATTACAGTTTGACTCAGCGGGGATTTTAGGTAGGAGAGTTTTCACTGCGACATTTCCAACTTCTCTCTCAGCCTTTCGTGAATAACACTGTCTGGACCTCAAAATTCACAAACAAGCAGTGTGTTTTTTTGTCTTCATAATCATACAGTGGTATTAAGTTAGTAATGATTTATTCTAATGTCTGTCATTTAACTTTAACTTTAACGTTCTTCAAAATAAATCCCTTCCTGACTGTTAAATGAAGAGACACAAGCAGCAGAGAGAGGAATAAAATGTGCAAATAGAGACTTCAGCAAGAGGCAGACACGGACAGAATCGCTGACCTTGTTCTAATTAATTTCCCAACAGCAATTTAAGTGAAAAACACCAAATTCACCTTTAGTGTCACTGCCACACATCTTACGAAAGACAAAGAAAACTTTGAATGCAACTGAAAATCCAATACATTGGAGCACCTGTCCCGTCTGTTTCTGTCTGAGGTAAATGGATTATATTTATATTCACAGGGCACTTATTGCATAGCAAAGTAACCCATCACCTCTGAGACTTGGCCTTTGCCTTTGAGACAGTCCTGTCTGGTCTTGCCTGTCCTAGATGCTTGATTAATAACATCTGAGACTGCAATTATCCTGGAGAGCACATGGGCCCTGCAGGACTTACAGGATAATTACATATATTATGATCGATACAGAGTTGGTGAAGAGGACGATGGTGGACAGACGGATAAAGTACGACTCTTTTATTGGTAATCTTAAAACTAGTTGCATTTTAGTCTCGATATATGAGTGCACCATACCATACTAAAACTTTCTCTTTGGGTGTCTGAAATGTATATTTTCACATACTTCTCATTTATCTATTTACATCCTATGTACCCTGCAATAGAACATACAGGCTTTGCAAGCAGAGATAACAGCTTTCCACTGAGCTGCACAGTTGCAGTTAAGAACTAAAATTACACAATAGGGCACACTGGCTTATTACACTGCCTGACAAAAGGGGGGAATTACTGAACAGCTGTGGTATTTGGCCAAAAGTGGAATCTTCTGGAACAAACACCATAATTATAGTTCCTCAGCATTACAAGCTCGTCTGACAGAATGTGCACAGCTCTCGCAGAGGGCGGACGTCCAGGCTTAGCGAATGTGGCCTTGGATTAGACATGCAGGAAACTCAGACCTGTGTCTGATACGAAAGTGCGTCGCTAATCTGTTGACTCTGGGCTGCTTTATGTCAAACAAATATCTGTTAAACATAGCCTGAGCTCGGTGTGCATCTTAAAAACAGCTTCGAAAATACTTAAGTCGGATCGGCGTGATATTTTTGACACTTATCTCCGACTTAGCAAAGAAAATAATCAGAGTGTCAACAAACCGGCGGGAAAATGACTGCAGTAAAGTCCATTATTGTACAATCAATTCAGCTGATTAAAAATGAGTCACTCTGTTTGCTGGTATCTGGTTTCACATTTTTACAACCCACTACAAAAATGTCACACAAAGATAGCAAATTTAGGGACAATTTCCACTCACCTTCTGTAACTAAGAGTGGCTATGAGGGTAACTACATCACAGAATAATGTTTGAATACTTTAAAATCCAAATTAAAGGAGGTTTTGTCATTTTCCCATCATCTGACTGTGTGAATTAAGTATACCCATAGGTCCAATGAAGAGCTAAAGGCCTCTTCTTATAATGACAGTTACTGAATTTGTTTAAGCAAGTTACCTTTTTTCCTGATATTAGCTAGCTCTAAAGTTACAAACAACACGTGTACTTTTTAGTCTTCTTTAGTTTTTGCTGTTCCTTCATCCCAGCTTGTATTTACGATCAAAACTGGACCTTGCTACCAAACAGGACTCAAGAACCAGCAGGCCAAAGTAACAGAATAAATCTAAGCTGACTGACAAACAGTTGCTAACGTTAGCTTGCTAAAATGTTAATTTCCTACCTTTAAACACTTCAGTTTTTGGAATTTTGGAAAGCAGCCACCTCTTTTAATCAGTGGGCCTATTTTCTCAGCCTTTTGCATTCAGTGTTTTGTATAATGTGTAATGGATGTTAAACTTGGAGCTTCACACTGTCAAGTATTCACATCACTTGTTGTTTAACGCACATCTTCTATGTCAGAGTTTAAAAACTGTCTATATGTCTACAGATTTTTGTAAACTGGTATTTTCCTCTACGTTTGGCATCTTGGCCACATACAAACAGAGTTTTAGGGAGGTATAAAACGCCTTCTAATGTGCAAATTTGTGGACAGCTCCTCAATTCATGGATGCCCATTGTTGCTTTGTGTAACGAGCACCAGGAACAATAACAATGGAGGACCAACTTACTAGTTTGTTTACATTCTGTTGGCACTGCCTGGTATAATATCTACTTCGAATTTAAATGCAGTATTGCTGCATAACATCCCTGACCAACGGAGACATCTGCTGCACCTAGTAATCCACCTCAGCATCCTCGGTTTTAAGTTCAACAGAGACGATGGTTTTTAGATCAGACCCGGTCGAACCAGAAGACTGTGGGACAATTTTTGAGAGGAATTGTTGTCGGTGAGGACTGGAAGGGAAACTTTTGTATGTCTGGAGCATCATCTATTTTGTCTTTGAGTGAGTGACTTAATCCTTAAGCTCAGATCAGACCAAAGAACTGCGACGAGATGAAACCACTTTATAACGTTGCAGAGAAAAGTTGCAGCAGTGTGAACTGGCCGTCGGACAGGACTCAAGCCGGCTGATGGTGTCACCCGCAACTCAGCTGGTCAAATCGCCAACTGCTGTTTTTAGAACGTAAAGGTCGCCATCTGTTGCTACAGCCAATCGGCCTGTAGTTAAGTCCGCTGGTCAAGTCAAAATGACTGCAGACGGCGTGTTTGCCTGCTCCCAACTAACTAATTGGCACTGCTTACTTATATTATTGTGATGTATTTATTATTTATATATTATCATTATTTTCTTTTTTGTAGCCAGTATCTCACTATCACTATCCTCATTCATATTTTAAGAAGCTACAAATTATTCAGCCACAATATAAGCCTGAGAAGCTGCAAATCAGAAAGGAAGTACAGAAAGTTGTTGCATAGAAATGATACACCATCTCATCTAGTTGCATTGGTGTGAACCAGCAGGTTTTTAGAACGTCGCAGAACGGTGCATTGCAAGTAGCTGCCTGTTTCTACTCGAGTCATTGTGAATCTTTGGTCTGAACTGGGCCTAATATCAAAGTGGAATCAACGGTGGTAAGATCTCCAGTGGGTGTTTTGAAAGAGGCAGGCTGTACACTTTACTACCTTTGTGACAAGGGGTGAACATGGGAGACAGCTAATGCCAGCGAGCATCTGGAGTCATTTTTGCGTTGTAGTGTATATGGGGAATGTTTGTAGAACAAAGTTTGTGTGGAGAGATTTTATTTTTTTTCAACTGAGGGGGAAATATCTGTTTTATAGAAACCTGTATATGTGTAGACTGGCCCTAAAACACTGATGTGTTTTAATACCCAGAACAGGGTTCACAGTTAGCATGGAAATTTTGTTTCCGTTTGGTTTTGGGACATGATAGAGAACAAATTTATAACAGAGCAACATTGAGAGAGGCAGAGCAACAGACAGTTTACAACAGTCTACAATAAAAGGGAGTGCTGGAGAAAAACTAACTGTGTTTGGTGCTTATAACTTTATTGGGTACCTATTTTATTCAATGTAATTCTGTTAAGTGATGATGTGTATGGGGCTACAGATGCAGACCCGAGTCTCTATGATTTGATGTACACGGATTATATGAACGGGTCAAATGCAGGTTGAACATGTGCTGGTGGGTTTTTCTTGCAAGTCTAAGTCGCTACACCAGAACCTATAATGAAATCTGTTCATTTTAATTAACTGAGATGAATTGAGATTGACTGTGGCTGAGAAAACCTTAATACACCAACAATCATTTAAAGAACAGAACAATGCAGTAAAGAAAGGGAAATGCATTTCATAATTAAGGATATTTAAGGAATTTATAGGTTCATGCTCATAAACTATCTAACTGGATGACAGTTTTTAATAAAACCATATTTACAGTGGGTCAATATCAGCTTTATAAATGGGTAAGCTGATACAGTACAACATTTGAAGTCCCTGAACGACCCCAAACGCCACTATGATCTCAAAAAGTGTGCCTGGCTCAGGCTACCATCCCATAATGCAACACAAATCATGCCTTAACACTATCAGGTATGTCGGGCCACACAGCTATGTTACATTCCTGGCGCGGGCAGTTGATGGATTACATTTAGGATTACAGCCAGCCGAGGGGATAGGCTATCTGCTGTCTGGGCCGTGATTGATCTACCTCGCTGTGACAGACTGATATTGGAGGCTTGTTTCTCCTCCCTCCCTCAACACCACACTGTCCGTCTAGATTGATCTCTGCACCAATCGCAAAGGCAAAATCACCACAATCTTACATCTGCAGACCCCTGCAGGAGTTGGCATCCACGCTTAGTGTCTAGACACTCCACCTAAATTATCCAGTAGTGATAATGACTCACAAAACTGTCCCCTCCTTACTTTATTGAATGAGATGAATATGCCACTCATGTCCAATACTCAGTAGATGTGAAAAGAACCAGGCAGACATAATTACAGAGAAACAGAAGGATTATTTAGTCGCCAACACTGGGAGAAAGAGTCTGAGGGAAACCTGAAGGGAGAATGATACAAGGAGAGGGCAAGAGTGGGAGTCGGAGAGGAACCGAATGTGTTATGAATGCACAAAATGACAAGCATCCATGTGACAGTGGGTCGAGGGTGAATCATTCAGGAGGGAATTCCTTCTGCGTGGAGACTCGCTGACATCACTGCACCACGGGCATATTCAAAATGTCTCATCACAAAGGCACAAATTTACACACAGAAAGGAGCTCATTTCCAAACATAAAGAGACGGTACTAAAAAGGTGAATACTATGAATACTAGCAGATACTAGGGCTGTGTCAAATACCAGTTTTTGGGTGGTTTTCAAAGCTTCAGTGAGAAATATTCATGATTAATCGAAGCTGCATGGGGTAGTGGGGGGATGTAGTAATGACAGATGAGGACATTTTTTGAATCAATGCACCAAAGATAACGTGATAATTAGCCACTGTCAGCACGCAGCTTGTAGTCATAGTCATTATAACTAGTGCAAAAAAATATATCCTCCTGAGTCCGTGCGTCCCCATATGAGGGCATCACATTCTGGGTTTGCTGCACCTTATACTTCATTCTACTTAACCTAGACCTGTTGTCCTCACTCGTGGACACTTTGTTGTGCCATATAGTGGTAGCAAGAGCACAATAAACTGATCTGCGTAAAAACAAGATGGCAGGCATCTCTGCCATGTCAGTCTGCAGCCGACCCCAACACAAAAGTGGACAAAGTACAAAACCTGACCACATTTAATGACTGAAACATGTTTATTTATGATTAATAATATTTGTAGTTTGATATGGCAACACATTTGACCAATTTTAGTAACAGTAACAAGCCTTTATAATTGTCTTGTTTGAGGACGTTGGGACCAATTAGGTGTGAGACTGTTCCGTCAGACAAAAGGACATTCCTAAGTTGGAGTATGGATCAACTGGCAGAGTTTGTAAATGAGCAAATTACAAGACTTTTAGATTTGTTGCATTATTTGTAATTAAATTTTTGCACAACAATGTTCAGGTGAACACTTTTACACTTTATTACACACTTGTGACTATTAAGATAAACCCATCATATTAGGACATCGTTTTTTTTCTCTAGAACTACTTCCTGTTCAAAGACAATGTTTAGTTTTTATATTAATCAGGTCCTACTGATCTCAAATAGCTCGGAGAAATTAAAAATGCACACCAGAAGCTGAGGCCCCAAGAGGATATATACTTTGCAAGACGGTTACTTAACAATGCTCAGGTTTGTTTGTTGTAGATCTGCAATATGCCAGTTGCCTTCTGGCACATCTGGCACTTTTTGGAGGTCATTTATGTAAATTTTTAACCCTTTCCTGACACTGGACTTTTTCAACATCATGCTAGCTTATCTGTAGCTATGTTTCCATCCAAAAGTGATTTGAATCATTGGGAAATGCGCATTAAAAGAAATACAAATCCTGTGTGTTTCCATTAAATGTACGGACTTTGGTGAAAACTACGAACTCGCGCTTGTTTTCCGCAGAACCGGAAACAAAACAAGTCTTGCATTCTTCTTCTACGTTTTCTGGCAGTTGGCAACCAGCTTGTAAATGCATTACCACCTTCCCGACCCGGAGTGTGGATATCACCATGGAGAGAGGTGCGCTACGTTAGACTTAATTCGAACATAACTGTTTCCATCCCCGTTTGCGAATCAACATTTTTCAAAACCCGGCTAAAGCGAGCATATTTTAGTTTGTGCAAATTAGGGGATTTTAATTCAAATTTTGGCGCTTCCATCATAATTTTCCGATGTGATACTTCTAGATGCGCATCTAAACAGGCTGATGGAAACTTGGCTTGTAAGGCTGTCAGGGGTGGTCAAACTGTTGTAATCACAAAACTGAGCCGATCACTAAGTTAAAATATCCTTGTCTAAGAATAACTACTAATGTTGATGCATAATAAATTATGTTCGATTACTATTTCTCGATTTATGTGGCTATAAGCCTGCCACTGGGGCGCTGATTTCAGCCAGCATTCTCCCTCCTTCCACTGTCTGCGCGTTACCATTTCCAAATTCTCTCTGCTACGAGAAACAACCACCTCTGAGCTAACAATTTGCACACTGAAAGTGGCACGTTTTGTCGCAGATTTGGATTGTGTAATAAGGCATGCCTGCTTTGTTCTTTCTGTAAATTGTTGTAAAGATCTACAACGAATAAAAGAACTCATCAAGGCACCTCAGAAAAGCCCAGACTCTGTCTCGCAGGATTTTCTTGCCCTCGATGTTGATCATTTTTCTGACATTGCCAGTCAAGGTGATCTGCCACATTCTCTAACTTGTGGCAGAAGCATAGGCCGGCGACAGTGACTTCACCAGTGTAGCGATCTGTTCCACTTCACATACACTTGTGATATCATCGTCATAATGTTCGGCTAGAGCCACATACAGCCAGCAAATTGTCTGAGGCTTTAACGGACGATTGAGAGCTTTAGTACAGTCAAGCTTCACCTCTCGGGCCCCAGATATCAAATTAGGTTTGTCTTTTTGATCAGTAAAGTTGAATCACATAGCGACATAATTTTTTTTTGCGGGGCAATTTAAAGGACAGGGCTTACCTCATCACGTGCAAATGTTCCACCAAAGAAGTTCACCCCCGACACTGTTTTGCATGAGCACCGTCACTGCATCCTGAGTTTAGTGCCGCCAAAGACGAGACTGATTGGTTTTAAGAAAACAAAAACAAACGAGCATTTTTCCCCCTATGGCAGAAAGATAATCAGTGTTTCTAGATCTTTCTCTAGTGCTGACACAGCTCTGTGGAGGCTACGTGAGACTGAGGGCCATTTGGGAATGTTGGGGTAATGGTGTACAAGAGCAGAGCATTTAAGCACTGATTTGGACATTGATTACCATGGCAACGATCGAAGCTTCGAAGCATTTGGGTCAGACCTAGTGGATGCCTTTTTACAAAGTTTGTCTAATGTCACGATTCATTATGTTGAAAGTGCTAAATATGCAGTTCTTCGCAATTTATGCTTCACACTTGACCGCACACTGGAGGAAGAGTATATATCATCCACAAAGCTGCACACGGCCAGTGAAATAAACCTTTTGGCTTTTCACCTTTTATTTCTGACACTGGCAGATTATCCCTTTCTGCTCCTGTCCGTGCAGCAGCTGATGCTATCACACTGTGTAATTCGGTCCACCTATTCACACTCCGCTCTCCCTTGCCAGCACCATCTCTCTCTCTCACATCCCAACTTTAAATAAACATTAAATTAGGCCAAGATAAAAGAAGCTGTCAGCCTGTGTTAATGGAATAGATATTTTCTCATCACATACGCAGGGAGTAAAGATAGCAAGTAGTGTCGTGTGGGGCGGCATGGCATCATGCGTGTGGTCATATTTTTCAGAGCTGCTCCTGCTGTGCGGTAACAGGTTTCTGGGGAGCAACTCGATAGGCTGTGGAGGAAAATTCAGACTTTGACCCTGTCACATGAACTGCTACTTTGTAGTGAAACTGTTCAGGTCATGACTAGTGTTGATAGCAATGCCACGATGGGCTTCGGCCTCAATCTCTCATGGGAGTTGGCCTGCCTTGCCCTGTAGGCAGCTCTGGCTCCAATTACCCTGGCCAATGTGCCGTAGAACTGTGTCACTCTGAATTATACATGGCCTTTGTTCATCCTTAACCCAAGAGCACTGGAGACAGCAGTGGATCATGTTTACACTCATCCCTCCGTTAAAACATTTATGAACCTGAATGGTGCCTTAAAAACTTTTAAATGCTAGCAAAAAACACAGAAGCATGCAGGCAGTTAAATGTGTGTCTGTAGGATTGTGTGCAGCTCAAAATGAATACCTGACGCTACTCTGCACATGGAGACAAAACACGGCCATGTGGAAAGAAATGTTTTTTCGATCCAAAAGCAGTCCAGAATTTTAAACCATCTTCCACCCACTCATCATGCTGACCGGCAGTAATCAAAGTTACGCAAACAGAAGAGTGTGCTGCTTTGTGAACTTGAAATCACAGGGGAAATCAGGAAGTGAAAAATGGAATGGGAATTGGGTTTACAGCATGGGCTCTGCAGCTGCTACATTATGCAGGCCATCACAGGGGGAGCCATAGATACATTTTAGGATGACTGCTAAAATAGCAGTACAGTTTTGTCATGATAAATCGATATATTTTTTTAAAAATTAGTCTAACATTCTGTTAAATCATTCTACTGGTGACATGTTTTTCTGGACATTACGACATCCTGTGACATCATCTGATGAATTAATGCCATACTGTGCCCCAAATCTGGAACATAATCCTCATACAAAGGTTCGTATGACATCTTACGAAAAATTATGCTCAGTTTGTAAATGTGATGACTTGGCACCCCTATCAGTAAGGTTAGGAAAACAATCATGGCTGGGTGTTGTCACGTTACGTACTTTAAAGGTGAAGTGTGTAAGATTTAGGGAGATTTAGTGGCGTCTAGCGGTGACTTGAAAACTGCAACCAGCTAAAACTTCTCCTGGCTAGAATTCCCTCAGTGTTCCTTGTTCAGGAGGTTTTTACCATGAGCCAAATTGTCCCGCAGAGGTCTCTTCCTCTCAAAAACAAACGCACCAGGTCGGTAAATCTAGTAAAAACACTGAATAAAGCAGTTTCACGTTACAAGTCAGAGTATCTCCCACACTGTTTGGCATCTCGGAAACGGGCGGCTCGCCCCCCACATGCTATTGTGTGTTCACATTTTTTCTGATCCAGACGTTCAGGGGTTTTTAGTGGGAGCCAAATTATCCACAGAGGTCTCTCCCTCTCCAAAACAAACATACCCGGTGATTGAAACGGGTAAAAAAACCTTAATAAAGCACTTTCAGGTTACAAACCAATGTCACTCAAACACTGCTTGTTGTAGATGAGCTTCTTACTGCAAATTAGTGCCCCCAATTGTTAGGTTAGGTTAAGAAAAATAATCATGGTTGGGCGTCATCACATTAAGACGTACAAGTAACGCAACTTGATGAAGTGATGTTGCATACATAGCTTGAAATAACTCAATGCTGACTTGGGGTTTCACGTGGTACACAAACTTCGGTCTCTGGGTCAAAGTCCTGTGTTCTTTGACCCGTCCACAACCCTGACCTTCCTCCCTATGTAGACTTTATCGCTCTTTATACTACATGACCTGACTCCCTCCTTTGCTCCTGTCATAAGACAAAGAAACGCCTGCACCGCTTAGGTCACAGCCTCCGGGCTCACAGTTACATGGGTTATCGACCAATATTGGCTTTAAAATGAAGTATTAGAATCGGCCAACATGCTATTTCTTCATTTACACAATGAATAAATATTACATACACTGAAACATTGAACTGAGTGGATATATCGATATCGGTATCAGTTGTCTGCCAAAGCAGTTGTTATAGATCAGCATATTGGATATCGGCAAAAAATCCAATATTGTGCATCCCTACTTTTTGTAAGTGTAAGTATAAACTGTACATGACAGTGTGAAATTGAGATACAGGAATCATTTTGGCAGCTTCAACCTTTACGTGTTTTGAACATCAGTGGAGCTCTTGGTTTTAAAAGGGGCCACACTCAAATAAAATTTAAACTGTAATTTTCTGGCCCGCTAACTGATTTATCGTATGATGAATCAGACATGAGGATGCAACTCCCACGGGGACGGAAAAAGCACACTGATGCACAATTTAAAGAGTAATTCTTACCTCTGTAATTGATTTCCTCTATGATGAATGAGGTATTAAGTGGAGCCACCCACACTCATGATGGCTGTTAGAGTTGATACATATTGAAAAGCTTATCAAGTCAACCTCATTCACTAATGAGTGTCCATCTGTTATTTTGTAACCACTTCCAACACAGCGTTCCAGGGAATAGGTCAACGCATTTTTCTGTGATCGAGAGCTCAGTCATTATGTTAATTAGGTCTGGGAGTATGATGTCTGCATGTGGACCAGCCGGGTTTGGAAGTCTGGACTTAGGGGGACGAGTGCAACGGGTGCCTGCGACTTACTTACCACAATCCTCCCACGTACTTTGTGTTTACCAGTAATCTGTACAAGTGATTTTCCTGCAGTGCCCCAAAAAGTAGTGAAATGTCTGCAGGAAATAACTGTCACAAAATGGTAAAGCAGGGGTTGTGTGATTGGAAATTCTTAGATTTTGATAATCTGGTCTCAACTGAAGACTCAAAAAACAGCACGCACATCCAAAAAAGATAAATACTGGGTGCTGGAGAGAAGAACAAATACAAGAATACAACAACAGGTCAGTACACCAGAAACAGCTCCTTTTGGAAATTTTAATCATTTCACCAGCCCTTCATCAGACATGACAAAGATAAGGAGACACACCTCTGTATATACAACCAATGGTGGTCTCCCAACAGATCATGGGATAACAGATGCAGCTATACAGAAACACACTGAAAAACCAGTACAAAATGACACCACAGGAATACATTTACAAAAATTACATTTAAAAAAATGTAGAAAAAGGTCAGCGTATCACCTCGATTATCACATGACTAAAACATCAGTTAAAACAAAACGTCATAGTGACATGCAAATTCAAGGTGAAATTGTAGGAGGATATATTTATGATTTATATATTTCTTTAAAATTTTCTGGATTTTGTTTTGTTTTGTTTAAAAATAGAGGCGCCTCTAATACTACAAAAAGTAGTAAAACTCAATGAGAATTACCACAGCAATGTCATAAACAATGTTTACATGCTGCTCAAGATTTGGTATTTCTCATTGAGTAGCACTAAATTGTGTAATATCCAGGGCTCCTAAATATAAATATATAAAAATATATTAATTCTAAAATATTGTGATATTCTAGGTGATACTCGAGGCACTGCTGGTCTTTTTGTAAATATAGTATTTGTTCAATACATTTTTAAGTAAATGAACTTTTTTCCTGTGGTGTCATTTTGTACTGGTTTTGTAGTGTGTTGCACTCCGTTTCTGTGTAGCTGTGCTACAGTATCACATGATCTGTTGGGTGACAACCATTGGTTGTATATCCTCCTGACACCCGAACATTTGTTTGGTATGCGTTTTCAATTTTTCCTAGCTATTTGAGATTAGTACCTGATCAGTATAAAAAACTAAATTTTATGAACGATAAATAAATAAAGTCCCGATATCCTCAAAGGAGACAACAGTAAAGCCCTAATGTCCTCAAAGGAGATGATAATAAAGTCCCAATGTCCGTCAACGAGCTGATGAAAAATTCCTGATGTCTGCAAATGAGTACTTCCTAATTAACAGCATCCTAGCTTGTTACTGTTGCTAGAATTGGTCAAATTTGTTGGAACATCAACCTAGACACTGTATTTATAATAAATGAACACGTTTCGACACTTAAATGTGATCAGGTTTTGGACCTTGTCCACTTTTGTGTCAGTATCGACTGCAGACTGACTTGGCAGAGATGGCTGCCATCTTGTTTTTACATGGATTAGTGTATTTTGCTCTTACTACCACTAGATGGCACAAAAAAGTGTCCATGAACGAGGACAACAGGTCTGCGTTAAGCAGAATGATGTATAAGGTCCAGTAAACCCAAAATGTGATGTCTTTGTATGAGGACACAAGGTCTCAGGAGGATATACAGAGGTGTGTCTCCTTATCTTGTTCATGTCTGATGAAGGGCTGGTACCTGAAACGTCACGTGGTGATATGATTAAAACTAAGGTGTGCGGACCTGTTTTTTGTATTTTCATAATCCATCTAAAACTTCAGAGTTTACTGTTAACATCTGCTGATGGTGACGGATTGTTCTTTAATACTGCAATACTGCAATAACAAGTAAAAAGATGTGCACTGTATTGCGTTGTCTAAGTATTTGCTAGTTCTGTTGCACTTTTGACTGTCTTAGTGTTAGAAAAATAAAGCAACTCTTCTATAAATTATACACACAGAAAGACAAAAACTTGTTTTAGAGGATATTTAAAGTTCAGTGAAACATCTTTTGGCCTCTCTGACCTGTTACAGAACTCATTTGCATCGCCTTAGAAAAGAAGAGCCTCAGATGGAGAATAATTATTCCTTTTTCTAAAATGTTATTTGTCATCCAATCCCCCAGCATCATTAGCATTACAAAGTACATTCCAAACACCTTTTTATTGGCCAAAGAAAATTATAAAATTACATCAACAAAAACCCAAATGTGGACCACTTTAGATGTCCCGTACAAATAAGCATGTATGTGTGTTTGCTCTGTCTGAGCCGGTGGACTCGTCTCTGGGGTCAGAAAGCAAACACTCACTGATGGGGATGTAAGAGCTGCATATGAAGTGAGATACGCATTACTAACTCAATTTGAGTGTGTGTATACACTGGGGCCAGTTGGCAGCCATGCCAGCAGCTTGGCCAGGCCCTTGGCTTCTTCTTTGTTGTTGATGTCTGCCTGGCCAGCACTACTAATGCAATTCATTATGCCTTGCAGTTGACAACACTTAGAAGCCGTGATTAATGCATTTGCAGCCTGTTACTAGGGGGAATTAGGTATTCTTGCCAGTTTATCAACTTTGCTTCCTCACAGACCCAAACTTGTCTGTTTTTGGGGCAAATGTAGAGCCCTGGAGAAATGCAGTATCAATAGCGTGGTACACCATGGCCTAAATGTATATAAGGAGTTTTTGCTTTTGTGAGTTGTCAGCAGTTTGCAGCAGCCAGCCAGTTTTTTAGTGGAACCGAGTTAAAGCTTTAGCGAGCCAGAACAAGATTTTCATTTTAATTTGCAAATTGAAAAATTACCATTTTTTTGTTATGAAATCTTCTGCATAATTACAACATATCCATATGCAGAGGCTTTGATGTCTAACCAATTAAATGAGATTAAAAACAAGATTTAGTCCACTGCTATTCATCGGACAAAAAAATGTTCTTTTTGTAAGGTCAACATTTCACACCCCAAACAACCTTGAAGCACTGACAGATATAAATGCTCCCACTCCTTATCTGTACACCTTTATACACAAACACTGTGTACTGTATTTAAAAACTGAATTATGTTTTTAAACTACGGCCTCGACGTCCATATGTCACAACACTGCAAGCCGCATTCATATTAAATTCTCAGATTAAGCCGTGTAATACGTCAAATCTGCACTCTGATCTGAATATGATAACAGCAAGAGCTGCTAGTCATGTGTGGCTGAACTGTCAGATCTGTTTATTTTTGCCTCCTCTGCTCCCACGTGCTGGCGTGCACTTATGAGATAACTGCTGTCTGTGTCCTTTGTCAGGGCTTTAATAGTAATATACATTAGCCGACCTTCAGTAAAAACATTTATGGGTCCCTCTGAACAAAACATTACTATGATTTGTCTGGGGATAAATTATTCCTGACAGGCGATCTAGGTTCTATACAATCTACCTCAACATGAATAATATTCACACAGATTAAAACAATGAAATGGTTTGTTTATCCAGGACATCTCTCTAGCTTTAGATGTTGCCACCAATCAGCTCCATGTAAGCAGATCTCACCCACAGTATATTACTTCTTCTAAAAGGGACACAGTGATCCCCTTTGTCTTGTGTTGTTCCTCAGATATTCATGCACACATTCAGACTGCCTTGCACACTCGAGCACACCAAAACTTCAGCCCTGTTATCTAACTCAGCCCTCCAGGCTGAATCACAGTGGTAGACAGAGACTATAGTATGGGCCTAAAAATTCACATGGATAGAGCGGAGAAGGAGAAGAAGAGATGGGGGGTTGATTTCCATTGGTGTGAGGAAGAAAATAATTGATGATATTGCTGAATTACAGTGTCCACCAAATGGTTGGCTTATATAAAAATAAGTATTATATAAATATAAGCTGCAAATTGATCGATTTGACTACCACGCAGGATAGAGGTCAATGTTTATATGCATGGTGAGAACGGGAGAAACTGAAAGCTAAAATTCTTAGTACGGGTTGTGTCATTTCTTACAATGCTGCCTTTAGAATTGTGTCTTGGTTTTGTATTTTGAAATTAATCACATTCAAAAACAAAGCATCCTTGCAGCTTTCACTTTTAAACAAGTGCTATTGTCTCATATTACATAGTCAGTCACACACATTATATGCTTTGGGAGTGGAGGAAGAAATAGATAAAATTAGAACAAGGGGGAGGGAGGGGGTTCCCTCTCCTACAGGGAAAACATAAATAGACCGGAGCAGCGTTATGGCAATGGATTTGCAATAATACTCTTGTATGTTGTGCTCAGATACGCTTTATTTGGGTCAAGCACATGGAAAGCAAACGCTTCTTAGATGCTGCTGCTGCTTACCGTTTGGAAGCTTGTGACTGTTCTCAATCAGCCATGTGAACAGGTTGGCAAAGTTGCAGTTGCACACCCAGGGGTTGCCCTCTAGCCTCACTGCCCGCAGGGAGGGCAACTGACTTAGCGCCCCCACCTGTAGCGTCGACAGTGCATTGCGCTCCAGTTCCAGTTCTCTTAGAGAGGTGAGGCCAAGGAAAGCATCCTCGTTCACCATGCTCAGGTATGGGTTGTTGCCCAGCCGTAGCTTGATCAGGCTCCGAGACTCCCCAAAAGTCCCCTTGGGGATTTCAGTCAGATTGTTGCTGCCCAAGTCCAGGAAGACCAGCCTGGAAGAGGTGCTGAGGGTCCCCGGCTCTATGTGGGAGAGGGAGTTGTTCCGGAGGTCCAGGTAGACCAAGTCACTGTACAGAACCAGGAAGTCTGAGGGGATGCTGGGTATCCAGTTGTCGGCCAGCAACAGCCTGCGCACATCCAAGGGGATCTCACTGGGTAGACGGGTCAGCCCACGGCCACTGCAGTCCACAGTGTGAGGATCTGGGCACAGGCAGGTTGCTGGGCAGTTTTCCCCCAGGGTCCATAAGACAGAGGACAGCAAGATGAGGATAAGCTGGAGCCAGCAGACACATGGCAACATGGTCAAGTGGGTGAAATGAATTATGGGGGAAAGAGGCTTGGGGTAAGGGCGAATGGGAGAGGGAGGTGGGGGAAAGAGGCTTGGGGTAAGGGCGAATGGGAGAGGGAGGGTGGGGGTAGAGAACAAGAGGGTAGGGGTCAGAGGGCAGGAGATCAGGACAAGGGAGGGGAAGGGGAAAGTGAAGGGGGGCGGATGGGGATCAATCCTCGCGAAGGAACATCCTGCCGTTGTAGAGATGGAAATCTGGAAGGGCTCGGGAATTGTGAGGAGGCAGAGCGGTGGCGAAAACTGTTTTCCAGGAGATCATGTAGCAAGCCGCCTGGATAGAATAGCAGACTGCCTGCTTTGAAGGAGCAAAGAGAGGGAGATAGTAAGCAGCAGGGAGCGGGAGAGCAAGAAAGACGGAGCTTAACAGAGAGGGGAGGGTAGCTTAAGAGAGGTAAATAGACACGAGCGAGCTGGGAGTGATGAGAAGCCGGGGGCACAGACAAGGGAGAGGGGGGTTGAGGAGGGGGCTCTGTCCGCCACGCTACCCCACAGTAGAGCTGGCGGCAGTGGCAGACGAAGACAATAAGGTCTCTGACACAAAAGGATATATGAAGCTGTGATTCAAGCATGACAAGCAAAGGGTAACATCAGTGCATCCCTCCATTAGTCCCAGGTCTCTGTGTAGAAAAGCCTGACGCTCTGAAACGAGAGAGAGAGAAGCTCACGGCACATCGCTCAAGTGTGTGGTAAGGTTGCCCCCCTCCCCTTATTATTCCCTCTTTATCTCCCAAAGCCCTGCTGTTAAAACACAGCACAGCTCAATGTTACGCTGTCCAGCACCGTATCAAGGCTGTGCTGCTGTGCGGAGAGAATCCAAATGTCCAGGCAGGAGCCTCGTGGATGTAGATCGCAGTGCTGAGCTGCACACAGCCATGCCAATCCAACGACTGCCTCTGAATCAACCACGGTTTATCTCATGCCCTCTCCCCTCTCCTTATTTCCAGGGAGGCGTGCCTGAGCCACGCTGTCAACATGTGATGTCACTTCCTATAGTGTGAAGAAATGACGATCAGCTGTTTCTGGAGAAATCTGAGATATAGGAGATATTTATCTGTGATGCTGTTACTTTATTTTAAAGCATCTTCAGCTGTATGTTCAACCAAATAATAACAAATACTGAGGCAAATTATTTTGAGAAATTATACATTCTCAATGACACTCATTTCTTTTTAATATTTTCACCTGGTTTTTAATCCATTAACAGTAAGCCATTGCTTTAAAGGTAAGCCTTACTGTTTGACGATTATATAGAAGATCTTGTTAAACACAGCCTGTTCCTTGGAGAAGCTTTATTAGTTGTGTCTTCAACTGGAAAACTGTGACCTGTTAAAATGTACAGCATGAGCCTTTATCCTAAAACATTTCCTTACTCATTTTGTTCCTGCAAGTCCAGCATTAGTGCACTGATGGGTGAATTAACAAAAGAACAGTGTGGCCGCTACACCTGCATAAATTAGACAAAAGAAACCGTGTAACTCTCAAAGTACCAGCAAAGGGTACATCACACCCCTAACTGCGCTGCCAGCAAAATAGCATTCCTGTGCCATTTGCACATATTTAAATTACCGGTAGGTAACATGCATATATTTAACACAAAATTGGTTCCTTTCTCTGCCTCTCTGCAAAAACAGTCCACTTCACAAAGATCAGCACTAACAGCCTCACACAGTTACAGAGAAATTCTGAGCATCTTCAGAGTTGGTGTTAACTAAAACTTGTTCATAAGGGGTTTAGCATTTATATTCATTAGATTTTTCAATGATCACCTCAGCAGGTATTGTAGCCAGGCGTGTTTGTGAAGTTTGGAGGAAAGCCTCTGCAGCTCGTCAGTCAGGACCTGTAGCTTGTTGTCTCAAATTTCAGTTCTCTTTTCCTCTCTGCTACAGATGTCAATGGTTATCTGTTAATCACTTAAGTGCCAAGAATATTTTCTGACCAGGTACGCCTGTCGATCTGTACGTTAATTTTGCTACATTTCAGTTTACCGCACTGCATAACTGGGTCTAATGGAAGCTTGTTAGCGACACCCGTTCCTTTAGCGATACTGCTAGTAACAGTATCCTGACCCAAAAGCTTTGTTGTCGAAATATTGTGCCCGCCCACAGGTCACTGGGTGAGTAAGCTGCTCAATTCTGAGCCACAAACCCCCTTTGGCATTGTTAACTTTGTTAGCACTGTTAACAAAATCAGCATGGTGAGTGGTGCTAACACAGTTAACAGCGTCAAAGTTGCTTACTCACCATGTCTACCTGTGGGGAGACCACACGGTGGCCACCATGTTTCCGCTGATAACTGCAAATGAGCAATTTTGCTAATTAGCTTCCACAAAAGCGCAGTCTGGTGCGCAGTGCAGAGTGGCCCAGGTCTCTTGTTTTTAAAAATGAACCAGTTAGTTTGACTGTTAATGGGTGTTGGACTTTAAAGAGCAAAATTAACTGTAACTGACATGCCTACCAGCTGCCATCAACACTGCCCTGTGTGCTTGGTGCAATGGCAACATCTATGCTTTGCCATAAGGATAATTAGCCTGGAAATCTAGACCCAAATCTAGAAAGATTTAGGGTCTGGCCATGAGTAATGAAAATGGCCCNTGTAATGTTTACTGACTGATTCCGGACTTTGTCGGTGCAGCACTGTCGTCATCTGTTTAGCTCGCCTCTGGCCCACCTATATTAGATACACCGATGTGATTGGTGCAGCTCGGTTTCATGGGTATAGGTAATGAGCATCATTACTGATTGCCAGAGTGACTCGCTGAGCAAATTCAAACTGTGCTCTCGCAAGAACTCTGGATTTCCAGGGTAAAGGATAATAGCAATCAGCCACAAAAAGGGGCAAACTGCACTCAGCTGCAAAACTTGATGGGAGTGTTTGTGCTGTAATAGAATTAGAGCAACATCTTTTGTAAGTCGTACTTTTAGATGCAGCAGATAGGGGTTGCAAGTGATGCTCAATGCATGGTGCCATCAGTAGCAGTGAATTCACCTGTAAGCTTTCGTGTAGGGTCAAAATGCCAGAACAGATCACCAGCGTGCTTCAAAATTACATTTTTATTGATTGATTTGCATTTTCATTTATGTATTTCATGGCCTCAATATTTTGGATAGTAAAACAGAGGCGCCTTGAGACTCAAACCACAATGGAGAGAAGACAATTAATTCAGAATGTGTATTGAATTTCCCAGATGGGATTTGCTTCAACAAGTAAATGCAATTAGACCAAGGTTGTTGCAGGGGGACTGCAAATTAGACCTGTGAGGACGAGGGTAGCGTGAAATTTCTGAGAAAGTAGTGTTGTCATGGAAGGTAATGGTGTATTTCCAGGAAGATAACATATTCACGATGCAAATTTAATACATTAACAAGTTTACACGCATGTATTAAAAATGACACATGGATAAAACTGAACATACACACCTGCACCTCATAACAACCAGGCAGATGGCAATAACATCTAACTCACTTCATCACAGGTAATCTAATAATTCTACTCGTTCCTCGAGGCGTCCTCTCAAGTCAGATGAGTCTGCAGCTTCACCAGTGATGTTTACTTTGTGCCACAGAGAAGACAGCAGCTCTTTCATCAGAGTCAGCATGTATCACTTTAAAAACACTAAAAGCTGAAGTGGCTTCGATTGTTTCCTGCAAACACAATTCAACTTTACATCTAACTATGATAATGCAGTCTAGTGTTTCTACAGTTTAACATATAATGCTTAATAAATATTTGCTGTATCATGAACGGTTTGATGTAAAAATATCAGTCATGCAGTTTTTTCACAGAGAATGATGCAACTGATCTCCAGAGAATTCTTCTGCTTCTCCTACTGAGAGGAGAGTCTCTTACTGTATAAAACAGAGCACAATTAATTGTTTTAGCCTGGTCGAATTTCTGCCTGTCCGCCCATTACTGATGCTGCAATACAGATCCATCTCCCATCAACTTTTTTTTGGTGACTGGCAAGATGTCAGCGTATTTTATGCATGTATAAAGAGAAATGGATGCAATGTTGGAACTGGGGCCCTGTTCATTCCTCCAAAGCTCATGAAGCCAAAAAAGTTTAGCTGCCGCATATGAAATTACCGGAATGATTGGCACTGCTTCCGCACTGTGTGGCCAATACAGCAGGTGCACTAGAGCTTCCACCAACTACGTCTGGTTTAGCCCTCTGCTTACTTGAAGGGTGATCAAAGGATTCGACTGGACTTCTAGACTTTCCCAGTGTTACTGGACTGAATGGATCAAATTCTTATATTGAAATGAGTCATTTGCGGTGGAGGTCGACCAATAGTGGATATTCAATGGCCAAGCTTGGAGCAGGAAAAAGCTGATAGCTGATTAATCGGCCATTAACACCTTTATTCCCCAACTGCACTTGAACAGTGTGAGAACAGCAATAAAATTGTAAAAATAGAGCAAAGAATCAAATCAATCACAGAGCAGCCTCGACAGACAACTATTGTGTGAAGAAACTGACTGAAAACAGGTCTGTTATGACATGAACGCCACTAAACAGCCTTGCAGTAAAATCAGCTGTTCTACCAAACAAGTTCAACACACATTTCTAGTGGCTTGCTTCTTAATTCTAGCGAAATTATACTGACCATGCCATGCTTGCTAGCAAAACAGAGAAAGCACATAATGCTATTCTATAACAAGCAACCTTATTATGCCCCTAATAAGGAAGTAAAGCTGTTCTACATTAATTAACTTTCATTTAAATCATACAAATCATCTAAAGCACACATTACCTTGTATTTGCATGTGGAATAATCTGTGCAAAAGCCTTGCGGCCATACTCACGTGACAAGTGGAGGTTACAGCTATTGGCCACTATGGGACCCCTGTTCCACCATTATGCAAAATAAAGTCCTACCGACGGCGATGAATCCATTGACCTCTAGTCTGCAGGGGTTGTGACACTCAAAAAATATCCACTGATTTACTGACATCTCTTTCACCATGCAAGTCAATATGGAAAAAGCCTTTTTAGGTTGCACATGACGGATGAAATTCCCCTTTTTGGCGACAACGGTAACTAGCTTCAAAGCCTGGCATACTTCCAGGTAGCCTGGTGCATCTACAGTAAATCTGATATAAGTGACACTATTTTTTTTGTTATTTGTTTGGTAACACTTTAAGCATTTATAAGCAGCATTTAAACATTTGATAAACACACTATACTGTAGCTGTAAGAAGAAGCTTATAGTCAGGTTGGTGTATAAAGAGACAATGAATGACAATACAGTAAAACACAGTTGTAATAATTTTCAAAAATGTCTTGAGAGAACAAGTTATTGTTGACAAAAACTGTACATTATTAAATGCTTTAATGTCCTTACATCTGCTTACAACTACATTATACAGGGTTTTCCCTTGGTTTTTTCGAGACCAAGGTGGCAAAGGCATGTGGCGGGGGGCATCTTGACAGCTGTACTTTTAGATACGGTCCCCCCCTCTATTAAATATGAAACGAGGCCCCCACATGCTCGAGCTTTACACTGCTGACTTGTATAATCAGAACACACATGTCCTGTGATTTTCAGCCTTCTATGATTATATTTACCCTTTACAGCAGGCACATCCTGACAGCTGAGAATATTACTGTCAGGTATTGTCCACCCTCTATTAAATATGAAAGGAGGCTGAAAATAACAGGACATGCTACATCTCAGAGGCAACGTCTTTCCACATACAGGCTTCCTTCGCCTTTCAAACGGGGCAGAGCTCCGTGGGAAACAGTAGGAGAGACACAGCCCGAGGGGGAACCGGGATCTGACACAACACCGGAGGGAGAAGCAGGTCCGTGGAGCTGTGCGCCGGACGAAAAAACAAGTGCGTCACACCGAATGTGCACCGCTACAGCATCGCTTTGGGTTGTGAGTGTGCATGATGCCCATCCACATTGAAAGTAATGGGTTTGTGTGCGCAAAAGACGCTACATCTGAACGCCCCCATGCACACACATGCCCAAAATCACCCAGGCAGCCCGCCTTTGTCTTAGATAGGCAGGGAAAACCTGTTATAGTACTGCCACTATGGCCTCCAGTTTCACTTTTTCAACTCTACGTCTCTCCCAAGACCATCACTGCTGCCACTTCACACCGGACATTACAACATGGATGCAAAGAACTTTCCTAACACTCAACTGCAGCAAGTCCGACATCTTCATCAATGGCCCAGACTCCCTTACCCGCCCCACCTAGGACTTCACACTCAATATTGATGGCTCCATTGTCACCCCCTCCTAAGTGCTGCAGAAACACTCATGCACTTGTAACATCCAGGCTTGACTACCACAACAGCATCCTCTGTGGTACCACAAACAATCTGTACTTTCCATTACCCATACTACCACACTATATAGTATCCCAGAAAAAGATTTTCTATGTCCCAGTACATAGTATGTCAAATGCAGTATGCCAAAATTTCCTGAATGAAATAAGGGACATGACGGCAGACGTGCAGTATATACAGTTGTGTGATTCATTTGCTCAGGTCCTGTAGCCATCATAGAGCTGGCAAAGTGACTAATGCTTGAACTATTATTAGTCATTCAGTTGTAGAAGAGGGTCCTTTTTTTCATTGTTTTATTTTTACCTCACAGCTGCAAGGAACAGAGCAACAGGAAGCTTTTCTTGGAAAAAGGAGCATATTCAACACGATAACACGTTTTCCTCTGCCCTGTTTCTGTCAGTTGATTAACTGCTAAGCAGCTCAGATGAAATGGACTTAGGAATACTTAAAATGGAGATGCCTCACATTGAAATGCAACTAGAGCACTGCCACTGGCGGATATAATGGCCACTCTGTTGCTGTGGGTAGTCATGCAGATGTCCAATCCCCAAATGTGATCCCAAAAGTCTCTTGACAGCGAATTTGTCAGTGTAAAAAGCCCTGAAAACGTGTTTGTATGGGGGTAGTAGACCTTTTAGTCTGCTGGCTGGGTTTGTTGTCAAGACATATTAGAGCTGCATGCACATTGTTTAGCTATGATAAATTCGACTTATACAGCTTATCTTTTCTCCTTTAATTGCTTTGTTTAATGCCTGATTCAATATAATTCAAATGCAGAGGTGAAAAGAAGTTAATTCTTTTTTTGTGATAATCTGTGGGTAAAGTATTGTCACATCCATTTCAAGACAAACAAAGCTAAGGCAAGGAAACAGGCCTTAAGCTGATTGAATTGCTGACAGTTGCTGCTTGATTCAGACAGTTCAGTGCAAACTCCCATCAGATCAGAAAACTTTCTGTTGCTGCTGTGATGTAGTATGGTAGCTAAAATGATATCTTTAAGTTACCCTTGATAGTATTGTTGTGAATATGAATAATAAGGAAGAATGTACTAGTTCTATATTTACTGGATCCAGTATGCACAGAAAGTGTCCGATGTCACGTGATGAAGTGCATCAGTCAGACACTTGCTTGGTGTTAGGGCATGGAGTTTGACCTAGCCCACTGTGAACCTCAGCGCTGGGGTTTGGGCCAACTGAAGTTGAGTTGCTATAGCAGCTGTGAAGGTCCGGCTCTCTATCTGCTCTCTTCACTGGTGAATAGTCTCCTAGCGGCGGAGAGAGAGGTGGAGGGACGGCGGAGTATGCTAGCTCACTAATTCCTGTCTCACTTGTGGTCTGATAAAGAGAGAGAAAGCACGGGTGAGGCAAGGGGCTGGGTGCAGCTCTACAGTAGAATACGATTTTACTCATTTTAAAAACTAAAAATCAAAGAGAGAAAAAAATTAATTCAGTTGTACATGTTCATTTTAGATAGTAAGTAAGTAGAGTATATTTAATATAGCCGCACCTTTCTCAGTGCAAGGTCACAAATGCATCACTGGAATATATAAAATAAGACCATAAAACAGCTATTAGTTTATTTACCGCTGCTAAAATAGAAGTCAGAAAGACTGACTGACATGTGATGTGCAGTTTTTGGAAATATGCCTCATGGAATTTAGTCTCTGAAGTGTAAGATTTAACTTTTTCCCATGGTCTAGTGTAGGGATACACGGAAACATCGGTACTGCATCGGTATTGGCCGATGTTGGCTTTAACATGAAGTATTAGAATCTGCCAATATGCTTTTTCTTAATTTGCACAATGAATGAATATTATATAGGTCTACAATTTAGAGTTTTCTATTTAATGTCTCCATCCGCTGGTGGGCTATCACGATAAGAGTATGCATGCATGATATGATATTAATTCCATAATAGAAGATGATGAAGAGATGTGATGTTCACTAAAATTAGGTGGGGAAAAAAGTGTATATATTGATATCAGTATTGGTTATCGGTTAAAAAAGTTGTTATTTATCGGCAATCAGATACTGGCAAGAAATCCAACATTGTGCATCTCTAGTCTCATGCAAAAAAGTAAACATAAGTTAGGTAAAAGCGTAGTATCTGACCACAAAGCTTGTAGAATCGCAATACATATCAAGTGTTGTGATAGTATTGAATAGGGAGATAAGCATAATATCCAAGCCCTACAAACTACCAACTACAGGATAAGTAAGAGGAGAGAAAGTTGAACTTACAGTTTTGTTTCAGTCCTGTGAAGACAGCCTGACTCAGAGAAACCTGTAGGCAGCAGCAGAGGCTCGAATCTTCACCAGAACCTCCCAAAAGCCTTTCTGGTCACCAGTGTCCTTTCTGACCTTGTAACATCTCAACTGTCCAACACGTCCATGTAGGAATTGTGAGTTTCCTCCTCCATCGCTTGGCTTGTGCCTATTACACCGTTACTCCGTGGGCCTACTGGTTTACCTGCCCGGCCTGTTCTAGTTCCGATAATGACCAATAAAAAGGAAGAGTTCAAATTAAAGGCGCATTCTGTGTTTTTATTTTAGTTCACTCTAAACATTTACCTCTAAATCTCTAATCTTGCTTATTCAAAACTAAATTTTTCAGTTTCAGTGCCTCACATAGGGTAAGATGGGGTGAGATGCCTCCACCCTCTCAACTCTGGCATTAAATCAATTTCATTTCATTTGTTTTATTCATAAGGGCAACAAACTTTAATCAGCATTTCTGTAAATGCGCCAGTGTTTACCAGCTGGGTAATTTTCAACCGCAGTCCTTTGGCACGATGTTTTGACACCAATAAAATGATAAAATTCTAAGGACAAACTCACAAGACAAAGACAGCATACAGACAACATTATCTACAGCAAACATAATTTCATTGTTTCACCCTGCATTCATGTGGTGTCGGAATAATCAGGAAAAAAATGCTTTCAACTAAGAAAATTTGCATGAATGTCCCCTGAAGTCAGAACAACACAGAAAGTTTGTTGAGGTTCTGGTACACGACTTGCCAAGTTGATGACATACTGTGTGCAGAAACATGGCGAACCGAAGTAAATGTTCAGTTTTGCTGTTTTTTGAAATATGGTATGAGGTTGGTTGCTGTCCACATAGAGTGACCTCGATTCGTTTGATAAGTTATTCTTTAGCATTAATCCAGTGAAGCAATATTTTAGAAGTAGTCAAGGACAAAATTACTTTGTAATATAAAGCTTCAAACTGTTGTCAATGTGTTGTTTAAATGCTCTCTCAATAAAATACAACACTTCTTTGTAGCGCCCATGTTGTCTCCACATTACATCATTCGATCTTGCAACTGTTGAAAAAACAACTTCCCAACTTGGGAAATTGGACCATCTGAGGAGCACGAATGTAGCATTAGCGCTATCTTTGAATATTCCTATGTAGGGTTTATTGTCTGTTTTTGGCCTGTACCCAAATTACTTTGACTTTGCTTTCGGTATCTTCCTCAGAGTGCCAATCCATTGTGCTTCCATGCACGACTGATTGTGGTGGGTGTTAAAACTATATGTGTCATTAAAATTGATTTCCATTGACTTTCACCTGGGACACAGCTGACAATACAGCACCAGCATTGTGAGTCTGTTGCAGTAAACGTTATGAATCTAATTTAACTACTGGGGCTTAAATTTACAGGAGTTTTATGGATCTGGCCCACCATGTTGTGGTATCACTGCCTGCATAGCAATTGTATTATTCTAGGTGTAGGCCTTGTTCTGACTCTGGCTTTGTTTATTTGTTTGTTACATTAACAAGACTAGGGAAATTATCCACTTGGCTTAATCTGGCACAATTATTCCAGCCATTAAAGAACAGGATGCATTGTGTCTTAGGGAATAGTAAACAAGGATGTCCTAATCCAAAGCGGGCCAAGCTTGGAGCTTCAGGACTAAGAAAAAGGACTATGAAAGCAACATCACCCTACTAATTTACCAGAGAATCTCTTTACCGAGGTTTCAAAAATACTGTGTCCAGAGCTTGGAAGCCTGAAAATTCCTTGTTTTCCTTCAGTTTGTTCTCTCCCAACCTTGAAAGCCTGGGGAAAACAATTTTATATCAAGTGTCCACAACAGGAACAGACACAGTATTGCTTTTTCAACAGCTGCTTGCACAAATTGATTTTCTAGTCTTCGCAGCAATGGCACGTAACTGAAGTGTTAAAAGCAGTCTAAATGTAACATGAGGGGGGAACAAGCCGGTGCTTGAGGGTTTAGTGACCTTGTCAGAGGAGACGCGCCATCAATCCGCATTTACTCTACTGATGTGTCCTCAGGTTGTCATGTGGGTTAAAGAACAATCAGGGGAGCAAGACTTTGCTAAATGATTTAACACTAAAACTTGAAAACAGTGGGTTACATTGTAGTCAAATAATAAAGAGACAGAATTTTTATCTTATCTAATTCTAATCTTATCTTCTTAGTCGCCAAGAAATGGAGAGTAGGTTTTAAACAGAGTGTGACAGTTCATAGATAGTGCTAGGAAACATCCAGTAAAGGTAAAAAGAAATACCTAAAAATAACCTCTGAGAAGATATAAAGTTTGATATCACTGTCCTTTTAACAGCAATCCCATGAATTGAGCATAGCGTTAGTTCAGGCAGGACATGACTCGGGACTCAGCTCACATCCCAGCTACATCAGCTGATCTCAAACAGCCCAATCAACTGATGGAGCAGCTGATTGATCGAAGGGAGTCAGCTGATAGATCACATGATTCCTTTCTATGCAACCAATTGGTGAATCTCATTCAGGGCGCCCTATTCAAACTGCTCTGGCCTGCCTACAGTTGATGCCTCTTCTGCAAGCCGCTTTGCAACCCGCCTCCACCCCAGCTCCTCCTTTTCATGTTGTGTCTGACTTATCAATGTCATTTCTGTTTGTCATTGATGCTGCTCTGTTCTGTTCCTGGGGGATGTTTGCTGCTGCTTTCCCTGCCTTAGACTTTCCATGTAGGCACATGGAAGGGCAGGAAAGTTTGCTCTCTCCACCTTGGGCTTTCCACATAGGCACGCAGAAGGGCGGAGAGGTGTGCTCTCTCCACTTTAGGCTTTCCATGTAGTCATGTGGAAGGGCGGAGAGTTGTGCTCTCTCTCTCTGCCTCAGGCTTTCCTGGTTTACACGTGGAAGGGCAAAGAGGTGTGCTCTCTCCACCATAGGCTTTCCATGTATGCAAGTGGAAGGGCAAAGAGGTGTGCTCTCTCCACCTTATGCTTTCCACGTATGCAAGTGGAAGGGCAGAGAGGTGTGCTCTCTCCGCCTTAGGTCTTCCACGTATGCAAGTGGAAGGATGAAGAGGTGTGCGCTCTCCACCTTAGGCTTTCCATGTATGCAAGTGGAAGGGCAGAGAGGTGTGCTCTCTCCATCTTAGGATTTCCTCGTATGCAAGTGGAAGGATAAAGAGGTTTGCGCTCTCCGCCTTTGGCTTTCCATGTAGGCACATGGAAGGGCAGGGAGGTTTGCTATCTCTGCCTCAGGCTTTCCTTGTTTGCAAATGAAAGGGCAGAGGGGCGTGCTCTCTCTGCCTCAGGCTTTTCACATAGGTGCATGGAAGGGCAGAGAGGTGTGCTCTCTCCACATTAAGCTTTCCATGTAGGCGTGTGGAAGGGCAGAAATGTGTACTCTCTCCATCTTAGGCTTTCCATGTAGGCCCATGGAAGAGGCTTTCTGCGTAGGCCCGAGGAAAGGCAGAGAGGCCCCAGAACAGAGCCATACCACCAAATGTAATACTGCAAATGAAAATAAAGTTTTCTTAGACTAAAGTCTTCCTGACTGAACTATACTCAATATACAGTTGCTCCTACAGATTCTACTTCACGTTTCTTGGTTAAAGCAGCTTTACAAATGACATGCTATCACAATAACAGTGACCTATTTACTTCCTCACACTTCTGTGGATGAGTAAAATAAATTGTGCATATGGACATACAGGACATACATGTAGATGTAGGCCTTTACTTGTACAATGACGTGTATCATTCTAATACTGAGGAAACCCCTCATTGCCGTCACAGTCTGTTGGATTTTCATTAGGAGTGGTGACCATCACAGTTCAATCACTGCCGTCTCACAGCTAAAATTAACCAGCTGCAGCTGCGTACGGAGGCAAATTAATCCCACACCAGATTCAGATTAGATGAGAAAGGAGATATTGCTGTGTGAGTGGTTGTACATGAGAGGAAGAGCACCATGGTTGCAGGAAGAAACACATGGAGGGATTAGTTTAGGTTTACAAGGGAGGGGTTCAGAGAAGTAATCTTCACAGGACGTTTGATGAGTGAGAAGTTAATTTTAATTGCATAACACATGTGGATGAATTGACTTTGGATTTCTTATTGAATTTAAGAGTAAGAGTCATCTCACATGCCAATCCAACCCTCTTTCACTCTGCTTCCATTCAGTGGTTAATTATTTCTCTCCTGCTCCTGCTCACCTCACCTCTGGTCTCAGCCAAGACGAGGAATGAAAGAAGTGTAAGCAGAGACTGAATGCTAACAAAATGAAAAGAGGAGGAAAAAAAACAACCCTGCAGGTTATTTTTTGTGTGTCACAACCATTATAAGTCAACAGTGGTGCTCCCAGTGTGCTGAGTAAATGTGGGCCCTCAGTAGGAGGGCCCTTCCCATGGATCAGCCTGTGTGAGAGCAGAGAAGCCAAGCACTCTCCCGCTGCAATTAAAAAACAGCCCATCAATAAATGATGAATGTCAAACACAGCGTGATGTTTGGCCTGGTAAGCAGACTAGTATCCTATGTAGATTCATGGTCACAGCAGGGCAGGAAACAAGGGGTGGTGTGGCGGTGACACAGGGAGAGGAGACAAGGGGATGTTGAGAGAACCCCGCTGCAAATGTCACTCCGTCCTTTTCAACACTTCTCGGAATGTGGCGGCAGACATTCAAGATGCAGCGGCAGCTGTCATTTCTTAAGCCATCCGCTGACATTTGGGATTCTGGGCAGCTTGCCCCGCGCCGGCACAGGAAGCGGGATGGGGGACAGGGGGTGCTCTTCATCAGCCAAGGGCACAGTGGAAAGGATGGCTCAGGATGATCGCTGTGGCCACATCATCACAGTAGCACCAGACAGCGTTATTGTAACTTAACACATGTTTCTCACTGAAGGGTAGGACTTGAACTCACGCAACCCTTTCATGACCTCACTTTACGAAGACTTACAAAGCTAAACCAGGCCACTCTCCCCAAAAAAATGCTGACTTCTTTTATTAACAACATAGCCTAGTTGGTATGTGTTGCATGGTACGCTGGTGACGTATGTGACGTGCCGTATATAGTCACATGACATACATCCTGTTATGTTAGTCACAAAAGTACCTATATGCCAGGTTATGATGTTTTCCCTAAACCTGACCGTTTCATAACGTTAGGGACGTGTCAGAATGGTAATTAATGTCGTTTTAGGGCCAGTCATATAAGTCGTCTTGGGAGTCACTGGAAAATTAACCTATTCCGTCGTTTGGTAGATGAGACAGTATGGCGTTCAACATGATATTGGCTGGCCACAATAATGGTCCTCGCATGTCCACAATTACAGAAAAATATTCAATTATGCAAAGCCTGTTATGAATGAATATGTTAACAACATGCAAGCACACATCTGACGCTGCATGTAACTACATACTGCTTCCATCTTAAAACTCACCTTCCAAAAGAGTATACAGGTGTGTCACCGACTCCCTCCACAAAGAGCAGCCGCACCAAAACTCTGACCATGGTGACTTACATGTGACCATGGTCAGCCATGGTAACTCTCCATCAGTGGTGTAAGGTAGTTATCACGGGCCCCAGTGCACGCTATTTACTGGTTATAAGCATGACAGTGAAAGGTGGCGAGACTGTACAAGGGCAGATAAACCAAACAGGAACCTCCAGGGCTGAAAAATGAAGCCACCACTCAAGTGCAAAAAACTGCAGTTCCAAGAAGAGCCACTTGAGGCTGGCTCCAATGGCGAGTCAATCCCCATAGACCCCCGATGTTAAAATGCTCAACTTCGTAGCAGAAATTAACGTGTTAACAGCCTGGTTTTGGTCTCTTATAGCTGATTTCCCCCTTCATGACAACTGCACAGGGGTGATTTTTTTTATAACTCAACTTTTAACATTTTCTTAAGGCTTAAAGTTACGCATAAGTAAGGGCGGCCACTTTGATTGACAGGCTGTCTGTGAGGCGTCACCACAGTCTGTAAGTCAGATCCACCCCTCGCTCTAAGATGGCAACAGCTGGAATGTCGAACTTGGCAACACCATGGTGCCTGCGTCCATTATTTTATACAGTCTATGAGTTCTTATTACTGAATAAAAATAACCTCACCAGTTGACACTATAATAATATTGTATATGGTTGTTTTTCTTAAAGCAATATTGTCAGTAGAGGAATTTTAATATCCCCCAACCCTGAAAAGAGCAGACCACCTGAGAACAATCTGACAAAGCAACACCTAATATGTCATGTCCTCAGATGGCATGTGCCACCATGTCACCCACATAACTATGTTTTAGCTCTGTTTACAATAGTGCTACACTGCCAAAATCAGCAATATTAGTATCACTATAGCATGACTAACTGGGCCTCTCAAGGCTGTGGGAAGGGTTTCTGCCAATTTTACCAGCTGGAGCTGAGTGAGAGTGAGTCAGAGTTATTATTGTTTTAGAAGCTCTCTGAGTATAGTCCAAGCCCACAATGGTCCACACTTACTGGGTAGTGTTACTTCCCGCTCAGGTCCAACAATAAAAATATTCTGTGCACGTAGATTTCACAGTCGCTGTGCAAAACAGCGCTGACATGCAGTTTTTAATGTCAGCTTTGCAAAGTTACACGAGCCTGCAGCCATATGTAGAGGATGTGGGGGTACTGAAGTTCATTATGGGAACATTTTCTATTACGTTTTTGTTTAAGGTAAAGTTGTGTACATATTTATCTTGCAACACATTACATGGTCCCTTGGCTCCCTTGACAAACAGGGAAGGTTCAGACCTTTCAGACCTAGAGTTGTCTTGCTTTGGTCCAAATCAGGGACTAATTTTGTCACACACAGTACAGGAGGAGGTGCACATTAATAATCCTCCAGGACTGTAACATGCTCATGTTTAACCCAAACAATGTGTCATGTGACTGCAGTTGGTTCAGATCCAGGTCGGAACACGTTCTCACCCCGAAAGAACCGCACCAGAGTTCGTTTGTAACCGAACCGAGACCACCTCTTCAAGAAGGTCTCAGTCCAGTTGTTTTGGTGCACACCTGAGTGTGATTGCTGTGTTCACACCTGCTCAAATGAACTGCACTTAGGGGGCAAATGAACTTGAGTTTAATTGAATCGAACCAAACAGGGCAGGTGTGAAAGCACCCTTACATACAACTGTCATTTTGATTTTTAAAGTCTCTTAATCAAATCATGAAAATGCACAGAACACAAGTAAACTATGTAAATTCTTTCTCCATATTTTTTACTGTGGAAATTATCCTTTAAGTCCTTCAAGCTAACACTTGTCAAAGTGGTTGGTTTTTAATGCTGTGACTAGAAGGATAAAAGGACGGCGGTGCATAAACCTAAGTGGGCATTAAGAAGGTGGATGTGTTTTCCACTGTGGTTGCAGATACATTTAATGAGAATATGCACAGAAACACTCACCATCTGGTTCATCTTGTCGCTCTCCACTTTGAAGCTGAAGCACCAGCGGGTGTTT
This sequence comes from Epinephelus moara, assembly GCF_006386435.1. NCBI lineage: Eukaryota > Metazoa > Chordata > Actinopteri > Perciformes > Serranidae > Epinephelus > Epinephelus moara. Next base: position 40,974,068 of record NC_065529.1, on the reverse strand, counting down.
GCTGTAAATGATCGTCAGATAGACTTCGACATTATTGCTTTCTGATGTCTGCGTAATATTTTAAACTTAAGAGCGGCTTGATCTCATTCCCCTTAAGGACAGCCATTAGGCTTCAATTCATACTGTGCCAGCGTATATGAGTGAAATCCATCAGAGCCACGTGTCAAGTGATTCAGTTATCCAGACAGAAGCGATTATGACATTACTGTCCCATAGATAGAAACTATTTTCAGTAAAGCTCTGCCTCTGGTGTTTTTCAAATTCATGTTCAGGCACAAAGTTATTACTCAAAGAAGGTTTGTAAAATAAAATGTTTGAGCAGTCATTCACAAACAGCTGCAGCTGAGGGGCCATGGGTAAAAAAACAAAAACAATGCCTGACTTAACATCATGTCTGATGTCATTCTGTGTTTGTCCCAAAGTCCAAAGCAAACAACACCAACACCCACAGCGTGATGGGTCCAGAATATTTCAAGACACTGCCAGCTGTGAGCTTCTGGGCCATTATAAACACATAAAAATAGAGTTCATGGTCATACATAAAACACTGCATTTAATATTACCACATCGTAAACTACCAAGACTATAAAATATTTATTTTGCTGTGTTTTACAGCCACAGGAATACAATAAATATATATTTTATGGTTTAGTCTACAAGTCAGGTTTTTACAAAATGTCAAACATGCTCCACTTTTTCATTTTACAGAAATGTTAAGATATACAATGCTGGGTTTATCTAAAGAACAATGCATTGACTCATAGAGACGTAATCCCTCTCAGTCATCACGTATGACCCACTAGAAGTGTGTGGCTGTGTGTTTATCTGAAGAAACTCTGCCTGTACTTTAGTCTTTTCTTCTCATTTGCCCTGTCCAGGACTTTTACAGGTGTGTACCCCACAGTGCTCAGGTGAAGGCACACTTTATCAAAGGGAGCAACCAGGTGCCAAACCGTAAGCAGCAGGTATCTCAGAGACACAGTGCCAAAAAAACGCAAATATAGCAAGGTGAAACACCTAACGAAAGTGAATCTGGGACTGGCTTTCACTTTTACTTTTGCTGGCGAGCACATTCACAAACAGTAACCAACAATCCTGCGGAGTGTACCTTTAAACAGACTCTTATCTGGACTGCAAAAGTCTCAAAAGTCTCACAAGCCCCCATTTGATATGGCTTTGTTCCCAGTACTGTATTCTGTTGATTTAGGCCTTGTCCACAAGTACACAGGGATTTTTTAAAACGTAGCATTTTCTCTTTGTCCACATACAAACTGTTTTTCAGTTAATGAAAGTGAACCTTTTAAAAAAACTCTGTTCAGAAACTCAGTTTTTTTCTTAGTTTTCAGTGTTGATTTGCAAGAATGGAAAACAGTGTTTTCAGCTTGTAACGTCACAGTGCACACCATTCATGCAATGGCAGACATGGTCAAACTGCACTGGATTTCACCGTCCTACCAGGACTTTTTACATGCTTGTACATAAATGCAGAGTTACTCTTCCACTAAACTGAGAAACAGAGATGTCCGAATGCGCTACGTAGGTCACTATTACATAATCCACCACTATCATAACACAGACCCTACCGCCATCATTGGTTTTGGACGAGGCCCAGTCTGATGTGGCCATGGCATGCTCTTGACAGCACTTCAATCCTGTTTCTGCGTTTTTATTTGGACACAGGAGGAAAAAACATTTTTAAAAATACTTGTGCACATGTGGCCTCTGTATTGAATTGTGTAACCATTTACCTTAACAGTGGACTTTTTGACCACAAGGACCCAGTCTCACTCCAAAGTCGTCAAATACTAATGCTTGGTCAGTGCCTTCACAGATGAAATAAGCCAACCTTTCACATGATACGCAGCTTGTTGCCGTTATTCTGCAATGGCACCCAGCAGCATCAGGGGAAAACACGGCCGGACAACAGCGTAAGTTAAAGGGAGGTAGAGTAGGTGGGAGGGAGGGGTGGTGGATGGGTCCAACAATGACCCATTTTGACCCGGGAGGCCGGTGTTCGCTTCCCATATGAATGTGAAGCCAAACCCTGTTCTTTTTTCTAAACCCAATCACGCGCATGTGTTGGGTAAACGTAACCATGTATGTTTATTGTTGAAGGAAAACAACTCAAGTCAATTTGCTGTGTTGTACCGACACAGTGTGTTTATTTTGAAAGAGACTGTATGTAAACTGTACGTTTGCTGTGAAAACAGTGTATTTTGAAAACAGACAATGCATGTAACAGACATCCCAGAACGTTGACAACCAACACACCCAGGGTACCTTGCATGTCATATCTCATCTTGGAAAGTCCATGACCAAACGCCTCATCGTGACGAGGTTTGCATGAGAATGTGTTGCTAAGTGTTGTGGCTCAGGAAGTACAGCAGGTCGTCCGCTGGTCAGAAGATTGGTGGTTTGTAAGTGTGTTTGAATATTTAACTGATGGCAACTTCTGTGTAAATGCCTGCATGTGGCATGTAGTGTAAAGTGCTTTTAGTGGTTGGAAGAAAGTCTAGAAAGGTGCTATACAAATACAAGTCCATTCACCATATAGATATAGAAGTGCATGATACAATAACATAACTTTGTCTACAAAAAGCAGCCTCCTCAGGGTACCTTTAACATCCCCATGTCAAGTATTATACTGGGAAATCAATGAGAATACAAAACACTTCCTCATTTTGCTGGAGACCCTGCAGAGCCCCGTCAGTGACCTCTTGTGGGTCCCCAGCCCAAACCTTGAGAACCAGCTGTTACAGTACACGCCTGTGGGGTCTGTTGACAGGGATGTAATGAAATGGCACTGTGAGATTTAAGCTGTCACTGGTCATTGTTGCTTCAGCCACTGTGTCCCTGTCAGCTGCCGGTGGTTTCTGTGCATCAGGAGGCAACAGAACCATGACTGAAGCTTCGCAAACTGAATCAAAGCTTTGTGTGCACTGGATTGACAGACAGCTGTAAACACCCTCCAGCAAAAGCAAAACACAGAATCACACAGAGACTTCTAGTCCACTGTCAGTTAGCAGTGGAGTGTGGTGATCTGGGACACTAGAGGAGTCTTTACTTTGGTTAAGATTACTTAATTTTGGTCATTTTCAAACATATACCACTGATGGACACATGAGAAAATTTTTTTTAGAAAACAATAATCAATCTGAATTTTGAAGCAGTGACAAACCAAAGCACATTAATGCTGGCCGCAAAGGTGTGAGTCAAAGCCTTATCTTATTTCTACCCTTTTAACATTATTTGTACCATTCTCTTTAGATTTATACAATGAAAAACACACAATAAAATGTATGTAAATTATATATAACTGGCACAGGCTGTTCACTTCAAAAAGATAATGCTGAAGTTAAATTATTATTCTCCTTAAGCTGACATTAGAGAAATTGTCGAGCATTATCCTCCTAAAGAAAAATAAATAAATAAATAAATAAATAAATAATTTTATTTAAGCAGTCCAAAAACCATACCCAAACTAATAATTATTTTTCAAAAAATCCAAAACCAGAATGAAAAAATAACTAATCTCAGATACAGCTCAGGGAGAGGTCAAAAAAGGCCACATGGACATTCTCCATCCAACATATTTATTTCAGAAATGTATACAGATAATTACCCAAACCAGCAATAGGTTAAAGGATAAACTGTAAATTCCTTCCCTTGGTCGTCCTGCTGGGTTTAGAGACCAAAAGAAAATATGAATGAGGCTTAGAATTGGATCCTATTAAAAGATTAAAGGAAAAAAACTTTATTAAATCAATGCGGTGGATCAACCTCGTCAGGCCCTAGATCCCTAAAGGTTAGGGTTAGAGTAAAGGGTAGGGGAAAGGTTGAAAAGCAAGAACAAAATTTAGGTTTAGGCGTACATAAACAGAAATACTTAGGATTAGGCACTGATTAGGTTTAGGCAAAAATAAGTAGGATTAACCACTAGGGTTAGGGTTAGGGGGTTAGGGGCGACAAGCGATTCAGAATGCCACCTCAGAAACATACCTAAGAGGAATGATAGAAGAAAAAAGAACTATGCAATTTGCTATATATGTCCTCCAAAAGGAAACCCATCTCTGTCATTTTTTTCTTTCCTTTATTTTTATGAACTAGCTGGTAGCAAATAATAACGAAATTATATGTTTATTCTACATAAACTGGAAAATCTATAAATAACCTATAAAAACTATTAAATCAAATTATTACTTTCCTACTTTCTTTGATATGTTTGTCAAACATCCAATGATGATTGCTTGAAAATACGTACTATGTTTTACTATGTTGTCCAGTGTCAAGTCTCTATTTGATCATGTGACGAGGAGTTACATGAGTGATAGCGCGCACAAGGGCCCATCAAGACTACCTTATGACACTGCCGTTGCCATTTTGGTTTTTTGGAGCCAGGCTGTCTGTGAGGCGTAGCTGTACTCCGTCACTCAAACATCCGCATAAATATGCACAACTTAAAATAAATCTATTAAGTGTATTACGCATTTTCATTTCCTTCAAAACTATTCCACAACTTAAGTCCTTTGAATATTATACATCTTGTTTTCTTAATTTCTTCTCTTATCTTTGTTCTTGCAAACAAGGCTTCTGTGGTTCAGGGGGTAGTATGGGTGTCCATTGATTGGGAGATCATTGGTTCGATCCCCAACTCCTCCAGTCCGTATGTTCAAGTATTCTTGGGCAAGAACCCCAAACTGGCACAGCCATTGGTGTGTGAGTGCATGTCTTAACTGAGTGGGGGGTTGCACCCTGTATGGTCACCTTGGCCACTAGTATGTGAATGTGTGTGCTTTGAGTGGTCAGAAGACTAGACAGGTGCTGTACAAGTACAAGTGCATTTACCAAGTCCATACATATAAAATCTAGTTCATACTGACTCTGTCTAACTTGGAACAACAACTGTACAGGGGCTGCCCCAGACTAAGAATTTTCCTGGTCGACCAATAGTCCTCATTCAGGGCCATTAGTCGTCTAGTCGCCCGCATGTTTATGATATTAATTCAATTAATAAATGATATATTTTGGGCGGGGCAACACAATGGTTTGAGTTGAAGGCGTGAGAAAGAATAGTATCAGTAACATTGTTAACACTGTGCTACATTACAGAGAAATACCAAACCGTACTAATGAACCTTCATTAATATAGGCCTATATTTTATCTACAAGTGCACGTCACACACTGAGTGAGCCGCCTGTTAATGACGCTGTGGGCTAATGGGCATGTAGCTACTTCCATGTTTCAGATGATACGTCATGTTTGTAGTCGACCAATGAAGATGAGTTTACATATCACCTTGGGTTCGTCCTTCACCTTCTCAAAATGATCCCACACTTTGGATTTCCTGCCCGACATGTTATTAACTAGCCTGTGGAATAACCGCAGGTACCAACCCTGGGAATTAACCTGACTCCTGTCTGACTGCTGAGCATGGCCACTTCCTGTGTCTGTCCTTTCAAATTAAATTCTCACATGGTCCAGTCATATAGGTTTTGATTTATTTTGACAAGGCGCAGCTCCTAATACAGTTTCACATTTTTGTTTTTTTTCTGTGACTAAACGACCAATAAAATCATTTCGACTCATGACCTTTCTGGTTGACTAACATTTGGTCGAGTATCAGGGGGCAGACCTTTTCTGGATACAGTCTGAAAGCATCTTATTTTTTACATAATACATTAAAGAATATAGTGTGTAGGGTTTAGTGGCATCTAGTGGTGAGGTTGCAACATTGCAAGTTACTGAAACGTCTCCCGTGGCCAAGCATGAAGGAGAACTACAGTGGCCGACAAGTAAACATGAATGGCCCTATCTAGAGCCAGAGTTTGGTTTGTTCGTTGTGGGCTACTGTAGAAACAACAAACAACAACAACAACATTCTAAAGTAACAAAAAAATAATAATTATCAGTTTCAGGTGATTATAAACAGATTAAAACATAGTTATTAATATTATATTCCATCTCTGCCATATATCACTCTAAATCCTAAACACTGGACCTTAAATTGTGCAGTTTTAAATTCGAAAACATCTCTGAATCTGAGAGCATGTGAGTTTATAAATAATTTGTTGGCTAGTTGATGATAATCAGCTCTGTCTGCAGTTCCTATAGCTCTCTCCTGCAGCGTGAAAATTGGATTTGTGATTGTATTGAGATTTCACATCTCAAAATATGACACCCTATTGATGTCTCTACAAATGCAGATGCAAAGGCTGCACACATTTCACTTTTAATTATTTCACTTGTGCAATTCAAGCATTTTAAATCTTTGGTTGGAAATGCCACATTGAGAGGAATGACACTGCAACATTATAAATTGCGAGTTGTTTTCATTATATAATCTGTGGACAGCTAACTGAACCCAACCCCGGTGGCTCACATGATGCCTTATTACTCTCCATCAATTTATCAAAAGGTCTTGATCCCTCATTCTTGGCCAGCTGGCTATTTCAGAGCGATGCCAGTGCTGCAGAAATCGAGACAGTGTGAGGAGAAACCATATAAACCGAGCAGCAACATCCTTCCGCCTCGAGGATGAGCTCTGATTAACCACGGCCTCCTAAGTGTGTCATCTCCCAGCATGAGAAAAAGCAGGTGAGAAGAAGAGGAAACAAGGCAGAGACACAGAGACAGAGAGACAGAGAGAGTAAAAGCAGAAGACTAAATGTGAGAATAAAGAGGACTGAGCATAAGAAAGAGAAAAGGAATCCTGAATATGGCTGCAGTTCCTTAGAAAGGAGAATAAAAGCACAGCTGCACAAATCTGTGACAACTTGCCCTCGCTTTTTCCACTCACGTTGTTTGCCACTTGACGATGAGTGTCCTGCCCTGTCAACCCAGGACTCTCCCCAGACTTGTCAACCGCCAACACACACCTCCCCAGCCTTGCCAACTGCCAGGGCAAATGAGATGGTCGGTTGATCTCGTGGAGGGTTTGTATTACCCTCATGCAACCGAGAAGCTCCGCTGCTCTCTCTCAGCTGCGCTATTGAGGGAAGTGTTTATGTGGCGATCAGGGTTTAACTATGCCCTCACATGCCTGAGTTTGTGTAACTCTCTCGCCACCAGATGTAGCTGCCATCTGTACGGTGTCAGCAGCTCAGTCGGAACATTTTCTGTCATGTCACTGTTAACAGCCTAGCAAGTTCGTCCCCTGGGCAGTAATTTGGAAATGTGCTCCGAACGCAATTTATTTGGCATTTCAAGTTTTAAATGTTCATACAGTGGAGGGGAACACAGACTTGCACTTACAGATTAACACATCATAAAAATATTCTTAACCTACGCAGTAAAATATACCAGTTTCATTCCAAACATTACATATGTGATCAAGACTGAGCCCTGGTAGTGGCTCTGAGAGGCTGCACTTAAACACAGCAGTGCTTTGAGCTAAACGCTAACAGAGGCACGCTAACATGCTCACAGAGTCAATGTGAACATGCTGATTTGAGAGGCACACATCTTAGTTTAGTGGGTTAACAATTGCTAAGTAGCACTCAGCTTAAGAGGAAGTACAGCTGAGGCTGACGGGAATGTCATTAGTTTTACAGGTGTTTGGTCATAAACCAGCAGTCACAGTATCTTTGGAATTATTCTGATGCGTTAAATTTGACATTTTGGCCATCGCCATCTTGGATTTTTGGAGCCAGAGGTGAGCATATTTGGACAAGAGGGTGGGAATAGCCCTAACATTAGCTGCTAGCTTAGTCAGGATGGTTGATTTACAGCTATGGTTAACTGTGATAAAGCTAATGCTAATGTTATGGTTAACTGTGATAAAGCTAAAGTTATGGTTAACTGTGATAAAGCTAAAGTTATGGTTAACTGTGATAAAGCTAATGCTAATGTTATGGTTAACTGTGATAAAGCTAAAGTTAACACTATGGTTAACTGTGATAAAGCTAATTCTAACATTATGGTTAACTATGATAAAGCTAATGCTAATGTTATGGTTAACTGTGATAAAGCTAATTCTAACATTATGGTTAACTGTGATAAAGCTAAAGTTATGGTTAACTATGATAAAGCTAAAGTAACACTTAT
>NC_065529.1:40916183-40966006 GCF_006386435.1 Epinephelus moara | reverse complement strand
CTAACATTATGGTTGATAAAGCTAAAGCTAAAGTTATGGTTAACTGTGATAAAGCTAAAGTTAACACTATGGTTAACTGTGATCAAGCTAATTCTAACATTATGGTTAACTGTGATAAAGCTAATGCTAATGTTATGGTTAACTGTGATAAAGCTAATTCTAACATTATGGTTAACTGTGATAAAGCTAATGCTAACGTTATGGTTAACTGTGATAAAGCTAATTCTAACATTATGGTTAACTGTGGTAAAGCTAAAGTTATGGTCCACTATGATAAAGCTAATGCTAATGTTATGGTTAACTGTGATAAAGCTAATGCTAATGTTATGGTTAACTGTGATAAAGCTAATTCTAACATTATGGTTAACTGTGGTAAAGCTAAAGTTATGGTTAACTATGATAAAGCTAATGTTATGGTTAACTGTGATAAAGCTAATTCTAACGTTATGGTTAACTATGATAAAGCTAACGCTAACACTATGGATAACTGTGATAAAGCTAATTCTAACGTTATGGTTAACTGTGATAAAGCTAAAGTTATGGTTAACTATGATAAAGCTAATGCTAACACTATTATGTCACGTTATGTCACATAAGCAATGTTACCACTGTGGTAGCGACTTGTCAACCAATGGCACCCACCGGTCACTCAAAGCAACCATACCTTGAATTATGCGTAACTTTAACCCTTAATAACACTTAATCAAGCGAGCTACCAAAGCTGTATTTGTACCAGGCTGTACTCGGCTGTAAAGTTGGGCATTTTAACATGAGGTTCAATAAGGACTGACTTGCTCTTGGAGCCAGCCTCAAGTGGCCATTCGAGAAACTGCAGTTTTTGGCATTTCTGGGTTGGCTTCATTTTTCAGCCCTGTAGGTTGCTGCTTTTTTTAAACACCAACACTGGGGTGTGCCAGATTTGGAGGTTTTCAGATTCTGCATTTGCTCGCAAAAGCTCTTTTTACACTGCCTGTTCTAGGCGGGAATATCACACCATTATGCCGTCTGGCTGTACTATATAAAAAGTAGGATCGTGGACTGAGGGGAAAAAGAGGTCTCATCTTTTATCCACCATGGGAGGTAGTAGCAGCGCTGAAAGAGTGTCAGTATGAATAGGACAGCCAGCTATACGGGACAATGAGCAGGACAGATGTGATGTTTTGACGAAGCATTATGTGTGCGACCCACCACAGGAGATTTTAAAAGTAGCGGTTAGCAGTTAGCGGCTAACTCAAAGAGGAACAACAGCAGACGTAAATGTCCACAAATCAGGGAAACAATGAAATCTGAGAGCTCCTTATCCTCGGGGCAGAGGACGAGATCAGGTGCCATATAACGTTAAAGTCGGTAAATGATTGTTATTGCCATGTTTTGCTATTGTTATTGTTTATAAAGCACTGATGCATGTTTTGTGTCACACAGGGGTAAGTGCTGTTGTGTTAAATGTCAAGCCTGTCACACCTCTTTTGATGTCACAATGTCAGAGTGCAGTCTATAATCACACACCGGAGTGTTATGATGATGATGTCGATTAATTCTGTGAAAAAGTGCAAAGAAGGCATAAAAAAGGGACTTTGTAGCGGCCCTATAGAGTGACCTCAGTGTACAAAGGGCTAATGAGCAACAGTCATTTGGAAACAAAAGCAGGCATCAAACTTTATGATTTATTTGTACAAAGCAGCTATACTGCAGGCCGTAATTCTTCAGAGGGCAACACGGTCTAACTTTAACCTAAACTAATTTATGTGGAAAAGTTAATGTGAAAACTTTAATAAATACTGAGTGGGTTTTATGTTTGTCATTAACACATTCTACAATTTAAACTGATGACTGCAATTTAACTTCAATTGCAGAGATATTAACAAAGGAAGTCTGTATTTATCTTCATCATGCTGAAAATTAAATTTGGTAGAATGTGATCTAAATGTGTTTTTGGTAACCCTCCGCCCACACATACACTTTGCCCCAGACTCATCTAGCATTATTTATGGCTGGTGCAATCCCTTTAATTTTAGGACACAGCGATGAGTGACCACGCCAGTGTCACACTATCATCACTCATTCATTGTCTCTGTCTCTCTGTCTACACACTCACACAGAAATACACGCTAACAAACACACAATGGATTTTCAGAGGAACAGAAACCAAGGACGGCCTCTTACACCCAGCCGCCCTCGGGCTCTGTGCAGCAGTGCTAGTGGAAAGGGCAATATGACTGGCTTTCCAAGTGAAGGCTCTGCCTTTGCCCTCGGTCTGGCTACTGTGAGCATGTTAGAGACAAAAAAAGGAATATAAGTGCTGCTCACGACGGCAGACAATACTACAGGAGGCACAGATGGACCCGTGAGGCTAAGATTAAGTGAACATCTGTTTCTCATGTAACTCTCTGGCTACAAACAACGAGCCCACTGCACTGCTGTTCGAGCACGGCCACGGCCTTTAGACATCATGTAGACGGTGGTTGTATGTTTTTACAGGAACAAAGGCATCAGGTACGTAAACATGTACATTATATATAATCAACTACACATTCTTCTTACTCATTTAGCTGCTTTAAAGAAATACATTTAAATATTTATTTTTGGTTAAATGTTACAGATTGTCAGATCACACTGACTTCGTGTCCATACATTGTTATACATCCAGCAATCAGCAGAAGAAATGTTGGTATTGGATGTTTCTGCAAACCACAAATACTTTACATTTGTACATTTCAAAAGTATCATATCATTGATTCATTTAGTCTTTTTTTTTTTTTTGGCCCACCCAGCATGGGATTCTTAGACAAAATTACAAACCACTTCTTGCATGTACAAGGTATGAGGACAAAGAAAAACACAAATAAATTCAAAACAAAAGAAAAATATCATCCTAAATAAACTGCTTAAAGATAAACTATAAAAATGTTCTCTTTCTCTTCTCCCAGATTTTCTCATGATAACTGGCTAATTAATATGTGAATAGATATCTCAGACTTCTTCCATATTTTCAAAATCGATCTATTCTTATCTCAATAAACAAAGCCTCGCAAAGCTCACAATGAAATCAATGTTGCAAAAGTATATGAGCTGACTTTGTCATCACGAGGTGGAAGGGATTATGGATGACATGTCAACTAGGGAGACGCATGCCAAGCTACAGACCACTGCAGAACCCTGTTCCTGTCCAGAAAACAATAAAACAATAAAAAATCTGGCTGGTTTTTAGTTATTCATCACTGCATTTCCAGCAGCTTTTTATCCACTAAACATGGGTGTTTATAGTGTCTTGTTGCTGTGTTTCCACTGGGGATCATGCCATGGAAAGTATGTATTTTAAGCCCAAACGATCTTTTTCTAACCATAACCGATAGGGGTGCAACAATCCATCAGTCTGAATCAATATAGATTGCAGGCCCCTGAATCGCATTGTATCTAAATCAAAAAAAAAAAAACTGTATCGTGATGAAACTGGTGACTTGCATCCCTCATAACCAGGTGCCTAAACCAAACCACACCTTCACCTCAGCGTGGTTAAAATTTGGCAAAACGTTTAGTTTCAACATGGCCGCTACATGGTAACGACATCCAGTCATTATGGCAGCACTCAAATTAGATCAAGCTACATGTGGACAGGCTTCAACACTGGAGTCTGCACCCATCACACCCATACAGTCACATCCCACAAACAGTCCACAATGGTTTCTTTAAACTATGAAGACAAAACTGTTTTTTTCACTGTGTCTCTTGGATGCCTGTTGATATGGTCTGGCATCTGGGGTCTCATTTACAAAACAGTGCGTAACATCCATGCTAAAAATGTACAAACGTAGAAAAGCCAAAAATTTTCGACAATGCCTACAATCAGGCCTCCACCTGGCCATCTGCGTCACCAATTTCCCGTTGTCAAAAATGTTCATAAGCATGGGTCAAAGTTTCTCCCATCAAGTCTGTTTTTATACATCACAACGGTTTTGTAGGAAGTAGCGTACGCCTCTTTAAGGCCTCATTTTGTGCATACTCAATGTTTATAAATGAGACCCTTGTCGCCACCTTTTAATGACGCTCTGACCTCACTTGACCTCACTGAACATCCCAAACACAGGAAAAGAGAAGAAAATACAGGCAGAAATTCACTGCTACACATTTCTACTAGGTCACAGTGATAATTAAGAGGGATTACTTTTGTATGACTATACATTGTTTTTAAGGAAAATCCTGCATAGTATACGTTTAAACCATGTACATTTATTTGTGCATGTACATTTTGTGTCTTCTTTGCCCTATAGACAGTATCAGAGCAGCAAAACACTGAAACACACAGATCATTTTGAATTTCCATGACAAACAAATCTTAAATTGTTTATGATGATTTACTTTTTTTTTTTTTTATTTCTGGACTATATCCAGCAGAAGCAGACTTTTCTCCCTTTTTTAAATAAAAATCAAACTATCAGATGATGTATTTGAGTGTGTGTGAATTTAATCTGACTGGATACACTGCCTCGCGTGTGTTTGAGAGAGCTCAATCTGTACAGGATTGACATGCATTTTGAAAATGGTCCGCTGGTTAAATTATTTGAAAGCACGACATATCTCCATCATGAATAATGCAGCAACCTTTTACATGGATGCATAGAGCACGACGGTTTAGCACCAGGTTCATCTGTTTTACTCCAGCTGAAATGTGCTGCGAAAGTGGGTCTAAAATCCTCTGCGGATTGGCCACAAAGCGCTGCAGAGAGCCCATTGTGAAGATGTCACACATTCAGTGACGGCAGAAGTCCCCGGGGTTTGGGCACATGCAAAAATAGATCTGCTTTGATTGACGGGCCGAACTACAACCAGGGATTTCCAGTGAGAGCCGTGATTCACATATTTAAGTAAGAGATCACCCCCATGAATGTGTGTACAGTTCTTTAAGACAAACAGTCAACACGGCTCACTGGATCACATGTAGCTGTCAGAGTTTATGACGACACGTATACATGAGTGGTAATCTGCTGATGCAGGGACGTGGAAGTCACATGGCGCCTAATGACCTTGTCAGCTGCCACAGGGATGAGCTGATTGACAGGCCTTTCTCTCTGACAGCTGCCTCCCAGACCCCAGCAGCTGAAGCAAAATAATGGCTCTCCTGGATTGGAACAGGAAATGTCCCGACATATTTCACCATCATGGAGGGAGTTCTGTGGATGTGAGGACAGGCTGCGAGTTCACATCACGGGAAACTCCGTGCTTTTGTGTTATGACAAGCCAAAGACAAATCACGGCTATTACATCAGCCAAAGGTCAGCTCCTCCTAGTCATATCTGCTCCATCTGAAGGCCTGTAGGGGGAAAGTTATGTTTGAACCCAGCCATACATCATCAGCTATGTTTTGATTCCTGTCTCAGGCAGCAAATATGAAGCCGCTTCCCTTGCGCTCGGGGCACGCCAATCCTTAAGTGTTTCAGTTTTCGTCAAAAGGCCTGCGAGCACAAATCGGCAAGATAAGGGCGCGATATTTTCAACCGGCTTGAGTGTCGATCTTAAAGACTTCTGCAGCACTTGGGCATTCTCAGACATCTTGGCATGAGAGTGTTTTGTCATGTCCACAGCTGCACAGCACACATCATCACTAATGTGTCCCTGGCACAAGCTCCGGGGTCAAGAGGTCCAGCTGAGAGATGGCTTGAAATGATGACATCATTAGCTCAGTGCCACTGGGCAGCGTGATGGCAGTCAGAGGGCATGCAGGGTGGTGCTGCGGGGTGGAGGGCCAAAAATAACACGAGTGTAAATTTCTGCCCTCTCCTCTCGGCCAACGGAAACACGCCACGTTCTCCATCTAGCACTTCGCTCTCACGTCGTGTCTGGCAACGCACGCTCAGGCTGATCTCACCAAATAAATGTGGTTGTGTCCAAGAGGGATGTTGAAATCCAAGGTTAGGAGTGTTTGGGTTTGGCAGCTTTATGAAATATGTGGTTCTGATTCAAGTCTGTCCAAAGGAAGATGAAATTAGACAGGGTACTCTGCGTCAGGGCACTCAGACAGAATGCGTAATTTCATTCAAAGGCACATTAACTTTGAGACAGCTAATGAAAGAGATGGAAACACAGAGACAGAGACAATTTCAATTGGTGCGAGTTGAGGCGGGCGGAGATAGTTGCCAAGGAGATAAGTCCTGTGAGCATGAGGTGTGACTTCTGCGTCACTGACTGTTTTTTTTTTTCCTTTCCATTTTGTATTCCTCCCTGCTCTCCTCTCGGTCCTTCCTTCCTGCAACGTCAGACGTCATGTTTCAGCACCCCCGCCTCCTGCCACTGTCACCGAGGCGACGGCGGTGGGGGCCTCGCCTGTTTTCCTTTTTTTCCAAGATCACCATCAAAGTCATGGCTTCACATGTGATGAGTGGAGGAAAATATTTCTGACTGTCACCAAAGACATCTCCCTCCTGTTCACAGCTCGTCAGCAAGTGTAAGGGTGTTCTGTCAGCACATGCCACTCTGAGCGCGCACACACACACACACACACATGCACACACACACTGGAAGAGACCGATGACATTTGAGCTCTGCGCGGCCGGTCACCATTCCCCCAAATCAGCCATGGAAGTCATATTTTGAGGTGATGGATGGATTCGGGGTGACATTTAGAGATACTGCTTCAATTAGTAGACGGGTCTCGCACGCACACACAATGACATGCATGAATACATATATCCATGTCCTCCCCCGCTGTGCTGTGCCGCAGAGTTACGCAAGAAAGGACTCAAACTCATTTGACCCCAGTTCAGTGACAGGGGGCATGAAATTAAACTTAAATTTGAATTCACTGTAATTTGATGGACACATTTCAGCGATGAGGCACAACCTGAAATAAAGTGTTATATTCCCAACCAGGCAGGTCCACCACATTATCATATCCCCGCCACATGACCTTGTAGGTTGTGATTAATATGCTTTTCCTTTGTTAAAATCGTAGTCATGATCATTTTATATTTATCATTGTTTATGAATTATTTTTTAAGAATTTGGTGCTCAAAATGGACTGAAGTGTGGGCTGCACACTGGCGGTGAAAGTCAGCACCGCCATGGCTCTCTGCCAGAAAACGGTGGATTGCGCCCTCCAGGTTGGGAGTGAGTTACTGCCTCAAGCGAGGGAGTTCAAGTACCTCAGGGTCTTGTTCACCAGTGAGGGTAAAATGGAGCGTGAGATGGATCGGCGGCTTGGTGCAGCTTCTGCAGTGATGAGGGTGCTGCGCTGGACCGTCATGGAGGGATTAAATATCTCATTGGGCCTGGGAACGCCTCGGGATCCCCCAGGAGGTGCTGGGAAGTGTCGCTGGGGAGAGGGGCATCTGGTGTTTTGCTCGCCCTACTGCCCCTGCGACCCGGCCTCGGATAAGTGGATGAAAATGGATGGATGGATTTTATGTTTTGTCAAACTGCACGCCTTTTTCAAACCACCCCCTGCACCCTCTCCCTACCCACTCTCATTCTGTTTCCCCGTTCACACTGTGGATCCGCCACATTGAGCGCCGCCGCAAACCAGCTGGTGAGAAGTGGAATTGAGATACAAAAACGCTCTTTGACTTACTGTCCATGTGCAATGCTTCATTGTGCTTGTCACGGAAGAAGCTCCATGCAAATAAAGTTCTGCAACAACCCTTACAAACTTAACCTGCTCAAACTAAGATAGACATTTAGGCCCTATACCGTCATACAGATGTTAACATCTTAAAGGCTACATTGTATTCAGGATAAAATATATCCTTTTCTAGTCTCTAGAAAACAGTTGCGTTCATTCGATTGTAGTGCTGCATTAAGAGGAACTGTTACAAAAACCAAGCAGCTCAGAGTGAAAAGCAAGACGATGTTTTAAAAAAAGGAAAGAAAGTAAATGCTACCAAAGAAGTTTAGGTGTAAGTTTTACTCCTGTTGTACAGATGCCAATATTGACCTTTTTAACAGTTTGCTATGTAGTGGAGTCTCTCTCCCTCTGTGCGTGTTGTAATCAGAGCTTCAGTAGCAGGTCCAGCTGCGCGCACGTTAGCTCATGTGTATACGCCACTGGCTAGCTCATCACCCCTACTCTGCACTGTGCTCCTACAGCGGTTAGCGTCAATAATGGGACAGCGTCATCACAGAAGCATAGCGCCCACTCTCCAGTTCCCACCTAGCTAACACCGTTAGCTCTGTCAGCACTGCTGCTATCGTTTAGCACTGTTTGTAGAGTTAGCACTGTTAGCTGCTGGCCCCTGGCTCAGCCACCGCCATGTTGAGAACTGTGTGGAGACAATTCATATGCTATGAATTTTACTTTAACAAAGCTGGGGCTGACATTTACACACTGACAAGTTGTTAATGACAAACTTTTAGCAACTGGAGTTGGAAAAAAAAAACACTCAGCAAGTCAGTTTTGGTGTGTGAGGAAAAAGATGGAGCCATGCACAGGGAGGAAGGTTGGCAAAGAGATGCACAACCATGCAGTTAAAGTGAGTGTTGAACAAGTTGAATTTGATGGTGTATCTGCTGTTATGATTTTAATGCAGTGAAACGATGCATGGTCATGGTCAGGGTATGATGGTTGGCGTACTGGTATCCGCAGAGAAAAACACCACATGGTGCATCCTTAAATTATTATTTCACATCCAAACTACAGACGAGGCAGATTTTCAAACACATGCAAGTTTGCAATTCTTCATTTCCCCGTCTTAACGTGTTAAACATTACGACCATCAACAGCAAAAGTGCTGATTGCGACTGCACAAACACACTGCGACAGAAAATGTCACGACACGCGTTACAAGGACAGACTGGGAAGCAAAGGACACAGGACAGGAAGGGACCCAGCAGAAAGCCTCATTAAGAGACAAGTCAGTGAACTACACAGGCCGAGACGCTGCACACACACACATACACACACACACAGGGCATGAAATGTCTAACCCCTGCTGCTCCTCCTCCTCTTAAAGTCTCCACGAATTGAACTCCAGTGAAGGAAAAACTCAGTTCAGAGAGACAAATGTCCCCATCAATTCTCCTCCAATCTAATGGATGTCTCGGAGGGAGCCACAGCAAGGAGTTTCACAATCACTCATGCCTCCCTCCCTTATCATTCACAACACCTTCCTGGCAAATGTCAGCGTGTCATGGCCTAACCAGACTGTGCAGCACACGTGTGCGCTATGTGTGTTGTGTGTGCGAGCTAGTGAGTGAGTAGGGGGCATTGAGACATCTGAGTGTGAGATGGATTGAAGCGGTGATGTGGAGGCAGCAGGGTAGCGAGGGTAGAGAGGACAGCCACCGTGAAACGTCTCCCTCTGCCAGTATTAGTCAAAGCAATTCAATCTATCATCCTCCTCTCCATTCCGCGCCCCCTCCGCTCAGTTGTCATTCTGCCCTGAAGAGTGTGATGGATGGACTCCACTCGCTGTTTATTCCAACTCCATGAAAGAAGCAGTCCTGGGTTGAGACGCCTTGAACAAACTGTTTTATTTTGCGTGGAGTGCCAGGCGGGTGGGGCTTAGCCCAGCAGCACATGTCAGAAACACAATAGTCAATATTCCTTTAACAAGCTATCAAACTAAATATTTGCAAATACTTTAAGATATCAATTTTAAAGTTGGTTTAAAAACACATTTAAAGTGCATCTGTGCCTCTGTGTAACCTACTCTGTGTAAATAAAGGTCACCACAGCCACGATCAATATTTTCCAATGTGACACGTAACGACTGAGCTTGGATTTGAAAGAGGTCACTTAGTCAAACACCCACAGAAAATTATCACCTGACTCTGCAGTTCCTCTCGGCTCCTCTGAGCTTTATAGCTCACTGTTTTTTACTTCACTGTGTTGGTTCCCTCTCATGGTGCCTTTTTCAGTCACAGCATAAGGTTCACAAAAAAAGGCTCTAAATAGCCGCTGTACTCTACCTGCCCAAGCAGCACCAATGAAATTAAATATGTCTGTTCTCTCAATTTAAATGGCAAATGGACGCTGAGTAAGTTAGTGTGGTGAAACATCCTGTCCAGGACAGTTCGATGTTTCTGCTCTGGTTTCTGAATATCAGTGTTCTTTATAGTTTCTTTATGACTCTATGACACTGATGTTTTTTTATTAGGTTGATTAGTGTAAGATCAGGATATTAGTAGCTAATACATGTCATTCACTGTTCCTGTCTGACTTATAGCCTAGATTTCAGATTTCCACAATGGAAATACGTCATGGGACTTAACTGCAATATCCTGATGTATTTTTGTACTGTATGCACATTCATGTACTGAAATCTTATTTATCAAATAAAATCAGTCAGTCAGTCACACAGTCAACCAAACAGCTGACAGACAAAGTTAGTCACCAGCATTTAGCAGCTAGTGAGACAGTTTATAGGATTGGAGGAGTGCAAAACTCAATCTTAATGAGCTTAAAGGTTAGTAAATACGGGGTCTGCCCATTTTTCCGACAGCCCATTGTTCCGACCATATTAAACTCATTGTTCCGAAGTCCCGTTGTTCCGAAATCATCATGATGCCCTGTGGTTAAGGTCTGGTTAGGTTTAGGCACAAAAACCACTTGGTTAGGGTCAGGAAAAGATCATGGTGTGGGTTAAAATGAAAAAGAAAGTGGCAAACACATGAGCTGTGAGCCTGCTCCGCCTCAAGCCTTTCCCAGCTGACCCAGAGCCGGTCGCGGCGCACCATCAAGGCAGAAATACGCCCGCCGGGAGCTGTTCAGCACCACGGAGAGCTCCCCACACAACCCGGACCCCAGAGTTAATAACAGGAGGTTATGGTGTTTCATTCTCTCCTCTCTATGACACTTGTATCTCGACCAGTAGCCTACTTTTGTTGCGTTTGCTGATCCTCTATGGTACACAAATACAGTATAGCCTAGTATAATCACATATCGGAACAACGGGACGTCAGACTAATGGGATGTCGGACCAATGACATGGAGGCGTATATACTGGGCTCATCAGGTGAGACAATCGTGACTCTACATGAATGCTAACATAACTCTGTATCTGCTGGATGTGTAAATCACCAACTGTTTGCTATCAAGTTCCCTGAATTACCTTAAAAGGTGACAATATGTGGGTATAATATGCAATTAAAGATAAGTTAAAAAAAAAAGAAGAAGAAATGTTAGGTTGTTTTTTTTTTAATTACCTTCTTTTTTTTTTTACGTCCAGGTAAATGTGACTTCAACAGAACTTATAACACATTTATATTTATATTATATTTTATTTTATTATTTATGTTTTAAATAATAACAGCTAACTACTGTACTTATCAAATATACATTAATCACATATAAATATTTTGTAATATCAAATTATTAGCCTTATGGGACGTAGATATCAAAATAATGTAGTAACACTTTGCGATGATCATCATTAATATATGGTAAATTGATTGTCGTAAATTAATTTATTGTTAAACAATAAAATATTAATTAATGTTTACCGATTATAAGCAATGCTATAATTCATATTATTCTATGGTTTATTGTTGCACACGTAACTTTTTATGTACAATATCAAGTATTTGTCAATGACTACCAAATGATTTGTAAACCTTTAAGTCATTTGTAGGGGCGCCCACTAGCTTGGGGCAGCAGGTGCCCCATCTACAAAAGAGTGTGTCCTTGTCGTAGCGGCTGCAAGTTTGATTCCAATCCATGGCCCTTTGCTGTATATCATTCCCCCTCTCTCTGCGGCCTTCATGCTATATCTGTCCTATCAAATGAAGGCAAACAGCTCCCCAAAAAAACTTGTAAAACATCTATAAACATTATAAATAAAGACTTTATTATATGGCCTACTTTATGTTTCTTTTCTACTTTATATTTCTATTTTGGTACTATATTGTATCTTATTGATTATTAAAGGCAATTTTAAATCTTTGTCTTTTTGTTTTATTGAATATTTAGGTGAGATAACTTATAACCCTTTAAGGAGTTTTTCATCTCACCTGCACAATCTGTTTGTTGTTGTTGTCGTTGTTGTTGTTGTTGTTGTTAAAACCAATTGTTTTAATACTGTGCAAATAAATAAATAAATAAATAAAAAAGACGGACCAGACATTTTGAACACTTCAATGGTTAATAATCAATCTGTAAACCTGTAAAATATTCAAAAAATTATAAAGTTGAAAGTGATAATTATAATACCTTGTAAAATGGTGAATGAATACTGGTGCCGCATCTATAAACAATATTTAGTTTGCCATTACAAAGTCGAAATTGAGGTTTATAACACTCTACAACTGCTTAATAAATGGTTTATAAAACATAACATAACACTTTACTAGTTATAAAGTTCCAACTAAAAAGCTGTGCTCCCACATTGAATACAGCATCATCAATGTAATATAAAGTTATTGTGTTGTTTGTTTTAAAGTTATTGTGTCTTTTGTTATGCTATCATTCTCGTCACACACCATGTTTCTGTCTTGGAGTTTTGCATTTTAACGTTGAATTTTTGTTCATAAATGTGTTTAATGATAATCACACAGAGTTGTATTATCCCTGCAAAAATAACCTTTTGTTCATAGATCACCAATAAAAGATTTAATGGGGAAAAATTCATGTTACTAAAGGCTTTATAAACTTAATAACCATTGCCTAATTAAGCATTAGTTACAACTTTATAACACCCATCCAAATGTTTGTAGATGGATTACAAACCAGTTATTAACCATTAACAATTATAATTTCATTGTTTAACAGTAAAATTGTGTTATTATCAGTTCAACTTTTATAAAGTGTTATCGATAACTTTAACTTTTTCATGAGTTGTAGCACAGTTTTAAATTAAATGATGAGATTTAGTTTGACTTATACATCTTGACCGAGTTCAGCTGCCTCCCCTGAAACAAAGACGACCTCTGCAAACATCATAAAGAATTAACAGCATACATTTCTATAAAATAAAACATTAATGTTCAGTGGAAACACGTGGACCTGTTTATTCACAGATGTCATACATTAAATGAGTATGACTGTTGTTAAGGCCCTCTGCTACAAACTCAGTCATGAAAATAAGCAGACTATAAATACCTGCAGAGGGTGAACCATCAGTACATCTGCTCATTTATTAGTTTAACTTTATAGTTGTAGTGTGACCTACTTCTCTAAAAGCATTTAGTGTCATATGTTCAATGTTGTCGTTGTTTACTAACTCTTGTTTTCCTTTTATACAAAACACACTCTGTGAATGTACAAGTTCGATATCACTTACACCTGCAAAACAGACCCAAGGCCTTCAGGCAGTCAGTAAGTAATATCCTGAACATCATCACATGATGTCACTCATCTGTAGTCCCTCCTGAGCAGATGGGACGGTGTGACTGCCATGTTAATAATGTCCTCCAATCAATCACTGGAGGAAGTGTAGTGATAACGGCCCGTGTAATGTCACCTGGGAGGAGATTAAACGTGAGCTATGACCTTTTCTGGATTACAGGCGGACCCAATAATCTGCTGAGACTGGAGGACACACCTCGCTGCATCTTAAAATATTCCTTCAGTGTCTCCACCTGACCAGAGAGAGGAGGCGGAGGAGATAGTACCTCACTGCTGTTGCTGCTGCTGACATTTATCAGCCTGCTCTGACTGATGTCCCATATGCCTCTTGTTTCTCCTTGGAGCCCAATTTCAGTTTCATTTTGTTTGTTGACAAATTTCATCAGATGAGACAAGACAACGGCGGATAAGCTGTGAAGTTGTCTGTTTAAACCGTTCAGGTAGAAATGTTCGCACTCTCTGCGCTCGCTCTCACAAAATAGGGGAAAATTGCAAGTTGTCTAGACAGGCGGAGACCTTGGAGGGGAATTTGTCCTCTGGAGCGTGACACTGGGTGACCAGCTGTCAAACACTGCCCCCGTGTGGTGGGATGTGTGACATCCTCTGTTAATGCCACATTAAAAACCCCTTAACATACAATTTTCCCCATTTGTTTCCTCCTGTTTTAAGTGTTCTGACAGTTCATTCATATGTTGTTTTGCTCACAGAAGTTGTTTGTTTCTTTTTTAAACCCAAGATTGATGCTTTTTAAGGCTGCATCATTCCACAGATGGAAATACTTTGGATGCTTTTGGCATTATTTTCGACACAATCCCTTAAATTCAATCTGACGTTCTTGGTTTCATGGAAAGTTTGGGATTTCCACTAGAATTCATATTAAACGTCTGTGGGTTTGAACCACGTTTGCTTGAAACACTTCGACCACATTGTCGAGAAGATATTCAAAAAGACAGATTTGGGAGTTCTGCGCTTTCTGAATGTCTAACCGTGAAACTAATAAAGACATTTGATTCCATATTTGTAGAGTTTACTGAGTCAACAGTCGTCCCAAAGCAGGTGTTCCTCCTGATTGTGGCCTGAAGTGCATCATCCTTTTAGACGAACAGACAGCACATTACCAGCCGGATAAAAAATGTGCTTATGGGTGAAAAAATGTTGCGTTGGCAGAGGTTTGGCATCGCTAAGTGCTCTCTATCTTTGTTTAAATCAAGCCACATTGTCAGCCGCAAGAACGACCCGTTCCTCCTCATGGCTTCAGCGAGGAAAACAAACAGTGCTCAGAGGTTGTTTAAGGAGGCCCGAAGGACAGATGCATCTTTGTTTTCCGTGGATCTGGCCAGTGTCCAGTGAAGAAAAACAACCAAGTCGATTTCCAACTCTTGTCTACATTTCCAGAAAAGCAGCAGAGAGAAGGAGTTAAGAGAAAAGCCTTGAGGCACTCGTGTAAATCATCCACCCTGCTGGATTTCCTTCAACAAGACATGAGCTGCGCTTGATGGAGGGGGGGGGGGGGGATCCCCAGAAACGCCTGAATGGAAGATGGATGCCAAACCGAGTGAAGTTTGGTTCCAGTTGATGTGAATCAAGGGAAGAAATATTTCCCCTTTGTTATTCCATCCATTCAAGTAACTGTACAAAACACTTATTCATGTATTATCTGTAACTGAATATCCTGGCGCAGGGGTCAAAGTGGGGCGGGGCCTATCCCAGCTGACACTGGGTGAAAGGCGGGGTACACCCTGGACAGGTCACCAGACTATCACAGGGCTGACACATAGAGACACACAAACAATCACACTCATATTCACACCTACGGACAATTTAGAGTCACCAATTAACCTGCATGTCTTTGGACTGTGGGAGGAAGCTGGAGTACCTGGAGAAAACCCACACTGACAGGGGAGAACATGCAAACTCCTACGGGCAATTTAGAGTCACCAATTATCCCACATTGAAGGCGGATTCAAACCCAGAACCCTCTTCAGAACAATAT
This sequence comes from Epinephelus moara, assembly GCF_006386435.1. Taxonomy (NCBI): domain Eukaryota; kingdom Metazoa; phylum Chordata; class Actinopteri; order Perciformes; family Serranidae; genus Epinephelus; species Epinephelus moara. The sequence goes on along the minus strand of NC_065529.1, from coordinate 40,950,743 downwards.
ATAAAAGGAGTTTGTTCAAAGTAGCTTCGGTATGATACTGGGATACACAGGTAGATATATTTCCTTTCTTGATATATTCTTATTATGAGTGTGGGCTACAGGTGTGGCATGCTACTTAAGATGGTGACTTTCTGTCATGTATAAGAAGTCTGAGGAAAAGCCAATGTACTGATTTTGATTACACTTCTGGCCAAGTTTAAACCAGGACCTGACTGTTGTAAAAACATTTTCAAATCCTGAAGTTCTTCTTTTTCTTCTACTATTTCTTCTACTATTACTCCCAGTTTGGGATCAATAAAGTACCATCCATCCATCAATCTTTGAAGTACGTCCACTTCGAGCATGCAATGTACTCCCAAATTACTGAAGCATGTCTTCACTGTATTTGTGTTCAGCTACAACTCTGCAATGTAATAACGTTGTCAAAAAGAAAGGCGTAAAGCTTGTTATTATTTAAAACTAGGGACTGTGTGTCTGTTGATTGTGAGGGCCACTCCATCCAAACTCTAGTTCACAAAGACAAGTTGAAATCCAGGGTGCGTAATGATCAATAACCTTTTTTAATTCATATGGGATGGTGGTAGGATCCCGTTAGAAACATTTCTATATCTTTCTTCTTTCCTGACTTCTCTTTTTCATTTTGTTTTTATTTGTTTTTGGATCAGCATTTCAGTTTTCCACTTTCTGCTCTCATGTATGTTGATATGAATATTGTGGCTTTTGTTTACTGGAAGGCAGAGGTGGGACCGAGTGTTTTGCAAGTCACAAGTAGGTCTCAAATCTTTGTACTCAAGTGTCAAGTCCCTAAGTCCCAAACTTTGAGTTCTGTGTCCTACAAAAAGTCATAATGTGCTCCTCACCATTTTAACAACAGATAATATACTGAATTTACAAAAATTATAACTGCTTTTTAAAATACTTTGTTTAAAGTCTCTGTCTTTTTGGCAGCACAGTGGTGCAGTGTTTAGCATTGTCGCTTCACAGCAAGAGGGTTCCTGGTTCGAACCCCAGGGTGGGGGACGCCCTCTGTGTGGAGTTTGCATGTTCTCCTTGTGTCAGTGTGGGTTTTCTCCAGGTACTCCAGCTTCCTCCCACAGTCCAAAGACATGCAGGTTAATTGGTGACTCTAAATTGTCTGTAGGTGTGAATGTGAGTGTGAATGGTTGTCTGTCTCTATGTGTCAGCCCTGTGATAGTCTGGTGACATATCCAGGGTGTACCCCAACCTTGGATTGGATCCAACAAAGTGGATCATCTGGGGCATTAAGTGTCGACTTGGTGGAGATGAATAGTATTAATGTTAGTTTGGATCAGGAAATGAATTGATTCTTTTTAAAATGACATACTTTTAATCTCTGGGCTTGGAGGAAGGTATCAAGTAATGTCAAGTCAAAAGGATCAAGTCCGAGTGAGGTCACAAGTCACTGGTGTTAAAGTTCAGGTAGAGTTAAAAAAGTCAAGCCAAGTCTAAAGTCATCAAATTTGTAACTTGAGTCTGACTCGAGTCCACACCTCTGCTTTCTTTGGTTTGTGTGGATGTGCTTTTCAAAAAATGGATCAGGAAGTGTGTCTTAAAACTTTTTTAAAGTTAACTCCTGGTTCAGTTATTTTCTTCAGCATCTCTAAATTAACACCTTCTCATGAGGTTCGTAGCACATTTCTTGTTTTCCCTCATCAAATAAACCTCAGATTATGAAATTTGATTTGAGATTTGTTTTGTCTGCTTCATCTTCTGACCCTCACCTTCAAGCCTCTGGCAGACAGGATCAGATCTGTGCACTGTGAAGGTCACCTGTCAGTCATGCTGACAGACTGAACAGTGACCTTCATGTTGTGGATCGCCTCTTTCACTGTCCTGTGAGCCGACACCTTCTTACTGCCAAATATCTAAACAAGTGGCATGTCTTCAGAAGCTGATGGCTAAAATGAAATCACAAAATGTATCAGACTTTTCATCAGTAAGAATCCATTAAATTAAACCTGCACGGAGCCTTTTTGTTGATTACATTTCATCTCTCCCCTCACCACTTCTCCCATCAACCGCCAAGGCCCGGGAGGCTGCGGTTCCTCATTTCAGCAGCTGATTTCACTTGCACACGTTCGGTGGCCACAGATGGATGTGTAATCACTGAAATCTGCTGTTGCTGTGATTGCATGGAATAAAAACCTGTTGACTCTCAGCTCTCGGTGACACACGGTGATGAACAACCGCAGTCTCCTCGCATACAGAGAAGAAAGAACCACTTCTGCATTTCTACTTCTTCATGTTCACATTACAGTGTATGGAACTTTGTTTAATAGAATAAATCTCATTGGACGAGGAGCTGAATGAGGGAGCCTGCAAATCTGTAAATCTGACAGCGTTACCATAAAGTCTTCCAAGATCCATATTCTGAATATGAAGGCTGCTTCACACCTCCTGAACAACAACAAACACCTTCGTCATTCTTGTACCTTAGAAAATCACCTCTGTATACCTGCTTTTAAACTGGTTTATGTTGTTGCTATTGTTCTTTGTTGTTTTGTATGATTTTCATTTGTCTAGTCAGTGTGCATGATGGCTCTTTGTTTCTTTAATGGTTGTTTTTAATGCCTTAAAATGAAGGTCTCCCTCAATTGATTTCCCGAGTTTAAATAAAGGTTTGACTGAAAGTTTTAAATCTGTTCTCATAATACTGTCCCTCTGTTTCTCCATACTGTCATTTTAATACTGTTATTTAATCTCTCTGTAGTACAGACAACATCTGTGGGGGTTTCCCTCTGAACCAAAGGTCTCAGTACATTTACTCATGTAGGTCACTGTGTGCTTAAAATAATACTTCACCTGCAAAATAACCATTTGTTTGTTTGTTTTTAAGACCAATAACAAACAACATATAGCAACACAGAGCACTTATCTGCACAAATACATATCTAGGGTCACACAGTCACAGCTCAGCTTCCCTCTAGCCACAAATTTAGACTTGTCATTAGCATGTTAACTGATTCCCAAACAGGTTGGCTACTATAACACATACATGATACACACACATGATACACACCTCCACTAATGATGTAATACATAAAACAAGCAAACATATATTGACAGTGCGTACAGAGGTAAATAACCATTAGTTTATCAGTTAGGCTACTCACCACTTGTGATGTTGAATTCATGAAGAAGACTGTTTTTCCTCCATGTCTCCATGGTGAGTGAAGAATCCCAAAAACAGCTAAAGTTCCTCATGAATGGAAGCAGGCCTGAACAGTGTCCGAGTTTAACAACAGCAAAACTTAATCAAACATCAGTCTACAAACTCTCACACAGCTCGTGCAGTATAATGCAGGGCTCGTGTATCCAGTCCTGAGCTCAGTTCTTCTCAAACACCTGTGTTTTAGCTAAAACTTGACGATTTAAATCACTTCCGGCTGCTAGTAGCGCGACCTGAGCGTGTCTGGGCGCGCACGTGGGTACGAGCTCAGCTTGAGTTCAAACGCACGCGCGTGTCCAGGCCGTGCATCAGTGTGTTTGTAAGAAAGTGTTTTAAATAATATGGCGTTTGGGCAAAACGCGTGTGTTTGGGAGGAACTGAGTGGGTAGAAGAGTTAAAGTTGTGTGAGAGTTTGTTTGGCTGTTTTAATTTAGTTTTGCTGCTGTTAATTCATGAAGAATATAACTCTGTTGGATTCTTCCTTCAAACCAAAGTTTTCCTCATGAATCCAGTGTCACATGTGGTGAGTAACTGATACAGTAATGATCATTTTGGGTGCAGTATTCATTTATTTACAATTCTGACATCGGCCTACTTGAGGAAAATATTGTACTTTTACTTTTTATATGGACTGTTTATAATATTTTTTTGTTGAATTGATATAATAAAATATAATTGTTCAGGTCCTATAGCTTTTGAAACATCAGTTGTCCCACGTTTGTCAGATGAGCAGTGTTCTGGTAAAATGGGCCGCCTGATCAGCTAAAAGGAGCCACTCATCTAGAAGTAGCTATGGTTGTTTTTACTGATTTATCAACCTTATCATTTTCAGGAATGTGTTTTCTGCCAGGCCACTCACCTCACAGTTCTCCTCAGCAGGCTGGATGTGAAGCATTGCCCCACCCACCACAACCACAGACCAATCAATTCAATTGTTTTTTGTCAAGTACAGTTGTAACAACGATTTGAAATAGTGTGCAGCCATTGTGTGTTGAAATTTAAAAAAAACTAGGAGGCTCAAACCGTTAATGGCTCATTTCACCTGATGCTGATGGCGGAATTTAGCTGATATCACCCCTACTTATCTATCCAGCGATACACAGAGAGTCTCAGATTGGCTCCATACTGAAGACCGACAACATTAAATGTTCTTACATGTTCTTGATAAAACAGATTAATACAACACTGTCATTTAACATCATGACTACTTTTACGTTTGCTGCTTTAATTACATTCATTCATTTTCCATAATTCTGTTCAGGGTCGTGGGCGACTGGAGCCTATCCCAGCTGACATCGGGCGAGAGGCAGGGTACACCCTGGACAGGTCACCAGACTATCACAGGGCTGACACATAGAGACAGACAACCATTCACACTCACATTCACACCTACGGACAATTTAGAGTCACCAGTTAACCTGCATGTCTTTGGGCTGTGGGAGGAAGCTGGAGTACCCAGACTCCACACTGCACCACCATCCTGCCACTTTAAGTTTATTTTGCTGATAATACTTCTGTACTTTACTTAAGTATCATTTTGAATTTAGGACTTGTAATGAAGTATTTGTAGACTGTGGTATTTCTGCTTTTACTAAATCAAAGATTCTGAGTACTTCTGTTGCTGCTGAGGACACAGAGGGTACATCTCTTTATGAATTATGATTGTTGAGCCACATAAATAAAACTGAGTCCATGGGACATAATGTAATGTTGTATGTCTGCCACAAGATGGCGCTCAAGATCTATTCTTTTAAAAGCCTCTATGAGTCGCTCAAATTTTAACCACACAAACTCTTTGGTTAAAAAATATAGATGTATTGAAAATGGATTTTGACACCGTGTTTAAATATTGTGTTTTAGATGATATAAATATTGTTTCAAATAATCTAAAATAAAACAGATGATACGGATATAAATGTCAAAATGTGGTACACAGAGGCGGAGGCCTGTAACTAAGTACATTTACTCAACTTTATGGTACTTGACTGAAGCATTTCTAGTTTATGTTACTTTATATTTTTACTCAAATAGATTTATTTGACAACTTTAGTTACTTTGCAGAGTTAGATTATTCACACAAAATATAATCAGTTAATGAGTAATGATGTATTTTTATTAGCTCCACTTAAAGCAGCTGCAACATTAAAGTGATGCACACATTAATGCATCAATAATATAGATTCATCTGCATAAGTGCTTTTTGTACTTTAAGTATATTTAATGCTTCTGTGCTGAGTAAAGTTTTAACCGCAGGGCTTGTATGTGTATCAAAGTACTCCTACATCATTGTTGCCAGTTTTATTTAAATTAAATAACAGATTACGTCTCCCACCGCTGTCTAGATGAGACAGATGCCTCCTTTTCCATCCCACCGCCTCTCCTCTTGCTGAGTCTTGCCTCCGTGCTCTGCACCCTCCTGCTGCTGGAGGCAGAGATGGAGCTCAGCCTAAAACCCAGCGAGCGTTTCACTGCGAGAGGGGAAAGATATCCCCTTTGGTTCTGCCCGACATGATGTGGCATCTGTGGGTTGTGTAACTCAAGTGGAAGGGAATTAAGAAGAAAAGGAGCGTTCAGGGACTCTAAAAGCAGTCACAGAGAGTTCACATGTCTCCGTGTGTCGCCGTGAAAATGTTCAATCTGCACTTTGATGTTTGTGCTCTGCAGCCAGATTAAGTTTGATGGCAACACAGAAGCTATTGTCTCGAAACTTCTACATGTGTAGCACAAATGTCTCTGGTTTTAAAGGCACGTTGTTCGTGCACTCTCGTCATGACAGGCTGTGTCTTATTCCACATGAATATTCAGATTACTCAGTCATTAAAATTCTTTGCAATTAACTCAGCGTTTAAACACACCTCACCTGCAGAGCAGCATCGAGGAATCAGGACACATTTCCCTGGAAGTTTTTTGGGGAAAGAACTTGGCAATTATTTATCATTTAGCAGCGATAACAAAGCTGTTGTCTGTCCTTGAATGATGGCTCCTGTGTAAAAGTTTCTCGGAGCTCCCTGCCAAGCCGGAGCAGCTCGGATCAAACATGGTTATTATTATTTACAACCCAGGTCCCTGCGAGCCCCACATTAACCTCTCAGTCTTATTTACTGTACCTGCTGGGCTGTATTAAGCAGAGTCTGAGTCCAGTTAGAGTTGGATGTAATTCTCCGTACCCCGAGCCCACATGTCCAGATTTCTTGGACACATTAATTCATCAATCCAGGAAAAAGGTCTTTTAGCAGTCTGCGCTGCATTAGCCACTGTCTCGTAACTCTCTTCAAATCTGGCTCCTGGGGTCCAACTTTTGAGCTTCTTGCCAATTAAGGGCAGTTGTATGGTAAGCAGATCCGTTCCTCCTGCGCCCGGAGGAATCACTATGTCTTATTTCATTCTAATTCCACTCTCCATCATGTTTTCGGGAGGAGCGGGACATGACGGGGATGGCTTGTGACAGTTCTGACCCATTTGGAGGTCTTTCCACGCAGCATGAGCCGGTGAGCTCTTCCTCACTCGCTCACAGCCGCCTCAGTGTCCTCGTGGGCCACGCTCAGTTTTTCATCTCACAGACGCCATTTTGGAAAAGCTGCAGTGACCTCCTGCCTCACAGACGGAGAGGTGAACGAGGACGTTTGCTGAAATACAAACAGCAGAGACAGAACACACCCTGCTGCAGGCTACACTTACACTGTTTACTACACATGTCTTACCATATAAGGCTTGTTGTTTATTATCTATAAGTTTATAACATGATAGTTGTAATAGCTTTATGAAGTTGTTTTAAACTTAAGTTGTTTAATAAACATCTTCTTACTTAGCTTTTTATTGTCTTGTTGCTTTTATTATTTCATGTTTTTTTACTTTTATTGTTTATATTGCCATTTTCTCTATTTCTGATTCTTTCTAATATTTTTTTGTCTCATTTCTTTTTTATTTATTTATTTTTTTCAACTATTTTTATTGGAGTTAAACAAACAGTGGCAGTAGTATAAGAGTGAAAACAGAATTTCTGATACAAAAATAAAGAAAATATTCAATAAGTCAACAATAAGAAATAAAGATAAAGGGTGAGATGTCATACATGTATAGAAAGAGAAACAAGTATGGCAAAAAAGTTAGCAAAACATAATTTATTGTTCTCTTTATTGTTCTATTTAAAACTATAACAAATAGAAAAATAAATAAATCTTTTTTATTTCAAATGGGATTTAGAAAGATGTCAGACTGACCATGGTTTGTGCCATTTAAACTGAGCCAGTTAGAGGAAGGACTGTGGTGCATCTTTCTTAAAGTGGTCCATAAAGGGTTGCCAGATCTGGTAGAATTAGATTAAGGATTTCCACACCCTCTTAATGAGATTTAATCTTTTCCAAATGCAGGTGGTGCATCACATCCTTCACAAAGGCAGAATGCCTACCCGCCTGAGTTTGTTTCCAATTTAATTATATCAATCCATCTGCTAGTAAGGTTACAAATCATATCATATCATGTTGGGAGCTGGTTAACACAAGATCAGAACCTTAAATACCAAAGACTCCGGTCAGTGGGTCAGGATCCACAGGTCGACCCAGGATGTCTGACAGTGACTGAAAAATATCTTGCCAATATGTTGTGACTCTTGGGCAGTGCCAGAACTAATATTTGGAGACATTACACAGCAAATTCTTTATTAAGTGAAGTCTATGCAGTATTTAAAATTGCAAAAGTCCATGTCTAGCACAAACTGAGGAAGAATGTACCAGTAATTGGGCTTTTGTCCAATACGCTTCCAAAAGGTGGAACGATCTAAACACAAAAGTGCGTTGTAAATAACAGAGGTGCCTCCTTTGATCAGTGGGTTTGACAAAGTTACGTTCCTGTAAATATCTGAAAAAAATGTAGTATACCACAAAGTAGTATGTGGTATGTCAAATTCAGTTCGTCACTGCTGAAATGATGCTGAAATATCCTGTCAATAAAAACACCTTTCTTCTGCTTTGCCAGTGGTGTAATGTAATAAAATACTAATACTTAGTGACAGCACTTAAGTACTTAAGTTTTTATATTACTGTCAACTTTCGCTTTTACTCCCCTACATTTCCTGAATAAAATGTTTTCTTTTAGTCCAATACATATCCCCTAAGTGTCTAAGTTACTTACTACAAAATAGGGAAGGACGAAAGGATCGAAAAAGGGACGGGCGGATAAATGAAGGAATGGGAGGGAGGGAAAAATTGGATTTCCTTCTTTAAATCATTTAAGTTGTAAAGAAAAAAATGTTTGTAGAGTTGTAAAGTTTTTCTTCAAGTGTAATGCACGCTCCATTTTTAAGATCGTGCACAAGTAAAGAAGTAAACTTCCTAATCCTCAGAGTTCTGACCACTTGCTTCTTAATCACCAGCATTTACTTGTGCTTTTACTTTCAGTACTTAATTACAGTAAGTATCAGGGACTGGTTGCACAAAACACCTTAAGTTTTCTACTTAAGGTGACTATGAAGTTTAATTTCTCCTAGCTGGGGCAATTACACAGTTGCACAGAATCCCTTAAAAGGTTTCCTTAATTAAGGGAAAACTCATTTACTGCACTGAAGGAAACTTTGCAATGGTGAAATTTTCCATGGAGATTGATTGTTTGCTTGGACTCACGATTGTGTCGCCTGTTGCTGTCTCACAACGTTGGCCGTTTTTTGGCCCATAGTTAAGTGAAAAAATGGCAGAAGAAGAGAAGACAAGAAACCATGTTGGTCAGAGGAGGAAAAAGATTAAACTTTTGGAGGAACACAATCATAGAAAGCACAAAGTACAGAGTAAGTTTGATCGCTAAATACCAGAAAACAGGAAATGATTGTAAGAAGAAGCACTTCCTCTCAGGGTGTGTAGGTATTTTCATTCGTCATGGTGCACTTAAGATAGAGTCAGAGGTTTTGGTTTTGTTTGTTTTTTTACCTTGCTTTGGTAGCTAAGGTCTTTTGTGCTGCAGTCTAGGGATTCCTTAAGTGTTAGACCAAGACAAGGAGAAATCCATACTCGTCAGAAAAGGAAGAGATTGAACTTCTGGAGGAATACAATCATAGAAAGTACAAACTACAAACTAAATTCAATCCCCAAATAACAGAAGACGATTGTAGGAAGAAGCCACAGAATTTAATTCAGTCAAATCTAAAGTGTATCCCGTGTATTCTCCTGGTTATAGAACGCTCTTCTCATTGTGTGTTTCATTTATCACCATAAACTCTTCATGTTGCAGTTAAGATACGTCAGAAGTCAGAAGAAGACGAAAGTCAGAGGTACCTTAAGATTGTTGTTGCTTTTTTGTTTTGTTTTTTTTACCTTGCTTTTTACAGAACCCTTAAAGAGAAGACTTAGGGGTGTTTTGTGCAACCAAATTTATTTTGAGGAAACCTTAACTAGGATTTTACGAAAAATCTTTTGTGCAAAGGTCTAGGGATTTCTTAAGTATAAAACCAGTATAATTAGGCGAACATTTTAAGGTAAACCTCTTAAGGAGAGGACTTAAGAGTGTTTTGTGCAATAGATTTTATTTTGAGGAACCCTTAACTAGGTCTTTAAGGAAAATCTTAACTTAAGGTATTTTGTGCAGTGGTCTAGGGATTCCTTAAGTATAAGACCAAGACAAGGAGAAAACCTTATATACTTAAGTGAACGTTTTAAGGAAACCTGAAGGAGAGGATTTAAGGGTGTTTTGTGCTACATATTTTATTTTGAGGAAACCTTAACTAGGACTTTACAGAAAATCTTAACTTAAAGTCTTTTGTGCAGCGGTCTAGGGATTCCTTATGTATAAGACAAAAAAGGAGAAAACCATAAATACTTAAGTGAACATTTTAAGGAAACCGTGAGGAGAAGACTTTGGGGTGTTTTGGGCAACCATTGTTATTTTGAGGAAACCTTAACTATGTCTTTTAGGAAAATCTTGCCTTAAGGTATTTTGTGCAACGATCTAGGGATTCCTTATGTATAAGACCAAGACAGGGTGAATACTTAAGTGAACATTTTAAGGAAACCTTAAGGGGAAGACTTTTATTTTTCTTAGCTAGGACTTTAAGGAAAATCTTGCCTTAAGGTATTTTGTGCAACAGACCCCAGATACAGATAATATTCTAAAAGGTGACTTTAACTTCTACCAAAGTCATTTTCTCATGAGATATCTGTACTTTCACTTAAGTATGGCTTCCAGTATACTTCATCCACCTGTGCTTTGCCTTGTTTGCCAAAACACTTTGCAAACTGTTTTTAAAGTAGCTATATAAATCAAATTATTATTATTCATTAGTGCTCCATAAATCAGTTTTAAGGCCTTCGTCTGGACAACTTTTTAAGTTACTAAAAAAATAAACAAATCATGCTGGTGGGTGTTCATCCTCCTCCAGTGTAACTTTTTTTTTTCCAGCTGCTTTTTAATTCATAGGAGAGCGCCGTCCAACAGACCATTCGACCACTTAATTTCTGGAAACGGGCTGCACACCATCTGGACAAAAATCCATCTATTTACAACTTATTAACATTTCCAACTGCTGACTGGATGGTTTATTAGAACGTGAGAAACTAATAACTCTTCGTTACTATTGAATTACTCATCCCGGGTTTGTTTTGTCCAGATTTGGGTCCAGATGCTCCGCAGCCGCTTTTTAAGAAGTGGTGAAACTGATGGTAAATGAGTGACTGGTTTACCACCAATTAGTGCAGTATGTAGACACTGATGCTAAAACTTTTTTTAAATAGTCACTCCAATGTTATGTCTAATTTGGGGTGACAAACATACGGCCCGTGGGCCAGAATGGGCCGATCAAAGAGTCCAATCTGGTCCACAGGATGACTTTACAACTTAATATTACTGCACTTGTGGAGGCTGAGAGGTGTCAGGTTTCAGGGTCGTATTAATTGTGCAAAAACAGTGTCAATCAGCAGCTTCAGTTTAGAAGAATCTGTATCGAATGTCTATCTTAAAACTGTTGCTCAAGCACTGACAGCACTTTTGATTTGTGAATGGTTTGTAGGACAGGAAATAACTTTCCACTTTAGTTAGTTGTGATGGTGCCAGCATTACAGCACAGGAGTGAAAATGTTTGGAAAAATGCCGCTGTGATGACCATACACTGACTGAATGTGGAAAAACTGAGACATATTGTTGAAATTGAAGACATCGCATGCTGTTAATCATCTGTTTTGTAAATAAATGTATTCAGAATGTATTTCTTTACACTGAAAGAAAAGGAAAAACTTGAAGGTGCTTTTATTTATAGGTTATTATACGATGGTTTTACTGGTCCGGCCCACTTAAGATCAAACAGGGCTGTGTGTGGCCCATGATCTAAAATAAGTCTGACAACCCCGAGTTAAAGACGTACATAGTTCTTCAGAGGTGATGGGTAAAAATTATTTAGAGTCCTTTATTAATTAATACAGAAGACATTTTCAACATTTTCAACAACAGTTTGTTGAGTCTCATTTACAGGTCATCAAATACAGACGCCTGGGGTTGGAGGTTCAATCCGACAACCAACTCAAAGCATTAGTATTTAACGACCTGAAAATGAGTCTCAACAACGTCTTTCTCCAGAGTTACATCCAGCACCTCTAAGAATAAAAAAATTATTTTTAGAGTTATAGCAGCTTATGCTGATACTGACTTGGCAAAAAAAGTCCTGTCATGCACAGATGTATGTGTTGCAAGCCACCACTTCGGCTACTTCACACTGGAAGAAGTTAAACTACAGCAGAGGCAGAGGGAGACATCTAGTTTAGATTTTTGTCCAGATGGTCCGTGGCCCGTTTCCAGTAAACTATCCATGCTGTTGGATGGCTCTCTCTTAGGAATTAAAAAGCAGCTGGAAAAAAAGCTACACTGTAGGAGGATGAGTACCAACCAACATGATTTGTTTATTGTTTTAGTAACCTAAAATGTTGAATTACAAGAAGTAAAAAGTGTCAGACAGTTGAAGCCTTGCCATAATCCAACAGGATGCCCTGATTACTGAATTATCTACCAACGGGTCTGATCATAGCTCATATGCCACTGATTTTATATTTGTTTATGTTCCTCAGGTTCAAAGGGAGGCAGATTGAGATGAACGCAGGGCCGTAGCTATGACTTATGGGTTGCATGCACAGGAGCAGGCACCTTCACCTCCCCCCCTTTAATCAACCATCAGTCAAACTACAACAAAAAGGTCTTTGTCCACCTGCTGACAAGTCAAACACACCTTTCATCAGACGTGATGAGTTCTGGTAGCTGTGCAAAAACCACGTCCTGAAAATATTACCACTGTTTGACATTTAATCAGTCACATAACACTCTGTAATCTCCCCCAGTTGTACATTATGACCCTCACAGCTCAGATGACAAGCCTCTCCCTGTTGGTTCCCATGCTCGGCCGTGCTGGGAGTCATCAAGGTGTAAGAAGGTGGGGGGACTTACGGGTGGTCGAGACTGGAAGTAGAAAGGGTTTGGCGTGCCAGCAGGGGGTACCCACCCCCCCCTCCACTGAACTCCTGAAACCCTCCTCTCCTGCTTCACGGGGTAAACCTTTTAACACGCGCCATTCTCCGCCGGGTCAGGCCAAGGTCTCCTGCCTTTCACACATAGGCCGCTAATGAGGTTTCAAAATCTCAGAGCAAGGTGAAGGGAGTCTGACCTCCACTCAAGAAACTGAGCTGTGGAGAGACGGCAGCACTGTTGGTCAAATCACTTCTGACATAAAACCACAGAACAATGTGCAGCAGTCTGGCTCCGGGGATACACTGAGAGAAGTGATGCTCGCTCAGAGGCTCAGTCTGATTTAAAAAATGATCGATGCTGCTTTTTGGTAAGTCCAATATGATGCGTTTGTGGATTGTGATCAAATTTCTGTGTGCAATTCAGTAAATTACTTAAGAAAACATGTTAACAGTAGCCTTCTTTTAGCTAAAGTACTTTTTACATTGGTGTAGTAGCATGGAAATCAAAGTCCTGGTTGTTGTGCTGCAAAATCCAGACAGCTGTGCAGCATCGTTAAATACTTTTAAAATGCTGTAACAGAGCTGCAGGAAGCTGGCTTGTTTCTTGAGTCATTTCTTGAGGTTTAATGTGAGCTGGAAACAAATGTCCTGCTTGTATAAGAGCTTTAAAACTTGCCCTTTGCATCTTTCAATCCAAAATCTCTAAAGACATACACTAGACTTAAAGTTAAAGAAATCTCAGTTAGCATAGGGCCTATTATTCTGCAAGAGATTGATAATTACAGTAACACTGAGAAAAAAGGTGTTTAACATTTTTATGTTGGCTGTCAAACTGTAACTAATAAAAATCTTCATTTAAAGGGTGATTATTTTACCCCCAAATCACGACCATAGAATGTATAATACCTAAAATGCAGATACTGCACTCTCTCTGAGGATAATGCTCTGAAAATACAAGGGGAAAATGCACCTAAAACAAAATTCTTTCAGCTCTTGTCCATTTCATCTAGTTTAGCAGCAGTTATTCTTCCTGGGGTCTCTCTATTTATAATTAATATTACTATAATTTAAAATTTAAAATGTGTAAATATGTAAAATAAAGGCAGCTCTAATCATACCAAATAGCCTATTAGCTTTAGCAGGAGTTCAGCTGTCTTTGTTCCTCCATCTTGATTTGATTTAACCACTAACTCATTTCGTTATTATGTGTAAATACTTTTTACCAAGATGTCAGCTTATCAAAATTTCCATTTAGATACGACTAGGTGAAAGCAGCAAGTTGGGCTTATTTAGGTTTATCTTCAAGTAATGCTAACTGTGGCTAGCTAGCTTACAGTTTAGCTTTCCAAACTGCATGATTTGTAGTAGAGTCAGATGGCAGCTACAGTCTGTGACTCAGTGGCCTGTTAGCTTTAGCAGGAGTTTAGCTGTTTTTGCTCCTCCATCTTGATTTGATTTAGCCACTAACTCATTTAGTTATGTGGAAATACTTTTTACTAAGATGTCAGTTCATCAAAATGAACATTTGCAGATAATGACTGGGCTAAAACAAAGAGTTGGGCTAATTTAGTTTTAGCTTTAACTAATGCTAACCGTGGCTAGCTCACCAGCTAGCTTACAGTTTAGCTTTCCAAACTGCATGATTTGCACTAGAGTTTGATGGCAGCTACACCCAGTAGCCTGTTAGCTTTAGCAGGAGTTTAGCTGTTTTTGTTCCTCCATCTTGATTTGACTTAGCCCTCAACTTATTTGTTATTATGTGGAAATACTTTTTACCAAGATGTCATTTCATAATAATTAACATTTACAGATAATGACTAGGCTAAAACAAAGAGTTGGGCTAATTTAGTTTTAGCTTTAACTATTGCTAACTGTGGCTATCTCACTAGCTAGCTCATCAGCTAACCTACAGTTTAGCTCTCTTGCTTAAGCTGTTTATACCACTGTTTTTCTGGCTCTGTTTTGTTACTGCAGAATAATAAAAAAATACATATATTTATATATATTTTCCACATATATAATACTTTTATAAGGCGTCATATTTTAATATAGTAAAACAGAAAGATTCTGGGCCTAACACAATATGACCAAATAAACAGTTGTTGCATTTTGGCTGTTAGCTCATTTACTTGTAGCCTTTTATCATGAACAAAAAATTAAAAAACAATCATCAGTGACACTGTTGTCTATAGTTATTTAAATGAAATTATATTATACGTTTAAACTACTTCAACAGTTATTTTCAGTATTATATATATATAAGTTAGGCCAAACAACTAAGGGTGTAGGTTTCGTTTAACATTGAGGAGTTTGATGGTCCTCCACCAGAAAATTTTGAGCGTCAAAAACTTAATGTCCTGCATTCTGTTAAATTTTTATGCAGCCATTTGTGCCTTTTCTGCATCAATTTATGGTGCAAATGTATTTCATTATGTCAAAATAAAAGTGCTCTGCTACTTCCTTGTTTTTATTGGGGGGCACAAATGCACAAATGTTCTACCCATGTAAAATAAAAAAATAAATGAAATCTACCCCTATAGCAACAACTGTATGTAGACATAATTTGCTGACTAAATAAAATGTAGCAGTAATTTGTTTTTGTTTACACACTGTCATCGTAAAATATTCAGTAAAAATCAACACGGTACAAGAATAGCAACAGAACTTTACGTTTTAAATGAACAATGAACAAACTACTCGTCACAGTTTTATAACAGATCTTATTTTTTATTGAGGAGAGTCAAGTTGGGCTTTCCATTTTTAGAAAATAAACCAATGACAATATTACAAATAATGAAATTGTTACATCATTCACAGGGTTACAGTCAATATACATTTATACAGAAATACAGGATGGCCCACATCAGTCACAGTGGTCTGAACCGGCACTGGTCTACAATGTGGGCTTTAGAGGACCGGGGGGAACACGTGGAGGACCCCTGCCTGTACTAACCAACAGCCAGAGAGGTAGTGGGAGGGGGGTGTTCAGGGGCAGGGAGGGTGTGGGAGGGGGGTAACAGAGGGGAACACAGGGTCATGTGGGGGAACACAGGTGGCAGGGTTGGTGTAGTGGCACCAAAGTTTGTCCAACAGAGGGAAAGACACAGGCTTGTTCTGAGCAGCAGCAGCCGGCCCTGCTGAAGAGTCCTGAACACCGGAGCTCAGCCTGCCGCAGCATTCACAGACTATCTGCACCTGAAAGTGTCAATCCAACAAGCTACATGTGACCACCACGGCAGCAGAGGGCGCTCTGGTGCCTTCGTGCTGCACCCATTTAAAAAAGGAGCCATTTTCTGTGCGCCACAACAGGAGGCAGGCCTCTCGCTCCGACCATGCTGTACAGTTGGGCGGCGTTCAAACGCAGCCCAGTGGGTACAACCTGGCACGGCTCGTGTTTATGCACACGATCATGTAACAGTAACGCTGAGACTTAATGGTTTTCCTCCGTCCTTCAGAAATTGGCACACGGTGAGGGCAGGAGTGGTTTTTACTTTGCTTCACAGATGTTAAGAGGAGAGTGTGTTTTGCTGAAAGTTGCAGTCGGCAAACGTTGTGTGAAACCGTCACGGGCGTCGGGACCACACTGCAGAAAGTTTTTTAGACAGGAGAAGCTGGGGTCTGTGTGTGGATGGCAGATTTGTGGTACTGTAACTATTTACAGTAAAACTACATCTGAAAAGTTAAATATTGTGTCTGGAAAGTAAACAGCTGATTCAAAGGGGAAATTAATTAAACAAAAAGGGCACAAATACCTCAAATCCTGAATTGACACACGGTGGATTTAAGTTTCCCCGTGATCCAATACTGTGGAAGCCATTTACAGTAATGGACAATAATTTCACTTGAATGAAATATTCAGTCTGATTGAGGCAGGCGATAAAAGAATAATCACCACATTAAGTAAGATTTCTTTTAGAAATATGCCCTCCATAAAAAAGATGAATCACTAACTTGCTTTTTATGCATTTTTCAATACTTGTATTTGGACGTCGGGGGGTTTAATGTTTTTTTCACATCTCGGGCTTTATTGTAAAGAAAGCGGCCGGTCTGCTGCTGAAATAGGAAGTAACAAACCACTTGAAACACTTGACATAAGTGCGTCAGTCTCTTCTCCATGCTACCACTGCTCAGCTTGAACTGCAACAATACGTCTCTTCTGTGCCATCAAAAAAAAGAAGAAAAAAAAGATACATAAATACTCAATGCAGTGCTTTCAAACACTCCACATTCAATCAAAAACCTTAAAACTCCTTCAGATAAAATGAAAAACAAACCCTTCAGAGGGAGTTCAACAGAAAAAGTATCCTCTCTGCGGCAACAGTATGCAACATAAAGTCAACTTCAGCACTATTTTATGTCTTGGCCATAAGCGCGCCTGCCCACCCTGTTTAAGGTACTTCCTTGAAGCAAAGTTCAAGGATAATTGCTTGATTAATAACTCACAGTCTTGGCAGCGTCCGTGGACAAGCATCTGAATGAGCTTTAATGGGGCCGGAGCAGAAACTCGCCCGCCTCGTGTGTACTTTAGATTAATTTCTCGAACAACATTAAGCGTTTTTCCTGACGTCGGAATATTCGCCGTACCGTGAGAAGCCTCGCAAAAGTAAAACTGATGAGCTGTTAAGCATTGAGAAATGGAAAAGGGAAGACGGTCTATAGCTGGGTTTAAGAAGCATGTTGGCATCAGTGGCATTTAGGTCACAGCATCACTCCTCAGTCGCTCCTCAGCTGTGACTAACAGCTTGTGATTGTCCTCCTCCTAGTTTCATGTTATAAAAGCTCCCAGGGAAAATATTCGTTCTGATGTGTTGCACTGCAGATGAAAAAAAAATAAGCGAGGAGGGGATTATGGAGCAGAAAGAGAATAAAAATCCCTCCACTCATGTCCTTGAATTCTCCGGAGAGCCGGGGATAATGAAAGGTAAGACGACAGGGGTGCAGTAACTGAGGGGTTCTCGCTTTCTTCAACCGGGGCTTTGGGGCTAAAGCTGTCTGTAGTGACACCACAAAAACCTCAGGTCAACTCTGAGGATTTGGTTCAAGCGAACATGGAAGCTTTGTCCAGTCTCTTTTTTTTAATTTCACACGTGGCATGCAGCATCAGGACAAGACAAGACACAACTGCCCCTGCCGATGAGTGTCAGTTCGCCGGCTGCTGTTGACGCTTATAAAGTCGCAGAGACGAAACCGGACAACTGCTGAAAGCCGACTGAGCGGAGATCAGTGGGAGCGGCAGACAGGTGGCTGACAGGCATGTGTGTGATCAAGGGGAGAGAGGGTGGAATCAGTGCCTGGACAGAGCGGCTGTGATCGGGGCGCGGCCGCCCCGCTGTGACCGGACACATCTGACCGATGGTTCACAGCTGGACGTCCGTGTCTGGCTGTCAGGTCTCGGAGCGGGGCCCGGCAGGAACTCCGCGCTGCTGATATCACTTACTGGCTGTATACATAAACCCCCGCCCGCTTCAGCGACTCCAGGGAATCCCTGCGTCGTCGTTACGAACGCCATCTTTTCCCCTTTTACACCAACGATGACCCGAACAATGATTGACAGCTCTGTACTCATGAGACAGGAAGCCACACAATAAATGCATATACGGTCTATAAAATGAAAACCTGTCACAGGGAAACGCTGTTTATCTACATGTGCACCAACATGATTCAAAGTAAATGTCGAAGCATTGATGGAAGATCCAGAGTGTTTGTTGGAGTCGAACAATAGACTCAGTGCAGAAAAACAAAACAAAACTAAAAGTAATAATAATAACAATTCAATAATATCCATACAGAAATTGCAAAAATATAACACGTTGCATTTTTGTTTTTTAATTCAACAAACGCCTGATTGTAAAGTATATTCATGACTGTGTGTTTGTGTGTGTGTGTGTGTGTGTGTGTGTGTAAAATAACCATGTGTGGTATCAAAACTTTAATACTTTAAACATAAAAACGTCTTTTCAAAAAAGGAAAAACTGGAAGAAGAAGAAACGCTGAATATAATGCAGCCACATTATACTCCGTAAAGTGTGTCAAATCCAAGCTCTTACCAAACAGAGTTCTAGTAATTGCAGCAAATCAAAGCACTGTGAAATTAACCACTCACTCAGCATGCTATCAAACACGAGTCCCGGCGCTTCGGGAGCCACTGTGCACGTGGCGTGTGTGTGTGTGTGTGTGTGTGTGTTGGAGATGAAGGAAGATGCTGTAATGGTACACACCACATGTATGTGGATGTAAACAGTAGAACCTGTTTTTGTGTTTGCTGTTGTTATTTTTTTTCTCCACAAGCTTTTTTTTTATTTTTATTTTTTCACAGAATAAAGACAGGAAGTGACGGTGACAACAACTTCAATCCTCCCTGTCGTTTCAGTTGTTTCAGTTTCTGAGTCGTCGCGTTATGGCAGGTCGAGTGCGTCTGATATGTACAGTACAGGATCGTGACTGGGAAGAGTTCCATTTGGCAGGCTGTGAATATTTCACCGTGAACGAAAAGAGAAATTTGTCTACAGTGAGAGGAAGCATGGTGAGACGGAATTCTTCATCACAAAATTTCACACAATATAGAAAATTACTTGCAATGAAAAAAAAAAGTTGTTTTTTCTTTTTTCTTGTGAGTTTTCAGTCTGAATGATTTTTGACATCAGTCTATGCCAAACGTCCCATTTCATGGTTTTTTAATTTATTTTCTCTCCTTGGGGAAACATGGGAGTGCACGTCAGGTCCCTCGGTCTCCTCTGCGGTGTCAGAAGGCCGCGGAGGACTCTGCGTTTCCTCGTGATGTCCAAAATTAAAAAGATGCAAAGACAATATCCACACCTTCGTTGAGGACGACCTCCTCAACTCTTCCTTTGTTTTCTTCTTTTTTTTTCTCGCCCTTTTAAAGGGTAGCTTTCCTACTCAGTTCGTCTAGCGTACAAGCTTATATCATCTATAAATTTAGATAAACTCCTTGCCTTTTCTCAGTTTTTCTTTTTTTTGTCCTTTAAAAAATTCTTTACAAAATTATCAGAACAAACAAACCGAAAAAAAATTAAAATGTTCAACATCAAATGAAAATTGGTGGAAGTTTGAAAAAACATGTGTTGCTGGTCACTTCTAACCTCCCGTGTTTCTGGCTCCAAAGGTGGGTCGGCTGTGGGTCCTCATCACATGGACTAGTTTCCACAACTCTCCACAGCTGATCCCAAAGATGGAGGGAGAGTCAGGGTGAGGGGGTGAGAGGAAGGAGAGAGGGAAGTGGAGAGGGGGAACGGGGGATGAATGGTAGTCTGGTGGGAAGACCAGACACACTGTAACGCGAAAAAACATCCACTCCATCCTCCGCACCCAGAGCCCTGCATCCCAACCGCCTTTTTCTTTTTTTTTCTTCTTTTTTTTTACCCCCCTCTGCTCCGCTCGGGAGGGTCAAACCTCCACCGACTGGATCTGGTTCATCTGTGCCCGCATCATCTGGACGCTGTTGAGGATCTTCTTTTGATGGCCCGCTAACGTCACCCCCACCCTCAGGATGTCACTGTGAGGAGAGACAGATGTCAGGATTAAGTTACCGCACAGTATAAACACTCCCGCACAATCTATCTACTGTACAGCATCTCTCTGCGTCTATCAACAACACAACATATGGACGCGCAACAAGACGGCTCGCAGCGGAGAACAGCTGAAAGGAAAAAACATATATGAAAACTGAGATGACAGTAAAGTAACAGGCATGAAACAGCTGCGTGTTCATCCATCTTTGAGGACAGAGAGCTTATATAATCACAGAACAATGTTTAGATGCCACTTTGGTGTGTTTTTCTGGCGACTGACTCGTGCGGTTAACCCCACCCATCTCATCCCAACAAAACAAACGTTACACAAAATCACAACATCTCATTGACTCTCTCGTAGAGACGAGATTCATCGCAGAGATCATATCTAAATATGTGAATACGGAGGTGTGCGCCCGTGCCACATGGCTTTCTCAGGTCAGACCGAGTCACAGATTAGATGACTTCAGACTCGACTTGACAAAATGGTAAATGGTCTGCACGTGTATCGCACTTTTCCAGTCTTCTGACCACTCAAAGCGCTTTTACACTACGAGTTGCATTCACACATTTACACACCGGTGGTCGAGGCTACTGTACAAGGTGCCACCTGCTGCTCAGTAACCATTCACACACTCTCACACACCGATGGAACAGCCATCAGAGGCAATTTGGGATCAGTATCTTGCCTGAGGATACTTCAACATGCAGACTGGAGGAGCCGGGGATTGAACCGATCAGTGGACAACCCGCTCTACCTCTAAGCCGCAACCGCCAAATAAAAAAAGACACTCAACCAGTGACTCCTGACCTCACTTTGACTTCAGTCTTTTCACTTGAAAAATAATTGAAACTTCCCCCAAAATTTAAAGAACATAAATAAAGTATGTTTAAAAAATGCACCATGAATCAGTTCATTCCCCGAATCAACTAACATTGACGCTACTCACTCCCAGCAAGTCGACGCTTATTTCCATACATGATCCACTTTGTTTGAACCAATCCGACGGCAGCCAATCACGTTGCAGGAGAGAACCATAAAGAACTTTCGTTAACATTACTGAGTGCCAGATGGACAAAAAAATGATAGCGATGATATTTTCGTTTGTGTATAAAAACTATGGGATGGAAAAAAGAAATCACAGTATGCAAAAACACGCATGCAAAAATTACAGACGGCGACACGACGACTTCAAACAAATGTTAACAAATAAATACAAATTTTAAAAAGCATTCAGGATTTTTAAAATCTTACATGAGATTTTTTAAAAGTTTTTTAAATGCCATTTAGAATGAAATTTAATACCAATTTTATATTAAGCAAAACTGAATAAAAAATATGAACCGACTTTACTTTAGATAAGGAACCATTTTGGCCAAATGTTCAATGTCACTTGTTTGGTCTATTTAAAAAGTTGGACAATCTGCTTTAAATGCTGAGCTGTTTTGAGTGGATCACATGGAAAACAATGAACATATTATATTATCATTAAAATATCTATCTGGTTTGCCTTAAAAAAGCTTGCTCATTGTCATGTAATTCGATGTGGTGAAGTGTGTTTGTTCCTCTGTCGCAGGGGTCTTCAACATTTTTCAGGCTAAGGGACCCTTAGCTGAAAGAGAGACGGATCTACGGAATAATGAATTGGAGATCTCCCTGCAGTTACTCTGAGGATCCCCTAGATCTGTGGTTTCCAACTGGTCCAGATTTCTCCTTAATCATTAGTTCGAGGTCCACACAGTTTAATATGTTCAGCATCATACTTGTGTTTGGCCACGCTGTCGAGCTAGTTTGCTGTCTCTGTCAAGTAGCTGTTGGTTAGTCACTCAGTCTACAGCAGGAAAAAACACTTCAAAATAAAATATCTGTGCCGGAAACTGTACTTGAAAATAATGTGTCTCTTTTACAAACTGGACACGTTGGTGAGTCACTTGCGGTCCATTTAAAATGGACCGCAAGTGACTCACCAGTTGGGAACCACTGCCCTAGAGGTCATGGACTCCCTGTTGAAGACCCAGTGTCTGTCCTTATGAGCATCACATTGATGCGAGAGGCATTCAGTAAATTATTTTAAAAATAGATGTTACCAATTATTTGTGAGATTCTTACAATGCAACATCAGGAAAAACAACAATTCATAAATGTTTACTGCCCTTGTCTTAGCATTTTTAAGACATTTTAATACTCATTAAGGCCTTTTTTTTTAAGATCAATGAATTCAGTGCCTTTTAAGAATTTTCAAGGATCAGATGGAACCCTGCTTTCATTTGGTGAAGCACATTATGACATGTTTGGGACTTTAAACTCAAAGTTTATGACTTGTGACTTGACTGCAAAGCCTTGAGACTCACACAACAATGACTTGGCTTCACCTCCGTGCCAAACAAAACAGCCAGTCTTCATGAAGGCAGCAGCCTCGGCTCCAAACACAATAATACGCTGAACATTAGACAATGAGATTCCTCTCTCCTCTAATTCTGAATCTCAACTGTAATCATGTTTATTGGATTACACATTACCGTCTGTTCTGTTCAAAGAATTGAAGCTCAGCATCTCTGCGGGTTAATCTCTGACTCGTGATGCTGTCATCCATAGACAGAAAAAGATTTTATCTGTGTCTCTACAGGTGGTATGCTTAAGATGATTTTATCTTGTGTGTTAGGGTGATTTTTCCTCTAATATTTCGGCTAACTGAGCCCGTGTTATGTTCCCTCTCAATCCTTAAACTGAGGTCAGAGAGAGGCCTGCTGAACACATGGCGAAGAATAAAGGGCGCTGTTGTGGCTTCGAGCTATTGTGCCCACTGTTCAGCCTCGCAACTGCAGTATTACGATCTGTTAATTACATGCAGTGCAGCTCTTTTATAACGAGCCAGAGGCAGAGTCTGGTGCTCGTTCAAGTTTTAGGGATATACGAGGTTTCGGAGAACCCGCCTCATGCGATCATTTCCTCGTGCTTATCAGACCCAGAACGGTGGGAATTGCTCGACACTTACTCCATGGTCATCTGGGACACCACATCAAATGTAGAAAAGTCAGCGCTGGCGAAATTGTCTTTGTACTGGCCCATCTTGATGGCATCCAGCCACTCGTCCACAGTGCTGAAGCTGGAGAAGTCTGGGATGCTGCGGTCCAGGAGAGGGAGATGAACACTGAGGGGGGACACAAGCCGAAGCCATTAAGAATCATCGTAATACAAAATGGCAGCTCTAAAATCATAGACAGCCCGGACCACCTGCACATGATTCAAACATGAATTATTACATTAGGTTTTCAAAAGGCTAGACAGAACTTAGAGAATCCCACCGGCCTTATCCATGAACCAATATTTTCCAAACTGATTCCTCATAAAGTGTATTTTCCAAATGAAGTGATAGGCTTCAAGGAGCCAATATATCCCCTCAGTGTCTGTGGAAAATCTGGCCCTCGGTCCCGCACGCCACCACAAATGAAAGTACAGACAGGGATAATGGAAATCAGTAAACCCTCGCTCTCAGAGGAAACTAACACCCAGAGCAGAAACGCTTCAAAATGTTTTGTTTTGAAAATTGCACAACGGCTTCAATCCAGGTTTCGCCTGAAGCGTTCGTGGGAAGGATTTGATCTATCAAACCGAAAGGCTTTAATTTACATAACCGCTCGGCGCCAGGAGAAACAAGAGACACTGTGTTCGGAAAAAAAAAAGAAGAAGTCAACTGTGCCACGGATGGCACTTTGGCAGGAGCATGAATTTCCTGTTAGGAAGAGGAAAGCCTTTACATTTAGAGAGGATCAGATGCATTATATTGTTCAAGATGTTATCCACATCAATGTGCAATGATGCTAAAACCAGAGGCCTGTCTTGTGGGATGCCTACAGAGTCGAGATAAAACACACATGCAGATCCCTCACAGACTGAGGAGCAGAGACGTAGGTTTAACACTAGTCCGCTCCATATGCTGTGACTAAGACAACGTAGACAAACGTATCACTTTAAACAAATTTGATCAGCATCCTCCCCGCCGCTCACCCTGAAGATAACGGGGTCATGGCCTTTAGCGTGTTGGGGTTGCGGATCATCTTGTCGAGGTTGTTGACGATCTGACTGAACTTGGGCCGGTTGTTGCGGTCCTTCTGCCAGCAGTCCAACATGAGCTGGTGCAGGGCGCTGGGACAGTCCATGGGTGGGGGCAGCCGGTAGTCCTGCTCTATGGCGTTGATGACCTGCAGGGGGAGACAGAGATCTCTAAGGGTTGCTATGAGGCTCTACAAAGAGGAGGTCGAGTGATGGAGAGGAGAGGAGTGTACGAGCCAGTGCTCATGTCCTTTAGTTCAGTCAAAGTCCTACTTAAAGACAAACACCTAATTTAAGAATTCTAATATATTATTTCCATGATCTAGGAATGTTCAATCAATATATGTGAGCTTCTCTCTCAAAGCCAGAAACCAGAGTCTCAAACTTGTGATGTCATCAAGTAAAAAGTTTGGAGCTGCTAGACGATGAATGGGAGCCTGATTTTATGTTTGTTCTCTTTTAATACCCAAATCAGCTTTATTCTGTTGTAGAGTTCTCAGTTGTGAAACAGAAATATGCCTGAACGTTTCCCTGATTGCTCTCACTGTCATCTATAACATCTTTCCCAATTCATTTTCTATGGAGCAGCTCCACACTTTAAACTTGACTTGTCACAAATTTAAGTTTAAGCACTCTAGTTTTTGGATTTGGGAAAGTTGTTCATGTGTACATATATTTTTTTACTGTCTTAGACCACAGGAATAACATGTATGGACACATAGGAAGAAGGCAGTGAGCAACGAAAAAAGAAAAAAAGACCCAAAAACTTAGCGACAAATTTATAAAAAGAGAAAATTAAAACCAAGAACATAAGTACAAAGAAAGAAAGAAAGTTAAAAACAAACAGGTGAGAGGAAATGACCTGGAAAGAGTGCTTAAAAATGCTAATAATTATGTGATAATTCTAAAATATAAAATAATAATAATATTTATTATTATTATAAATGTAGTTTTTCCTAGCTTTTTCCCTAGTTTTTTAAAACAATTTTCTATTATTTTTCTATTATTTTTTTAAGTTTGTGGGACATTTCTTACCAAGTTGCTCGTTGTCTTTTTTCCCATGTTTTAAAAAGAAATTGCACCGATTAACTCAGGGTTCAAAGGTCTAAATACTTTGATGATGTGATGTCGCTCCAGGTTTCAGAGGGTTAAGTTAATGCAGAGAAGCATTTGCAACAAAACACACTTAAAGTATTAAAAGTTAAAGTACTCTTCATGACCAAGAATGGCTCTTCTGACTGATATATTATTAATATTACATAATTAAATTGTTTATAGTGAATGCATAAGTAGCATTTTGCTGTTGTAGCTGGTTGAGGCGGAGCTCACTGTAACTACTTCATGTACAGTTCGTCTCCAGGGCTCTCCCACTCTGGAACCCTGTTGCTGTGAGGCGACAGTGCTAACCACTGCACCACCATGCTGCCCAAGTTTACAGGTCGTGTCTAATATAAGGTAAATACGGGCACTGATGCTCTCTCCATGTAACGAGCGTGTGTGCCTCTCATCATGTGGTGAAAACAACTGCTGCAGTCATCAGTGTGTCACTGTAAGAGTCAAACTGTTAAATTATCCTTATTACTTAAACACATACAAATGTGTAAATATATATATTTGTGCACAAATCTCCACCTAAGCTCTGTATGTGCGGAGTTGTTAAACAGCCGTCAGGTCATTAAGAACATAAACCTTATTCCACCAACTTCACTTTTCTGCCAGCCGTGACCTCATCTCTGGCCTCTACAAAGTATTTAATGCTCTCGCTCTCTGCAAAGTCACATTAAAGATACATCTGGCTTGGGCCGGTGATGTTGTTGGTCGGGGGGGCACTCAGAGGTGGTGCACGGTTAACAGAGTGAAACAACCCCGAGGACACTTTGTGACGGGGACGCACAATCCCCTGCTCATTATCAAGGCCATTAAAGGAGCTCCATTCAGACTCAGATTAATCTCATTCATGAGACCTCCAAACGAGGACCCCGATGGAGCAGAAACACTATCTGGAGCTGCTAATAAGATAACCGTTGAGGTCCTCAGTCCCTCTTAGCACATTAGTGTTCTCACTTTCAATTTGAAACTATTTTCATTATCTCTCTCCCCATAATTTGCTCTCTCCTCTGCTACCCAGAGGGAGATAGGAAATGGAGGCTCCAGTCAAGAGCAGAAATTGTCCACTGAGCACTGCCGTGCATTTCAAATGATCTGATTATGTCTCTGCGGTGAGTGTGGGGGAATTTTCATATAAAACCCATGAGTGAAAGCTGCTGTTTAGCTGTGGGAAAGCAGATACGATGACAAAATGTATCTCTGAGGAGTCTGTAATGAAACCCAGGAAGCTGATAATGTACATATGTGTACATAGCGAGGCCTTGTTTCAAAAAATGTTTAAGGGGGGAAATTTGACTCAAGAATCAGCCATTTAAAAAACGCTACCGGCGAGTTTAATACATACGTCTTGATTGGTCATGTCCCAGTAAGGCCTCTCTCCGTAGGACATGACTTCCCACATGACGATCCCGTAGCTCCACACATCGCTGGCAGAGGTGAACTTCCTGTACTGGATAGCTTCGGGCGCAGTCCATCGGATAGGAATCTTCCCTCCCTGCAAAACACAAAGAGCGCAACCTCAGCGAGGGAAGCGAGACCGAAACCCGACCGTCACAGTGTCCTGGCTCCGGAGAGAGACACCGTTCACGGCAACAATGCTGATGGTAATCCAAACTGGGAGGTGGATATAACAAAACCCCTGGGAGTAAAGTGTGGTGCATGAAATACTGGAGAGGGAGGAAAAGAAGAACAGGTGAAGGGATGATGTTTGTATTGATAGGGAGTGTGGGAGTATGTCTAGGCCTGGGTTAAATAAAACAGTGACAGCACCGGATGAATTGGATTCTCAATCAGGACACTTCAGATAAGTTCCCATTCACCAAATATATTAAAATCTGAGAAGCCTCTCAGACACTGGTTTAATCAAGACTTGAAAGTGTCTTACCAGAGCACTGGTGTAGGTGGGGTCTGATGTATCATCCTCCAGGAAACGCGACAGACCGAAGTCCGACACCTTGCACACAAGGTTGCTGTTGACCAGGATGTTTCGGGCAGCGAGGTCGCGGTGCACGTAGTTCATGTCGGCCAGGTATTTCATGCCCGAGGCGATGCCGCGGAGCATACCAACGAGCTGGATCACAGTGAACTGCCCGTCATTTTGCTGTGGAACAAACAAACTGTGTTACAACGTCTGAGAGAGGTGACGTTCTGAGCTGCATATAGTCGGGCCAGCAGGATGAATTTAAATATTTTAATTTCAGACACAAACAGATAGATTTATTAGAGTGCTGCATTAGTGTGAAAGGCTGAAAGCAACACAGACGGGGAGTGTCTCATTTTGTACAGACAGAAAAGTGATCAGAATTTGAAAGAGGCTTTAATCACATTTAAAAGCCTTTACACAGTGGCTTTTTAGCTGCGTTCAGATCTGATGTGTTTGCTTGTGTTTTTTTTTTTTCATAACAATGTGAACTGCATAAAACACATGGGATTTGGTCTTTTCAATTCTGCTTTGGACCTTTTAGGCTTTGTTCACACTGCAAGGCTTAGTGCTCAGTTTGGACATCAATTTAAATGTGGCCAATATTAGTTTAGAAAAACCTCTTGAGATTAAAAATCTCTTTTTCAAATATACAACAACAAATATACAGAATAAAAATGCGTAGCTCTAAAACAAGCAATATGAAACACAAAATAAGATTACTACAGAAAAAAGCCAAAAATATGTTAATATATACTAGAAATGAACCATAAAAACGCAAGAACAGCAACTACACATGATTACAAAGACCAGCTAAGGTGCACTGTGACATTGGCATGTAGAAGATCGTGCACAAAAATCCTGCAACAGTGCTTTGAAACAGCCGAGGGGAACCAAAGAGTGCAGCTTTCCTTCCTGTCCTTGTGCAGGAGATTCCACATATAAGCACCACTGACCTAAGACGCATGTCAATATGAGGTGTAAACAGCGCCTTAGAATCCAGTGTGAACTGGTCACAGTCCCACACTGACTCAGATGAGCGAAAGGAAAATAAGAAAGAAGTACGAACGTAGCGCACTGCTCTATGGAAGTAAACATGGACGCCACTGAAGTCCGAGTTTAAGTTGATGTGCAGCGGAGGCCAGTGAATTCATGAGCAGATGATAAAGAGGACGAGGATGAGGAAGAAGAGAGCTGAATATTTAATCATGGCTTTTTGTGGAGCAGTGACTTCTGCTTCTGTACGGAGGTGTGTGTGTGTGGATGTAGTCGGAGTCAGGAGTGGTGGGATTGTGACGACGTGAATGGCCTCACTGAAACAGATTTCTACCAATATTTCCACAAGACTCTTGTGGCAAGAAATCAGCTCTGACTTGTGACAAATGTTGATTTAAAGTGACAAAACATTCGCCTGAATTCCAATATTGCTGTTCAGACTGAGATCTATGGAACTTTGGATGAATTAATCGGTTGGTTCTTGTCATTGTGTGTAGGTTGCCTAATATTTCTACATGTTACTGTGTATCTTTTATGTTTTTAATTGTGTTGTTGTTTGGCTGTAACTTTCTGTGTGCTGCTGTCTTAGCCAGGTCTCCCTCGTAAAAGAGATTGTTGATCTCAATGGGACTTACCTGATTAAATAAAAAAATAAAAAATAAATAAATAAAATTTGGCAAATTTAGAGCCTGAACTGCGCCAGTTAATTTTAGCATTTAAAAAAAAAAAAAAAAAAAAAGCCAATAAAAAAGGAAACCAATGGAAAAAAAAGCATTAAAATTGTTTTTATTTTGATTTTTCTTGTTTGGCATTCTGATGTTTCTTCATGTCACTGTTGAGGGACTGTCTCCAGAAGAGACGTTCTCTCCTCATTATGCAGATTACATTTAAATACTTTCCTTACCCCCTCCCCTCAAACTCCTCCCCTCCACTTCAAAACAGTGACAGAATATTGAGACTGAAAAAAAGAATATAAAGAAAACTGACGCTTCAAAAATATAAATATAAAATAATAAAATATTTTTAGTGCCTGTGTTTCATTTTTTGATGCTTAATTCAATTTTTGATGGCACAACACACTGTCACTGTTGAAGCTCCACAGAGGTTGCAATTCCAAAAAATCCTGTATCCTGACCTGTATCTGATTTAAGATGACACGTGAAAGTAGCACGAGTTTTGGGCTGTTCCCACTGTTATGAAGAAGAAAACAAAACAAAACTGAGTCACATATGAACAAAGAAAAAAATCCCTGCAGTTTAAACGCAGCCGAAGATAAAAGATCTAAAATAGTTTTATTGTTCCACTGAAAAAAAATTGGATGACTTTCTCTCTAATGATTCTCATCATCTCTGGACAAAATGTGCCGTTAATAAAACAAAATGATTCCCACTTCACTCCTTTTAGTCAAATCATAATCATTTCAATGTGACATGTCCACTTGTAACCCAACCCACATGTGTCTAATGTAGAGAAGTTACTTTGAGTTTCTGTGAGGAGGCCCTGCAGGACGCTAACAGGCAGGTCTGGGTTGGGCTCAACTGGCCTCTGCAGGGCTGGGCAGGGCTAAGCTGGGTCTGGCTGGCTGTCTACAGCTGTTCCCCTCCACAGTTTGGTGAGGGCTTTACCCCATGCGTGGAGAGCGTCTGGAGTGGTCGTGCAGCTGTGCCTCCAACTGCGCACACCTGCACAACTCCCCACCACCCACCACGACGCCCGGAGAACAGAGGATTCCAAAGAATGGAGCATGGGAGCTCGGGGGCGGGCGTGGACAGACGGAAAGGCCAAGAGAGGGAATTGGAAGGGCAGGCGAGCCGAGCCCCCGAGCACAGCCATATTAAGAGTCTGCATGACCGCTCCGCTAGACTATTTCTCTTTCAAACACTCTGCTGCTCATTAGGCGAGCGGGTGCTTCTCCTCACGTCAAGCTGCTCTTCCTCGTGCACCACAGCAATTAAGCAGAATGCATAATTCATGAAACCTTTCTCACAAATACACATTGCCACCTAGAGTAATCTGTGCGCTGTGTTTGCATATACTTTAATTGGAAAGATTCCTCCAAAGTCTGTCGGGTCAAGTTGGGTGGAAGAAATAACCAGGAATCTGTAGAACTGTGAAACAAGGTCTAGCATGTTTATTTATATAAAAATACTGTCTCACATCAAAGACTGGCTTTTCTTCTCTTTACTTTTGCTGCATCCAGACAGCAGTCCAGCTCTGATCGATCTCTGTCTGTCTTCACTCTGCAGGAGGCAGCAGGGGACACGATCCTCCAGTAGACGGCTCACTACAGACACCGGTGACCATTTTATACAACCGCCCACCGATCACCACGGAGGAGACGCACGCCATGTTCAGAGGCTTTGACACTGTCAGCAATTGTTGTCATAAACTGTCACCGCGAGGTGCGGCAGAGGTTCCCCGTTGTTTTGAATACAATGTGCTGTCAAATATGTTTAGCAAACATCTACATATACACAAACACCCTTCACCGCGAGATCAAATTCCAAAAAGAGCTGATGCTTTGTGTCTCCCGAGGTCGGAGGCAGAATGCAAATAAAGACTCAGTCTGAACAGTGTGCTGACAGCAGCTCGCATGTCTTCTTCTTCTCATGGATGGTTTTGATGTAGGCTCACCGCACAGGGCTTAAACTGACGATCAGTGATAGACTGGGGGAAATTGGTAGAGACTGTTTTCAGGAAATTTAATAATGTTGTTAGATTCTTCAATTACAATGTAATGTCTCTTTTTTCATTACATACATAATTAGCTGTATATATGGAGGGTACAATGCTGTGGTCAGGGTGTCTACAGGTATCAGACACTTACATTTAATGCTTTTTAAGACCTTTTCAAGATCATTTTAACCAAATTTAAGACTGATTTTTGGACAAATGTCCTTTTTCTAATTGAAGTATATATATGTGGCTCCATGCAGGGGAGTTGTAGTGGGGGGGGGGGGACCACTACCCAGGGCCCTGATGGAAGGGCGACTTAGTCTACAATTTCATTTTACTTCTTAGTAGTTAGTGCTGTAACTAAATTAAAATGGGCTGAATAATGAAGTTGACCCCCACACATCCGCAACCTCTCAGTTATTTTCGACAACCTCTCTTTTGAAAAACATCTTTCATCAAACAACTCACCAGCACTGCCTTCTTCCACCTAAAAACCGTAGCTTGTCTCCACCCATCACTCTCCCCCTCTGCTGCTGAAACTCTCATCCATGCCTTCATTACATCCAGAATTGACTTCTGTAACAGCATTCTTTATGGTCCACCATCCAAACTCCTGAATGAACTCCAATACATCACCTCTGTCCTTCAGAACCTCCACTGGTTCCCAGTCCCACAACACATCCAATTCAAAGTCCTTCTCCTCACTTATAAAGCCCTCCATAACCAGGCCCCCTCCTACCTCGCCACCGCCACACTCCTTCCCGCAGTCTCCGCTCCTCTGATGCCAACCTCCTGACTCCACCACGCAGGACCAAGCACTAAACCTGGGGCAACAGACCCTTACCATAGCTGCCCCCTCCCTCTGGAACTGTCTCCCCAAACACATTTCAGACTGCACCGACCTCTCCTGATTGAAATCACTCATCAAAACTCTGAAAAGCGCTCTATAAATAAAATGTATTGTTGCTATTATCATTGAAAGACTGAAATTTGTATGAAAGTAGTGGGAGCTCTTCGAAGCTCCTTTCACCCCTCGAAGAACGCAAAATGGTTTAGTCCGTCCCTGCACTAGGAATTGTCTCTAAACACTGTCATGTCTTTCCCAAGAGAGAGAAATCAAGGACTCAAAAAACAAAAGAAAGAAAGACAGGAAAGAAAGCAAAAAAAATTAAATAAAAGATTTCAAAAGATACATGAGGGAGACATGGATCAAGAGAAGGACAGGGGGCTCCATAGAGACTGCTTAAGCATAGGGCCCAGAATTTGGTGCTACTGCATGCCCCTGGTTTGGTGCAGAGGTGAGTTTCATGTAGGAATATTGCTCAATCTATAGTTTGCCAACAGGTAAGTGCAAGTATAGGGCTGCATTCGACTAAGAATTCTAGTCGACCAATAGTCGTCATTTAGGGCCATTCGTCGACGAGTCGCCCACATGTTTGGTGGTTTGAATTGAAATGCACGTCACACACTGAGCGAGACTCCTGTTAAAGACGCTGTCGGCAAAGCAGTAATGATTGCGCTAAGTGGCTAATGGGCATGTAGCTACTTCCATGTTTCAGATGATACGTCATGTTTGTAGTCGACCAATGAAGATGAGTTTACATATCACCTTGGGTTTGTCCTTCACCTTCTCAAAATGATCCCACACTTTGGATTTCCTGCCCGACATGTTATTAACTAGCCTGTGGAATAACCGCAGGTACCAGCCCTGGAAATTAACCTGACTCCTGTCTGACTGCTGAGCGTGGACACTTCCTGTGTCTGTCCTTTGGTCCAGTCATATAGGTTTTGATTTATGTGATAAGGCGCAGCTCCTAAGCAACCAAAGAAATTTTGCAGACTAATGAACTTTCTGGTCGACTACTCGGGGCCACTCCTATCCAAGTATAAAGTAAAACTACAATATTAGGTTCAGTGGTCGTATTAAAGATTTGTAACATCAGAAATCAGATCATCAGAGTTTCATGCAGAGGACTCATTTTGACATTAAGATATTAAAAGATGAATATATGAAATCGGATAAAATGTTTGTGGCAGTGAAGACCTCTGTCAGTGTAAGACTATGTAATGTCTTTAAAGGCCTACATTTATAAATCTTAATTTTAAAACACGTTAAGACTTTTTAAGGACGTGCAGACACCCAGACTGTCGTAGATCACACTGTGTAACATACTGTTTTACTTCAGGAAATCCAGCGGCTTAAGTTAATTCATAATGTGGCATTCTCGCCGCACTTACACTGGCACACTCTCTGTGTCGCATTAAACAGAACGTTCCCATTACATCATCTGAAGTAAAACTAAAAATAAACCTTATTTCTGGCAGAGATCATACATCCCCAATTTCCATAAATCAGAGGCCCTTTTCTGCTCTGTCCAAAAATGCAAAAGAGAGCAATTAGCGAGGATGAAAGCTCACAAAAAAAAGTCATATTAGGAAAAAATTTGTTTTTATATCGCTAACATCCCAAGACAGATGGTGAAGGGGCCGTGTGACATCTCATCTCATAACCAGCTTCATTTTTAAACATCTGACATCTCATTTTAAGTCTCGCAAAGTATCTGAATTATTTATGCGGGTCGTAAATGTGGGAGCATGGCCGCTTCTCAGTAATATCCTTCTGGGTAGATTATGAAAATTAAAAATCACATGAACTTGTGAGCCCTGCATATTTCTTGTCAGGGAGTCATCTGAGGGAAAATAAGCGTGTGTTTGCTGTACGCATGCATATACAGCGCTGCATAATCAGTGTGCAGTAAATGCAAAGCAAAAACAAGGGAGACATCAAAGTGCATCACGAGTCCTGGACTCCAACTGGCAACACGCTGTTATCCTGCAGCTCATGGTGAGGACTGACAGAGAGAATATAAAAGAAATATAGAGACAAACATTAAATAAATCAATACTCGGGGTACGCAAATACTCTGTGGGGTTTAATAGTGATGCAAGAGCTTAGGATACCTTGAAGGAACTCGTGATTGACACTTTTTTAAGATGCTGTGAATAATGTTTACTTGAGGTAGGATTACTGTGCACGAGTGTATAAACCATGTCAAATTACTGGACAAATATGTGTGTACACGTGAGAGCGTGTCTGTGTGCAAAGAGGATATGAATCCCTGTAACTAAGCACTACTCGGGCTGAATAATTCCCTTTTTTTAAAGTAAAAAATCAATCAAATATAACTTAACACTAGTCCATACCCATTGAGTGCACAGTTGCCCACATACAGTTTCACATGGTGTGTGTTTGGGATACAGGTCATAGGAAATTGCAGATTAAATAGTCAACTGAACCCATTAAGAAGAGCAATGTATTCAGACAGAGTTTTGGTGAATCTGATAGTACGATTGCTTTATTGAAAGTACAGTAGTACCATTGCCAATAGTGGGATAGTTAGTGGGCTAAAACTGTACATTAGTAGTTGAGGTAGCACGTTGAAAGGCAGATAGTTAAAGGCCTCTAGTTTCGCAGACTGGGTGAGGCGGAGGCGCAGCGCACCTGCGCCGCGCGAAGATGTAATGAGAGTTTACTCAATTCGCCATGGCAGAAGAGAGCAGCAGCGTCAGATGGCCAAACTTCTCCCAGGAGGAAACTGATGTTTTGGTCCGGGAGGTCTGCTCGCAGTGTCCGAATATACGGAACTGCGAGCGCA
>NC_065529.1:40889815-40915227 GCF_006386435.1 Epinephelus moara | reverse complement strand
CATGAGATATGCCCATTCAAAGTTTGCAATTTCAATGGGTTGCTATAGCGCCCCCCTTTGGTCAATTGATGTAATATTGCTTCATTCGCATCCTCCCATGACCCTCTACCACTGTGCCAAATTTCACATGGATTGACCAAGTCAGTGAGGAGAAAAACGTGAAACAGACACACACAGAGTTTTTGTCATTATATAGTAAGATAATGAACAGTGTCTCAACAATATGTAACATAAACTGAAAACTATTAATCTCACTGGCTATAATGGCAACTTACAGCCAAAAATATAAGTTTATCTCCTACGTAAGAGATATTATCTTCTGCATAAGGAGTGTTATCTCCTATGTAGGAGATTTCACCTTGCCTTCCAGGGCTTCTGTAACTGCCGATGAATTTACACAGCTGTAGTTGATTAATGTTAACCAGCTATGACTGCGAATCAACAACAACAACATCAAAGAAATCGTCTGGTTAATAATTAATAACATGCTCTCTGCCCGGCGGAGGTGATCGCCTCTCATCAGTTTCTGACAGGCAGCTTGTCAGTTGTCAACTTTAACAGACACTGACGGATGGACTTGTCAGAAACTCCCATTAAACTTTTAAAATCATCATATCATGTTATTTTTTTTAAAGCACACCACAATAAAAACTCTGAATTGAGACCTCCGGGATTCAAAGCGGTGAAGCAGCTCGTCCTGTCAGTCAGTGATCGTTATCGTTAGCTCAGGAGGCTCCAGAGCAGAGCTGTCGACGGCAGCAGCAGGTACAGTTAGTCGAATATCAAAACACTGTCAGACGTGATTCACCTGCAGTTTGCCGTCATTACCATACGCACATTTAATCAGTTAATAAAATGTCACTTCTGAATGTCTGATTATTGTTACTGTTTGTTCAAGAAAGATAACAAATGTGAAAAATATGTTGAGTAAAATTTGCCTAAAAGTCCCAGATCATGTGCGATATCACCTCTACATATTGAAACTGGAAGATAAACATGTGTTACTTAAGATTAATGGTGAATACTGTGAGCTAAATAAGGTGGAATTGATTCCAAATTGTCCGTTATATCATAATTTATGACAACTATTGTGTACAAAAGTTTAAGTCTTTAACTGAATACCTTTTCAATTATGTTTTTGCATTTCCTGATCATGTGTCTGGAGCATGGGGTTTGGAAAAGAAAAGAAACATATAATGATGAATCCCTTTGACTCTGTTTTGTTTGGACTGAGAGCTCTTGGTTTGTGAATCAGATCCATTGTACGGTGTTTGGCTCTGACTCATGTAGATTTTGCCTTGTTTGGATCTATGTTTTGTGTCTCGTGCTCAGAGTTTGTGTGTTTTGTATTTTATTTTTTTGGTTGTTTTTCCATTGTGGGATGTCCCTCGAAGCGTTGTCTGAGGGAGGTTTGTGTTTATGTTTTTGTTTGGTTAATGTTTGTGTTCATGTTTCGTTGCTGTTAGATGACGGAAGGTTAACAAACCGGAATGTCTGGTTTGTTGTTGGTTATTGTGTGTGAACAATCCCATGAGGGATGGGTCGTGTAAATAACCAGACACGAAAATAAAACATTCACCATATAATTGATGTCAAATAAACCACTAATGGAATATGTTCAGTTTTCCTACTAAACAGTTGGGCAAGTTTACTGAGAAGCTGACGTTTCTCTGACTGACTTTGGACGATGAAACAAAATCTGCCACGGTACGATTTCAACTCGATCCAGTTCAGGGGCTGTGATCAATACCAGATAATATAAGTAAATATCCTCATTCATTTTTTCTTGGCTACTTACCATTGTCTGCTTGGAGATATGTATCAGTGTTTTCACTTTGCTTCAGTGCTATTGGCTTGTTGATCTTTGAATTGATATATATTGATCCAGATCAATGAATCGTTACAACCCTACTGGTTTGACGAGCGCTACTTTGCAAGATACATGCCTATGTATGCACATGCATCCACACCTTCATGAATTCACACACATGCAATCTCAAAAACACTTATCTCTAGCACAATGATGGGTCCCTGCAACAACTAGTTCAGGAGTTATGAAGGGAAGCGTGACAAAATGGCGTCTGTGTATGTGTTATAAACATATTGGTATGTAGGGCTGCCCTCTAACAGTTGACCAAATGTTAGTCAACCAAAAAGGTCATTTGTCGGCAAGATTTCATTGGTTGCTTAATCACAGAAAAACAAAAATCAACGTAAAACTCTATTTGGAGCTGCACCTTGACAAAATAAATCAAAACCTGACTGGACCATGTGGGAATTTAATTTGAAAGGACAAACACAGGAAGTGTCCACGCTCAGCAGTCAGACAGGAGTCAGGTTAATTTCCAGGGCTGGTACCTGCGGTTATTCCACAGGCTAGTTAATAACATGTCGGGCAGGAAATCCAAAGTGTGGGATCATTTTGAGAAGGTGAAGGACGAACCCAAGGTGATATGTAAACTCATCTTCATTGGTCGACTACAAACATGACGTATCATCTGAAACATGGAAGTAGCTACATGCCCATTAGCCCACAGCGTCATTAACAGGCGGCTCGCTCAGTGTGTGACGTGCACTTGTAGATAAAATATAGGCCTATATTAATGAAGGTTCATTAGTACGGTTTTGTATTTCTCTGTAATGTAGCACAGTGTTAACAATGTTACTGATACTATTCTTTCTCACACCTTCAACTCAAACCATTGTGTTGCCCCGCCTAAAATATATCATTTAATGATTAAATTAATATCGTAAACATGCAGGCAAATAGTCGACTAATGGCCATAAATGACGACTATTGGTCGACTAGGAAATTCTTAGCTGAGGGCTCTAGGTGAGACACATAAAGAATGCATATAATCCAGAGATGTGTTTTCTTACTCTGAGGAAGGAGTCCAGAGATCCATTCTCCATGAACTCAGTGATGATCATGACAGGACTGCTCTTGGTGACCACGCCCTCCAGGTGGATGACGTTAGGATGGTCGAACTGGCCCATGATGCTGGCCTCGCTGAGGAAGTCCCGCCTCTGCTTCTCAGTGTAGCCAGACTTCAGAGTTTTAATGGCCACAAACATCTCCCTTTTACCCGGGAGCTTCAGGTTCCCGCTGCACACCTCTCCAAACTCTCCTGTGGAGTGGGGAGAGAAAATGGAACGGTTCCATTAAACTCAGAGTGATATGAATGAGTAACAGTAAACAGTTTTGTGCATCAGTTTGTAGTTAGAAATCAACTCAGACCCAAGCTGCTTTTTAGAGTTATATTCCACCCACGTTTCAGTCAGATTTTTCCATTACCTGCACCAATGACCTGTTCAATCTTCACGCAGGATATATCAATCTCCTTGGCAAACTCCCTCACAGCCTCGTTGGGGTCCTCATATGTGAACGGATCAATATAAATCTTCATTCCTGGAGTCACTTGGAAAAAAGGAAAGAGCCACTATAATATATTTCATTCTAGTGGTCATGCTCACAATCCTACGGGCTTTACAGTCACATGCATTCAGGCACAATCAATTCACCTTGCATTCACACATTACTGTACAATTATGTGATTTCTAGTGGGACATTCAGGTGATGAAGGCTGGAAGATGGAGGAGGCGGTGTAGCTACAAATGGTGGTTATGACTAGTGCCTCATGGCTACTGCGTGTACTTATTCAGCCAGCAAGGACATGGTACCTCCGGTCTTCTTAGCCGTGATAAGGCAGGTTAATATATATATTATCTTCTGTGAGTCATAGTGCCATTACCACTCGGGAGAGAAACCTGGGCCCTATATCAGCATCGCTCAGCTCCACTCCAAGAAATAAATTGGCTCTCCTAAGCCCTGATGCCAGGTAAATTGGCTTAAGGTGGCCTTTAAGTGTTCAGGGACTTAAATGTCCCGAGTTTTAAATCCGATTATTCAGCTCTCACCTCCACATCAGGCCTGAGGCTATTTGAATGGATACGGAACTCATGCCCAGGCTGCTGCAGAGCAAGAAGAGCATGCACGGCGCTTCAAAAACCTGGCACACTACGCTGAAGAAACGTGCTGCAGAGATGAACAGATGGAGAGGATCTGACCAGGCGAAACCCCCCATTACTAAAACCTTACAATCTCTTCCCAAGCACTGTTGAACAGACCACCCTCCTAAGATGGCAAAGACCACCAAACACAAGGGGCAGAAGCCTGAACTGTGACTGGTGTGAGGACAGGATGCACACAGGACACATTGGCTTCTGCTAATAGCTGTGAAATACCAGAGTGTCTTACTGGCACACTTTTCACTGGACTTCTTTGCACAGCGTGATCGGATTATATCAGGAAAGCTATTACCTTTGGAGTGGAATTAACATAAAAGGGATGAAGCAGGGTGGTAATTACACAATCAAATAAACAAATTAAAATAGGGTCGTAAACGTGAGGTGGGAAAAGATCTGCGTTTTCCAATCATGCCGCAGAAAGATGGATTAGCTTTAATATCTTAGGCGGAGCGATGAGGAAATTACTTCTCAGCTCTTTTTCCCAGATTTATTTCTGTATTATTGTCATTTAAGCTCTCTGCTACTGTACCGTATGAAGACTGGAAATCATTGAGAAATTCCATTCATTCACCAGGTCTTTGGTTTTTTTTTTTTAACAATGGCAAATGACTCATGTGGCATTAGCATGCTAATGGCATGAACGTGAGTGAAGACTGACCTATTTCCACCACAATGGATTTAGTTAACTATGAAATGTGATGATGCACAGAACACACACTCCAACACTGGTTTCTGATGTGGTTAAATCCCAGCTCTGAGTGAGCAGAGTCAAACAACGGACAGGATTACTCGCTAGTGGGGGGACGGGCAGATGAAGCAGTGCTGCGCGGGGCCGTAGCCAAGGACACCAGCATGCAAGGTGGTAGCCATGGAGACAGGTGTGTGAGGCAGCCGAGGGGCTGAATGACAGCCATGGAGATGACTGTGTGCGATGGTAGCCATGGAGACAGGTGTGCTTGGTGCTGAAGGAGGTGCCAGCGGTAAACGCAGGCAGAGAGGAGTGGTGGGTTTACTCACTGTGGCCGCTGGTGTAGTGCTGCAGCTTGTCCGTGTATTCTGAATCAGCCCTGTCAAAGCCACGCCTCCTGGGGATAAAGACAAAGAACTCTAGCTCCGGTTCAAAAAGAGAGAGCAGGGAGGGGCAGAAACATAGATCCAACACCCCCCAGGTCTACCTACACTCAGGATACACCAACTAACATCACATGGAGAGCCTTAGAGAAAAGCTTTTGGTTTTCAGCTACACTGGAAAAGGTAGCCGACCATGCAGCCTCATTACACAAACCTGTCTGCTCCTTCCTGGTGCTCTCCAGTTGGACAAACATCTCACAGATTCATACAATGTTGGGGAGTGAGTTATTCTAAATCCCTGATAGGTAAACATGGAGAGCATGTACATATCACCTATTTTTATGGGTTATGTGATGCATTGTGTGACAGTTTGATATCTATGTGAGGGTACAACTAAGAGTCCTGAACTGCACACAAGAATAATCAAAATAATTATCTGCTGGACAGAAATGTCTTCATCTTAGGCGGTAAGAAATGACCACACATCAAGAATGTAGTACAGATAAGCCGATCCTAACAACCTGGTCTCACTCCCAACTCATCAGATACTGATGCCTGGTCAGTGGTCCTCGGTGTCAGATACCAACACACCGAGGCACCCTTTAGTGGCAGTATGAGAGCAGGTGGGCAGCTGTATTTCTGACACTCTGAGCAACTGCTGTGGTGTAAAGAGTGAAAGTGAAAGTCTGCATAGGGTGGGCGGAAGGTGGAGGTGGATGGGTCAAACACACTCTGGACCTTTAACCAAGAGACTGCTGTTCATTTCCCACGTGAGACCAAAAGTCAATTAAGCTATTTTAATAAGAAGGTAGTGAACTAGTATGTGTAGCGTACTGCGCTAGTTATGCATGTCACCTGACATATGTGCATGTGCATATGTAAATGTGCGATGGTACATGATGTTAGTAACAAAAATAGTTATTTTAAGCTTAATCAGTTTTTTTCCAAATGGACCCACCTGCTTTCTGTCACCTAAACTAAAGCAAGAAGCAAACCAAAAAACAAGGTTTTTTTAACCTACATTCTAAGTTTATTTTAGAAAGAGACTGTATGGATTTAACAAGTGGAAACTGCACATTTTCCTGTAAAACTGAAGTTTATTTTGCAAACAATCCATGCATGTAACAAGCGTTAATTGACATGCTGTCCCTGAGAGTCCAAAACTGACACTGGAGGGGTACTTAGAGCGGCATAGTTTGACGTGTGTAGAGCCACTGACCAAGCGTTAGCATTTGACAAGTTGGGAGTGAGAATAAGTTGATCCTTAAGACTCAGTATTGGAGCTGATGTTAACTGTAGTGAGCAGATAGAGTTATGACAAGGTGTGACTGATTCACATAAATATAACTTTTTTTTTGCCAAATTCATTATAAAGTTCTGTTTTTTCCACACCCACTCAGTTTTTTGTGCCACAGCATTCTCTGGCCTCATGTTACTTTACATAAAAATGATCCTAAAGAGTTCCACAAAGTGACATAATTTAAATTTAAGGGAAAAGAGAGCACTAATACTGGATCAGGAATCCATATCTGCAGATCTATAAAAATCTTTATCAGGAAATAGGGCTGGGCAATATGGTGAAAATCAAAGGTCACAATTTTTTGGACCAAATACCTTAATACAGATATCACAATATAAGATAATATTTACACAATGAGATCTTTAGTAATCAGTAATATGGATATAATAACTAAATGGAGAAACAGTCTGGTAAGGTCAGAAAATTTCTTTACTTTAATGTAACCATTAAAAACCAAGACAAGACAACACTTACTATATTAGAGGATCCAAACTCTATGACGATATCGAGTCTCATATCAGGATAACAATATAAAATAAATATATTGCCCAGCACTACTGGGAAAAAAGGCTTTGGTTATATGTGACGAGGCAAATGTAATATCTTTTGTATGGAGTAATCTATTTTTCACATAGAAAAATTTCCAATGTGTATTATTTTTTACACTCCACCCTTTTAATGATGGGGACAGTTTTTATTCAACACTGGCTTCACCGCACTGTGTTCTTCCACAATTTGTCAGCTAAGTTTAAACTGGCGAGCTGCATGACAAGGACATATTAAAATATCTTTTAAAGTCCTGTGATAGGGCCATCAGAGTGCATTAGAACCTTTTTATTTCTTTGACTGTCGGACAGTTCTTAAAATCACACACTCGTTCACTTTATCCTGGCGATGTTCCCAAACTAT
The DNA here is from genome assembly GCF_006386435.1 of Epinephelus moara. Lineage (NCBI taxonomy): Eukaryota > Metazoa > Chordata > Actinopteri > Perciformes > Serranidae > Epinephelus > Epinephelus moara. Next base: position 40,907,918 of record NC_065529.1, on the reverse strand, counting down.
CCCACAATGCAGAGCACACCCTATGTCATTAGGCCGTCATTATCCAAGATAAAACAAAGTACTGCAGGGACTCTACAAGCAGAACACATACTCAGAAATTCATCTTGTGAATCAAAACACTGAACAAAAGCTAAGCTACAGTTTTAATATGAGCGGCCCCAGTGGGAGCTGAAATCCTAACCTTGGCAGGGTTACAAACATTTGATACCCTCTGAGCTGGAGCACCTACAGAACTTTAATGTTAGTGATGTTGACTTTTAAATATTATTTCTCCTGCTGAAAGACTGGAATTTATTAAGAATTAATATCTTTGAAGCCAGATGGTTTTATCTGTACAACTCACAGTTACAGGTTTAATCAGAAGCAGCTTTATTGTGTGTATGTGAGGAATTTCACTCTGTTTCTTTCACTGCTCTCAAAGGACTTTCACCAAAGCCTGTATAAAATAATGGACGTAGCCACTGTGGTTTGTAGAGTCCTGTTTTAAAGCCTCAAGTCTGGTGTTGTGGCCATCGCCATCTTGGATTTTTGGAGCCAGAAGTGACTGTTTGAGACAGTAGAGATAACCCTAATGCTAGCTGCTAGCTTGGTTAGCATGGTGATTTCACAGCTATGGTTGACTGTGATAATACTAATGCTAATACTAGTTTTTGCTTGTGACAAACAGGCCTTACAGAAAAAGTGAATATCCGACTCGTTAGTGGAGGAAAAAACCTTTTCAGGCCTCGATCACACGTAAAGTGTTTTAGCAGCTGGAGGCAGCTTTTTGTAATTGTTTTTAATAAGAATTAAGTTTTTTGCTTGTGTTTTTTGCGTTGCGACACTCCTCACGTTTTGAACTCCTCAAGTTGAAAAAACTTCAACTCAGAGTGGAAAAGCGCCCCACGTCATCTCTGTTTTTGTCATCTTTTTCCCCATTGTCCAATCGTATGATGTGAGAGGCGGGTCTTGTGGTGGTCACGACAACAAGTGTACAGTTGGTAAACAGTGGAGGAGAAACTGGTGGTAGCGGTTGCTGGATACCCACAACTATACGGACCGGCGATAGACAGCAGGTTGTCAAACTGACCCTGAGTCATCCTAAAATATGCCTGGAAACAGCCATCATTGAGGAGAAGCTCCTGGACCAACTGGTTGTACCCCCCATGATCCACCCTCTTTTTTAGGGTCTCATGTACCCACACAGATCTGTTTCCCTGTGCCCAACAAACTATTTGCGGCACCAACCCGTCACTCAGAGTGTCCATGACCCTGATTATGCGTGACATTTCACGAGTTGTAACAGAAACCCAAGTGTTGGTTTTTTTGGTACCAGGCTGTAAACACGTTATTTCTGCTGTAAAGTTGGGCATTTTAACATTGGGGTCTATGGGGATTGACTCGCTCTTGGAGCCAGCCTCAAGTGGCCATTCAAGGAACTGCAGTTTTTGGCACTTCTACATTGGCTTCATTTTTCAGTCCCCAAGGTTGCAGCTTGACTTACGCACAGTTCCAAGAGCAATTTTTAAAGATAGATAGAAAAGGCTTTCGGCTATAAACAAAAACAACAAAGCTGAGCTTAGACTGGTAAATCAAACAACCACAAATCATTCAACTATTACTTGCATACAAGTAGGTACAAACTGTAAATTTTAAACAATGATGTAATAGTGCATGTTAACAGACCTCATGCAGGTTTACTGAATAAGAGCACCACAACTAAAAAGTAAAAGTGTCCATTTTAGTAGCATGTGCAGCTGTTTTATTGGCTCATGGGATCGTTTAAAAAGACTGGTACAGGACTGACTCACCGGTTACAGACGATGATGATGACGACCACAGCGATGAGGAAGACCAACCCAGCAGCTGCTGAGCCAATAATGAGAGGTAGCTTCTCCTGGATACTGGTGTTGTATTCCTCTATAGAGAGAAGAACACATAGAATAAACATGGTGCCAAGCACACACACACGCGGAGTCACAAGCTGAAACATATGGGGAAGCATCTGAGCCACTGCATATGGAGAGAGCAATGGGTGACAGACAGACATACGGCTGGGTGAACCATAGAGCATCTTGGCATTGTGGCTGCGCGGACCATTTTCCAAAGAACGCTGAATGTGCTCAGATGCCGCGGATACGGACAAATCATCTGGCAGAAAGCGTGTGAAGTGAGGAGAGAGAGCATGTTTGGGTGAGACCCAGACTGATCAGGCAGCCAAGAGCAAGAATCCAGCTACTGAATGGGCACACAGAGGCCGAGCCAGGCTCTTCTCTTGAGCACTGCAAATGACACACGACTTCACAGTTTTAGCCAGATACACTTGTTAGTGAGTTCCCCACTGTTTTATGTGCTCCAGTGCACATTCAGTGGTAAATAATAATGCTCTATAGTGTTGATGTAAGTGGATAAAGCACGGTGTTTTAATGCACAGTATCTGTCAACAATCATAACTTCTCCTGTGGAGACGTAGTTTATATAGTTACAACTATCTTCATCTGTAATCTCTTTACACACCCTGATGTGAAACTAAAAACAGCCATCACTTCCAGGTAGACAACTGGCAACTGATTTGTATTGTGTAGATATATGAAATCTGCAAACTTGTTTCATTTTCAGCCGTAACTGTAACTTTTAAAGATAAATAGTTAAACATGGTGCTCTGACCTATCTGATGTTTATGTACAGTGCTGCTTTGCCAGCGTCTTTAATAGACAATATCTACCAGCACAGAAGGTAGGCATGTACTGTTGTGGACGGGGACCATAGCAAGTTGTGTTATAGCCACCTAAAAAAATCTACATATATCTACGGAAGCGTATTGCATTCACTTGACAAATAAATTTTAATTTTTTTATTTTTCTGTTTTTCGTGGTAATTGTTTCTGTTTCTCGTGGTATTTATTTTTTTTGTTTTTCGGGGTAATTTTTTCTGTTTTTCTGAGTATCTTTTTCTGAGTTAAGAGAGCAATAGAACAACAGAGGCTTTCATTCCTTTCTTGAGAGCTCAATATAATGGAAGCAAACATGACCCGCTTGTTTAGTTTAATCCAGTTTTACTTTGTTTTGGGTTTGAGACACTGGGAGATACTCTTGTCTTTAAGTCATATAGATGGTGTTATCATTAGTTTGTCGACTTTACGCAGGCACCTTACACAAAAAAGGAATGAAAGTGTCTGTTGTTCTATTGCTCTCTTAACTCAAAAAAAAAATACTCAGAAAAACAGAAACAATTACCCCGAAAAACAAACAAAAAAAATACTATGAAAAACAGAAACAAAATTTCCACGAAAAACTGAAAAATAAAAAAAATACTCAGAAAAACAGGAAAAATTACTCAATAAAACAGATTTTTTTTAATTTGTCAAGTGAATGCAATACTCTTCCGTATATATATATCAGTGTGTATGCTATATTTTGATTACTTTCACTGCTGAACCTTACACACTGACTGATTGATGCAGCTGTAGACTAGCAACTCCAGTGTTGTGCAAAGTACAATTACCATTTTTGTCAGTGGAGTCTCATGGCTTTGAAATAACATCGTCAGTTTCCTGTTGTAAGGGGCTGTCTAAAATCAAGGTAGAGCAGTGAAAATATTCTAAATATAGCGTACACTTGAACTGATATTGTTTTTTTTTAGATGGGAATTTTTAAGTTGTTAATAACCAAACAACTGAGACAGCGTCTGCTCAACGCCATTTTATTTAATGTGCCTGATGCAGGGGTTTTCTTTCCAGAAGTAATGGTAAATAAACATTGTGAATCGGTTTATAAACCAGCCTCCACGTACGGATGCCCACTGGAAGAGTTATAGTATTTGACATAGTCATAATAAATAAACACTTTTATCTGCTTATAACTACATTATAGTGTGTCACTGACAATTTGAGAAATGTTTATAAATGCTATACACAGGAAATTTTAGTGTTACCCACATCTTTAACCAGAGAGAGAGAACTCTTCTGCGGACTGTTGATTTATTATATGCCTTTACATTTGTTTTGTTTATACTAGGGTCCCAATCCTATCTCAAAAATCGGTATTTTGAGAAAGGTAAGGCGTTTTTAAATTTTGGGATCGGCAATATTGAGCTATGAAGAGTCCGATACGATCCTGTGTTTTATGTCAGCTGTCACACAGGTGTTTTAACCTGGTGAAGCTTTCATGTTCAAAAACAAGGAGTGCAGCCGTCATCAACTTTCAAACTCTCCGCTGTCTCTCTCTCCTCCAATCTGCTGAGCTCAAAGTGTGTGATCAGGGGCTGCCTCCACGCCATATATGGCAGCAAAATGCAGTATGAGAGTGTGCAAAAAGCAAATAAGAGTAGAAATAGAAATGCAGGCATTTACTTATTTTATTGGATTGATTTTATTAACTTTAAAGTACTTGAAGTGTGCACTTTGCAGCTGTATTATTTAGGAAAATAAAAGTATTGGATCTGGGCTTGGTTTCAGCAGATACTCATTATTAAATGACTCATATAGTGAGCAGGGGCATAAAAACTCCAGGGCATCCCTATTTAGAAACCTTAACTGAAGCAGGCATAAATTTGAGGCACCAGTGGTATTATTTAATTTATTTATTTAAAAATAAATAAAGGAATTCATCAGTGTTTACTTTGAATACTGAATAATGGCGAGATTTGGTTGTAAAAATCTGTCATACAGAAATCGGCGGCTCACACAAACACTGCAGTGAAACCACCTTTGTTACTTTCTGCTCATCTTTTCCCTCCTTCACATTTTCAGACCCTTACTCATCCCAGAAGTGCATTGTTTACTCTAAATTATGGTAATCAGTGTCTTCTTGCAGCAGGAAACAACATTCGGGGTTTCACAGGGACATAAACCGGTTTACTTTTCTCAAAAATAAAAACATTTTTCTGTAAAAGCTGAAAACGCAGAGCCTTACATGTCCTCAGTTTACTCAGTATTTACAGTTAAGAGTCAGTTTTGATATATCTGTAGTGCTGGGATGTGTGCGTGTGGCAGCATGGAGGATGTTCGTATGACGGTTCAGGCTAATGATGGCCCTGGGCGCTGCAGGCTGAAGGAAATGAGATGTTCAGAGGGGGAAAAACCCAGGCCTTGGCTCTAACATTAACCTCCATGACTGATGTTTACTGAATGTTCCTTCTTTTCCCAGTCCGGTCACAGAATGAAGATAAGACATCTTTGACCTCATCCTTGACTTACAGGCTTCATGTTGGTAAAAAGATATGACATTTTTGTATCAAATAAACAGAAGCAATCAGGAATTTAATAAATATCACATGAAATGTTTCCTAAACTGAAAAAGACTTGATGAAAACATGAATATAATTTCATGCCACACTAATCTGATTTTGGAGCACTTGAGCTGTTTACTTCACAACATGATTCCCTTTCATTCCCGCAGCTGTCTGCGTCCATGCCACACTGCATGTTGTGTCGATGGGCCACGCATGAAAGGTGATAACAGCTCTGCGTGCTTTGGGGGACATTAGCTGAATTCTCACCCTCAGTCATGGTCTGGAAGTACAGTTTGCCACTGTAGCGTCCGAAGCCGGCGACGGTGCGGGCCCGGACCTGGAACACGTAGATGCTTCCTGGCTTGAGGCCGCGGATGACCGCTGTGTTGGTCTGGCTCCTGACGGCCGTAGCATTATATTCTGATTGGTCCTGGGAGAAGAAAAATACCCATGTTACACTGGTGCACATTAGTAATTACAGTCCAATTGTAAAGAGTAACAATTATGAAATGCCATGCGAATAAATTACATACTAGGATAAGAGCTAGGAGTCAGGAGAAACTAATCATACACCAGTATCAGTGAGCACAGCACTGGATTTAGTAGAGTCATTTCATATATAATTGTATATATTATATGATTTTATAGCTATTTATAAGCAAATGGCACCACAGGTGTAGATTTCAGGGGGACGATGGGGACAGAACATGTGAATTTGTCCCTGAAACAGCCTTTTATTTTGACAAAATGTAAGATATTCACACTATAATGTGGCACATAAAATCTACCAGAATGCAGAAAATTAAGTGTTTGATGCTCAAAATGTCTTGCAGAGGACCCCCAAACCCCCCTATTTCATATGTATCCTTCCCCAAAGTTAAAACCTACAGCCTTGAATGAAACTGTAAATGTCTTGTCACCAAACGGCACGTCAGAGCTTATGCTAAAATCTTGTTTTGCTCTCTAACTGAAATAACAGGAGCATTTTACATGCATTCAGAGTGCGCACAATAGATCTAATATGAATAATTTGCCACCACAAAAAGGCATCATGTCTGATAAAGTGGCAGGATGTAAAGAGGCACACATCCAGCAGCTGCAGTTAAGAAGGTAGATTTGGTGGCAGTTTCAGGTCAGGCGGCATTTCTGAGCCGTGCCTTCTGATGATCAGAGCTGTATTTCACCACCGCACTCCTCCTCTCCAGAACGCTGACAGGTCTGAGAGCGGAGACTGAGACTCTTTTAGCTGCTCCCTTCAACCCACTGCTCTGTGCACACTTCTGAGCCGCAGCAGGGGCCGGGACAATTGTTTTGACAGCTCTCTCCAGCAGTGTCAGAAAAGGGAATTATACTCAAAAGTGGAACGGCTCAGTGTGGAGACGAAAGCTCGACGGACGCTTGTGTACATGCGTGCATGTGCACACGTGTATTTCTTGTGTGATTGTGTTTGTATGTCTCGTGAATGGCCGCGTGCATTTCACTGATCACTGTGCATTGATTCCACGCACATCTGGGGCCGCCTGTGTTCTTGTGAGAAAGTATGCTGATTCGGTGGAGCTTGCCCCCTGAATACTATTTTTACAGCAGTCAGCGCACCATTGTTTCAACCACAAGTCTCTGCGCATCAATCCCCAGTGGCCCGACTGCAGGGCTGAGAGCGGTTTCCTTTTCCAGTGACTGACCGTGATTATAATTGAAAGAGAATGAGCAGAAGTTCTAAGCAATGTTCAGAAGCTCTGACTACATGCCTCCTAGGATGTGCCGTTATGCAAACGAGCGTGAGGGGATACTCTGAATTTAAATGTACGACTAAACAAAAGAGTCCATTTTTACCATTAGCGCATAATTTATTTAGCTGGGTGGAGAGAGAAGGAAATGGAACTTATATTTATAGGATCCATGAGGGCTTGGAGGATTAATGTGTTGCTGCATCACTGTTACCTTCTCATAATACTGCAGCTCATAGTCCAGGATGACTCCGTTCGGCTGGTCAGGCTGGGACCAGGAGAGGGTGATGCTGTCCACAGTGCGGCTGACCTGGTGCATTATGGATACTGTGGACGGAGCTGCGAGGAGACAAAGACAGCGTGTTAAGGATGAGGCAAATCAGTCGCCGCAGTCTTCACAGTCACGCACAGAGAGTTTTACAGCATCTTTAATCTCACAGCCAAACAGCGGGTTCTACAAAGGTGTACTACGTAATGCCATAAAATCTATATAATATACTGCAGCCTCCTTTTAGAGAGTCTCACGGCGAGACACGCTCCGCAGGTTGGCAAGTTACAACAGCGGCTAAAACCACATAAGCAGCCTCGCGGGACTTCCCAGTGTCAACTGTGAGTTTCATGTGATTAATTTACACTTGTCACACAGCTGATAACAGACCGCCTTCCCCAAATAAATCATCTTTAAATCACCAGACCACCGTGCGTTACATGCAGTAAGCACATTCTGTCGGCCACAGGAACTGAGGAAATAAACAGCATGGATCACGAGTCACAGAAATGCTACACAACATCTCCTTTTTTTTTGCAGCATTTTGTCCTCCACATTCTGATTCTCTTTGGTTGTAGATGTTTATGCATATTTCCCTGTGGATGACAGCTTAAAGGACCACAGCAGTGGTTTTCCACATGATACAAATTGCATGTGTTCTAAATTACTGCCAACATTTTTTTCCAATTTCAATTTTTAGATCATTTTCTGACCTTAGAGGCACATGTTGGTTTCCTGTGCCTTTCAGAAGAGGATGAAAATCAACATTCAGAATTTTTTTGCTGTTTACAAAAAGGGCTACATAAGGGTACTTCATTACCTTTATGGATTTTCCCAGGTGGCACTGTGACAGGTGACTTAGATTCTGAAAACTATGTTAAATATGCTGGGACATTTTAGTGCTTGAGAGACAGCTGGTGAACAGCAACATTTTTAATGCAACAAACAGTATGGATGAACCGATGGTCAAAGTCTGGGCCGATACAGATGTGACTGTTTAAAATAACAGTTTGGCTGATACTGATGTTTTGTCGTGTTGTTGTTTATTTTGTTTTTGTTGTTATTTCATTCCCCTTTGGTGCCAGAGAAAAACAGAAATCTTGATTTAAGGAAAGTAACTGAACTGTTTTAAAGTCATTCAGCCCTTCATTATACTACCTTTATATAAGCACAAATTCAATCAGACACATTTAGGATCGACCGATATCTATCTATCTATCTATCTATCTATCTATCTATCTATCTATCCATCCATCCATCCATCCATCCATCCATCCATCCATCCATCCATCCATCTTATGAAACAACCTTTAAAATAACCTTCTTTCACATGAAAAAACATCTGTTTTTAAACCCTAACTGCTTTAAAAGCATAATATCCTGTTTAATATCTACTCTCTATTACTGTGAAAACATCGACTAATTTGTCCGTCAAACAGCTGTGTTTCTCTCACCAAAAACTACATTTTAGAAGATTACATTTGTACAGATCAAGATAAGTTATAATTTATCTTTGCCAAATACTCTACTATTAGTTCCAGCCACCATCTGCTAACAGCTAACATTAGCTAGCTCTCCTCCTGCTGGTTTCAGCACAGATTTGTTGTTCACACTGTAGCAGCATCAGGGAATTAGTGGCCATTGACACTATAAATTGGTGCACAAAAATCTACCAGAATGCAGAAAATTAAGTGTTTGATGCTCAAAATGTCTTGCAGAGGACCCCCAAACCACCCTGTTTCATATGTATCCTCCCCCAAATGTTGAGGCACAACCTACAGCCTTGAATGAAACTGTAAATGTCTTGTTACCAAGCACAAAGTGCACCAACAATATTTCCTATTGTCACCAGGACAACTGGACGCTGTCAGTTTAAGCCTTGCGTTTTAACTTGTGCAAAATTGATGAGACACAACAAAAAACATCGCCCGCGGCCATCGGTGAATGTTATCTTATTTGCTGATAGGCCGATGGCAGTCAACAAGGCGACAATCGGCCAATACTGCTGTTCATCGAGAAATCGGTGCATCCCTAACAAACTTTTTATAACACAGCTATTTGCTTGTTTTTCTTCTAGATGAGACTCTCTGATAAAAGAAAAAACTTATCAGTAAGTTTTGTTTTTTGTAGTTTGCAGCTGTAATGTGAGGTACACATGACCTGTAAAATATCTAAAACTTCTTTTATCATAAGCCAGGAAGTAGTCAGTTGACTACCATGGGTTCTTGAGCCTTCAGCCGTTCTGCCCCATCGCCTCTGGAAGTCTCTCCCCCACAAGATTTGTAATATTGACTCTCTTTCCAACTTTAGATCCCGTCTGAAAACACACCTTTTCAAGCTGGCATATTCAGTCTGATTTAATGGCGACACACATAGAGACTTGTACTGATGATGATTTAATACCTAATATTTTTAATTATGATTTTTGTCTGGTCATTTTATTAACTTTCATTATATATTATGGAATTGTTTGATTTTATGATCTATGGATATACTTTCTAACTGTGTCCTGTACGGTGTGCTTAAGTGCTTTGAAAGGTGCCTTTGAATAAAATGTCAATACTGTAACTGTTACCAAGATATTCAAACAAAAAATGTGCTTTTATTTTGAGATACTTTATTTTAGTCATGACTTTTCTTAAAAAGTAAAAAAAATATCTTCAACATCTTTTTTTTCCAAGAATATTAAAGATTTTAATTTCTTTATTTTTTGCCCTGAAACAAGTAAAATAATTTCTCCCCACTGCTTTATTTTATCCACATATATCAAAGCAAACACAACAGTTAAGACTCAGCTGCAGACTTAATGACTTGTTACATCTTGGGTGGCCCTCTATAGTCTCACATAGCCCGGTGACTTAAAACTTTGTAAATTCTTTTTAGCACAACCATAAGGTCAGGGGAGCGTGATCACCTCACGTCCTCCAACAACCATTAAGATTAGTTCAGGGTGCCGTGGGTCAGTGTAAAGCTAAGAGAAGCTGAAGATAAAAAGCTCTGTCTGGGGAGCCTGGCAAGGCCTGAAGGCCTCTGTGTCTGAGCCTCTGTGTGTGTGAAAGGGTAGGGTGGGTTGGGGAGTCGGAGCGGGAGGGGGGTGCTGGGCAAGATTTATGGACACCGAGCCCCACGCTCATCCCCTACAGGCCCGTGCTGCACACACACGCAGCCCTCAGCCAGCAGCACAGTGGCTCCCCTGAGTCCCAGCAATAAAGAGAAAAGTCTCTCCACCGGCACGCGTTCTCTACGGAAAATCCACTGAGTGGGAAATTACAACTGCCACGCCTCTATAATGAAAGATTGTACCGCTGCATGTGTGTGGTTTTTAAATCTTCTGTGTATTAATATTCATTCTGTTGTTGCTCACAATGCTCCCAAGACGTCTTTGCTACTGCAGTGCTGAAGTAGAGGAGAATATACAGCGTGTAAATGACCACAGTGAGTCACAGCCAATGATAAAAAGTCTGTTTTATAACCTTACTCATTCTCATCAGCTAATCAGCCCTGCCTCGTGCGCCCTCTGACCCAAACAGAAGCATCCATCTGAGGCGACAAATTATGACGTCTCATATAAACCGCGATGGTCAAGGGACTGAGCATGTCCTCATGTGCTGCTGCCAGCAGATAATAAATAGATGTTCTGTATTTCATCTCAGCAAAAGCACTTACACCGTGATGGCCTGTGACTCTACGGCGCACATACATCATGCCTCTTTCCTGGAGCCAGAGGTGCAATAATGTACACAGGACACCGGTCTGAAGAATCCCTTCCATCTCACTGTACTCACCAGTTTGTTTGCAGTCACAAGACGACAGCCTAATAAGGCAAACAGTTACTCTAAGAGGAACTCACGAGTATCCCATTACGGATGTACATATATTCAAGACTGCCACATGGCCTTTTCCTGCATAGCATTTCCATTAAACACACGGCGCAGCCATGCCTAGTAACCTGATCCGGAGCCAGAGAAACAAAGGCAGCTCATGTATTCATGTACAGAGGATGGACACATGCCAACATGAAAAGCTGTTGGAGGAGAACACTGTGGTTTTCTTCTGCTACAGAACAACTTCCAGACAGCGGGGTGGCAGTCGCCATGTCTGAGCCCGAGAAACCGATAAGGGTTGGTGTAACAGAAAACAAACTGGGATTAGATTAAATGAAGACATGATTTTTTAGTGCAAAGTAAATACCGATTGCAAAAAAACATCAAGTGTTGAAACGTTCAGCTTGTAGAGAAAATAGCGATCCAGCTGTGTTGTGTATTTCAAGTCAATTCAGTACACGCATTTTAAGCTAAGCTGACATTCCACCAATTGACTGTGGAATGCAGCGGTACGCCAAGTCGACGTTTCACTGCAGCGAGGCCTACAGCAATGATCCACATATGAAAACCATTTTGGTACATCTAATTTATGTACTCCAAATCTACAAGTCTCCATTGTGCTCCAAATCATCAAGCGTACCTAGAGTCTCTCCCCCCTCAACTTAATCTATAATTTACAGGGCTGAGTAAATACTTGGTTTTCATTGTGTCAACATCATTCATCGAGTTATGCCACTAAATACATGTTTTAGTTGTTTCAAGCCCTTTTCTTTGTTGTTATAATAATTATTTTTAAATCATGTGGATTGCACCCCATTAAAGGTAATTAGAAATTAAAAACAAAGATGTAAGAAAGTTTCCCCGTCATTTATAAACCGGAGACCAACGGATCATAAACTATGTCAAGTCAGATAAATTTCTTCAAAGTGGGAGAGCTCCACTTTCGCTGGATTCTTTATTTATAGCTTTACTCAATGAATGCTCTATTCATGTTCTTAAAACTAATGAAGCGGTTATAATGACAAAGACAGGGATTGTACGTTTATATAATTAAATTAGATGGCTGAATTGGAAAGATAAATGGTCCTGATGAATACGTCTGCTTCCCATATACCACAGAGGAGTGACAGGGCAGACAGAGGAGTCACGGCCACCGTTTCTTATGGCCAAACCACAGCTTGAGATGCATCACTGATGATTATTAATGTTACAGTGTGGGACTGTGGATTTAACATCAGTTCACAGGGTGTCTGCAGGTTTTCGACACTTAAATTTAATGCCTCTTAACAACTTTTCAAGATATTTTCAACCAAATTCTTTGTTTCTTATTCAAGCATTGCAACTAAGTATAAAGGTAAGTAATTTATATGTGGTTCTGGTTCTATGTAGGTATATGGTTATCAGGGTCAGTCAGGTTAGTCTATTAATGACTTCTAAGTAGAGCTGGATAATATGGTCAATAAATAATAATGCAAACTTTTAAGGCTATACTGCATTACACTATGTATATCTTGATATTTTGATAGATCTACTACTGCAGACTAGTAAAATACTACACTACCACATACTCTGTTGTTACAATAAAGTTAGGCTAAGTAAAGTACTGTTAATAAATATAAATAAAGTACGTAAAATAAGTTTAAATAAAGTTCTGTTATAATAAAGGTAAATAAAGTACTGTTATAATAAATTGAAATACAATACCATAAAAATGAATTTATGTAAAGTACTGTTATGATAAAGTTAAATAAAGTTATGTTATCATAACGGTAAATTAAGTACTGTCATAATACATTTAAATACAGTACTGTAGAAATAAAGTTTAATAAAGTACTGTTACAATAAAGGTAAACAAAGAACTGTTGTAATAATGTTAAATTTAGTGCTGTTACAATAAAGTTAAATAAAGTACTGTTACAATAAAGTTAAATAAAGTACTGTTACAATAAAGGTAAAGTACTGTTGTAATAAAGGTAAACAAAGAACTGTTGTAATAATGTTAAATTTCGTGCTGTTACAATAAAGTTAAATAAAGTACTGTTACAATAAAGGTAAAGTACTGTTGTAATAAAGGTAAACAAAGAACTGTTGTAATAATGTTAAATTTCGTGCTGTTACAATAAAGTTAAATAAAGTACTGTTACAATAAAGGTAAAGTACTGTTGTAATAAAGGTAAACAAAGAACTGTTGTAATAATGTTAAATTTAGTGCTGTTACAATAAAGTTAAATAAAGTACTGTTATGATAAGGGAAAATAAAGTACTGTTATAATAAAGGTAAATAAAGTACTGTTATGATAAGGGTAAATAAAGTACAGTTATAATAATATTAAATTTAGTGCTGTTACAATAAAGGTAAATAAAGTACTGTTATGACAAGGGTAAATAAAGTACAGTTATAATAATATTAAATTTAGTGCTGTTACAATAAAGGTAAATAAAGTACTGTCATATAAAGGTAAATAAAGTACTGTCATATAAAGGTAAATAAAGTACTGTTATATAAAGGTAAATAAAGTACTGTTACAATAAAGGTAAATAAAGTACTGTTACAATAAAGGTAAATAAAGTACTGGTATGATAAAGTTACATAAAATACTGTTACAATTAAGGTAAATAAAGTACTGTTATATATAGGTAAATAAAGTACTGTTACAATAAAGGTAAATAAAGTACTATTATATAAAGGTAAATAAAGTACTGTTACAATAAAGGTAAATAAAGTACTGTTATATATAGGTAAATAAAGTACTGTTATATGAAGGTAAATAAAGTACTGTTACAATTAAGGTAAATAAAAAGTACTGTTATATGAAGGTAAATAAAGTACTGTTACAATTAAGGTAAATAAAGTACTGTTACAATTAAGGTAAATAAAGTACTGTTATATGAAGGTAAATAAAGTACTGTTACAATTAAGGTAAATAAAGTACTGTTACTATAAGGGTAAAAAAGTACTGTTATATGAAGGTAAATAAAGTACTGTTACAATTAAGGTAAATAAAGTACTGTTACAATACAGGTAAATAAAGTACTGTTACAATAAAGGTAAATAAAGTACTGTTATATGAAGGTAAATAAAGTACTGTTACAATACAGGTAAATAAAGTACTGTTACAATTAAGGTAAATAAAGTACTGTTATGATACATTTAATAAAGTGGGCTACTGTTAAAATAAAGTTAAAGAAATACTGTTACGATGACATTAATCAAAGCGGGACTATTGGTGCTTTTATTTTGAAACACCTGGCTCATCTTGGTCCAGAGGTGATAATGTTTTCACTGTAAACTTGTAGCTTGCAGTCAACAGTTAGATTTTAGCAGCGAATTGAAAGTTAAACATAAAATAGGATACACCTAAATACACAAATAATAATGATAAAATTTGTAAGTACATTTGTAAGTGGCATTGGTGCTCCATGGATGCAAAATGCCAGTTAATGGTTGTGGTCTGGAGGTCTGCAGACACAAAAACACACACCATGCCTGCTCGCAGTATCGCCGAGGAGAGAGTGGTCTGGACGGGCGGGGAGTGTGTGGAGTATCGTGTTTATGTGGGTGGATTTTAAAAAATAATTAGCTAATTTATACTCAATGTTTGCCAGTAGCCATCTCATACATACAACGTGGACCACGCCGCGATGCATTGAGTATAATCAATATATCACCCACCTCTACTTTAAGGCCTCATTTTTATACATGTGAGTTTAATACATTTCAGGACTTACTAAGGATCTTATCTGCAGACACCCTGGCTCAGTTATGAAAAGATTTTGTCTAATGAAGGTGGGGTCCATTTGACACTTCCAAGGTTGTGTCTTGCATTGCTTAATTGTGAGAGGATGGGAGGCCCCAGCTGTTGTCAAAGAATTAGGTTTCAGAGTCCACATCATTACCCGGCCTGGGATCTGATATGAAAGACACTTCTTTGGAGTGTATTCTAGCATGACGCCCTGGCCTTGGCCCAACAACACAGAACACAAAGGCCCCGTTCTGCACAACATCTCTAATAGATGTTTAAGTGTTATGTTTGAGCGCCTAGTGATTTCCCTAATCAATTAAAGATGGAGTTTAAAGGGATTCAACTCATTTAAATCCAAGCCGTTTTTATGGGGCATGCTTCTGCTAACACGCACAGACACGTGAGGCATTCATCCATCCCATTCGTTTATGTCTGATATCTTTTATTATGCGACACTCTTTTGGTGGGCTTCTCCATTCCCTCTTTGACCATGTCCTTGTTTAGCTGCTGTTAAGCCTTGTTGCTAAGTACTGCTATGAACATGGTGGGCATATTTATTAAGCAAGGCTGGTGAAGTGAGACCACAGTGGATGGATGGCAGCAGAGGGAGCTCGGTCATGGGTGCCCGTGTCCAAATCACCCTCAGTGGCAAGGCTTCCAGGAGTGGAGGGGTCTTCAGGTGCTCCAGGGCCGCTGTAACTGTTACACTGAGCCATGTTTGGAGGAGCAGGAGTGGGAAAATGACAGCAATCAAAAAAGTGGCTTTTATTTCCTGCAGCTGACTCATTTTATTGACAGCAGGAGACAACACCGCCTCATGATCTGATCATTTTGCTCTGTTTCAGTCTTTACAAACAACGCAGCACAGAAAAAAAAACCCAGAATATCCTCCAACATTTCCTGGCACTGGAATCATATGCTTCTGAGAAAGTATATGTTCCAGGCCTTTTATCTGCATCTTTCTAACATCCTAATGTGTCTATAACCATGTGGTTCTGATATGATTAGACGTTCTGGTGCAAAGAGCAATGCTATGATTTGGGGAAGATGGGGGAAGGTAGCGAGAACAGGTCAGGGCTCGTAAATCCCTTTTCCTTTTCATTGTAAAAATCGGTTTCCCCACAGCGCAGTCTCTCCCAAAGGGCTCAAACCAGCTGGTCCTCTACCAGGCAGCCTCCCAAACAGGCTGCCACTGCTCCACTCTCTCCGACTGCTGTCCGTTTATGAGCGGCGCATCGAGCCGTCTTAAAGGGAGAGGTCCATATTTGCATGTACTTTTAGCGTGCTGGCAGCCTGCCCTGTTTCCCCAGCTGCAAAGGATTGTGGGTTTTACATCTATAAAGATTTTCCAGTGCAGTAAAGCTACAAAAGTGAGATTTCAGTTCATCAAGCTTTAAACCATCTGCACTGGAAAAGATTGGGGACTATAATACACTCATATACACACCATAAGCTAATTCCAAAATAGGCACTTCAGGGGCTTGAAGAGTTTTCAGATGCTTGCAGAGGTTAGGGTTTAAGTCTAAGCCAACCCGGCGAATCGGCAGATGGAGGAGATGCGACTCAGATAAGTATGGGTGGAGACAACGCTGCAGAGGAAGTGAGAGAGAATTCTTTTGCAGCAACCGTCATACAATCATAAAAAAGTATGGCTCCTCAGAGGTTCTGTTGGTGGGTGGTGCTGAATATAATTCTCAGTATTTAAACCACTTTGAGCTTTACATGATCTTTGAATAACTAAACAGTACTTGTAGTTCTTTACTTCCACAGTTAATGATAGAGGGACTTCCATACAAAAACAAACGGTTCGTCTGTGGTTTAAATGATGTTCATGTGACCATCCTGAAATTTTGTGGATGGTCTCACGGCCCAGAAACATTAAACTGACATTAAAGACGTAGTGGTGACGAAGGCCAACTGCTGCGTCGCCTCATGTCGGCTGTGTCTCAACCAAAAAGTTGCACTTGAACACAACGCAAAGACTACAGTCAATTGTCAAACAGCACATACGTTCTGCACTGCGTGAGAGGAAATAATTCTCCATAGCAGCAGGCGGCAATAGTCCGTTCAACACGGACAACCAGAAGACTAACAGGACGCATTCAAGATGCTAGTTAGCCAGTTAGCACATTAACAACACAACCTGTTGAAAGACCACAGCATATTTACTGGGCACTAGTGAACAGTAACACAAGAGCTCTATGGGCAAAAAAATAATCGTACCTATTATAAGAAGTTTGTTTTGATCTCAGCCCTCTTGACTTAAGCTGTTTGTTTGCTTTTCTTTTCTTACTTCCGTTTCTCTTCTCTTGGACTGAGCTCAACTACCACTCACACTACCACTCATGCATTCTCTCACCGACCAGCTTTAATGCCGATTCAACATGCTGAATCTGCCAAAAAACAGACGACAAGGGCCGACAGTGTGGGACACAGTGCCAAAACTAGGGCAACAGACACTCACCAAGGCTCAGCTTGCTGTGTCGGGGCCCTTAAAGCAGCCAAAGCATCTAACAACCACATCCACAGTGTCGGATGCTTGTCTGCATCTTGATAAAAGTTACTGGATTGTCATGATTAAGGCTGCTTTCAGACCTAGAGTTGTCTTGCTTTGGTCTGAATCAGGGACTAATTTTGTAACAAAGTTGTATAATTGCCTAGAGTTGGTTCGTGTTCTCACGGCAGCATTTACAAACAGACCAGATAAAATGCCTTGTGCAAGAAAGCTGCTCTTGATTGGTCAGAATTTACATGCAGGAAAAATCCAGGAAGTAAAGCAAACGTTGAAGAAGAGTACACTTGCAAGATAAATGTGACACTTTCTAATGTCACAATGGAGGGACAACTACGCAGGTTGATTTTAGCGCTGCTCATCGTGGACTATATTGCTGTCATTGTTCATTTTAGTCAAACCATACAGTTTGAAAACGAGGTGCGGCTCCAACTAGAAAACAATGTTTTGATATTAAATACAAAAGCCAGATGTTAGTGGGTGTTGGTGAGATTTTTGTCCAATGGGAAAGCTTTAGTCACTGTCTTGATCCACTGATGATAGAAAAATCTTGATTATAAATGCTTTCAGATTCCTACTTAATGAAGAAAAGTGACTGAAAACAGGGTTGAATAGGGGTGTCACAATGATCCAAATTCATGATTCAATTTGACTTTAGATTTTAAGGCCATGATTCCAATCAATCTGTATTTCAAACATTTTTTGTTTAAATCTGAAGGCTACGCCATTGTTAGACTTAAGACATAAAGATCAACAGGTCATTGGTTTCATGCTCTGACACTGTCATTAAGGGTGCTTTCAGACCTAGGGTTGTCTTG
>NC_065529.1:40707159-40889749 GCF_006386435.1 Epinephelus moara | reverse complement strand
GGTTCAGATCCAGGTCGGAACACGTTCTCACCACAAATGTACCGCACCAGAGTTCATTTGTAACCCGACCACCTCTTCAAGAAGGTCTCGGCCCGGCTGTTTTGGTGTGCACCTGAGTGCGATTGCTGTGTTCACACCTGCCCAAACAAACCGGAGGCAAACTAACTTGAGTTAGATTGAACCGAACCAAACAGGGCAGGTGTGAAAGCACCCAAAAATAACACCACAATACTTTATCATTCTATCCCTTACTAAGTCTGACATGTTGTATTTTATGAATGTATTAGAATGTCATTAGTGAAGCAAACCAAAACTTTGTGATTGTGCAACGTGTTGCCGAATTACAATGGTTATTGAAAAGGTTCCTTTAATTCAACAAACTTTGCACATTCTCAAAAGGCCATCCAAAATTATTAGATTTTTTTTCTAAAGAACATTAGCTTGGACAAAACAGCTATTTTGTGTGCTATAAACATTTACATGGAAAGAAATAATACAATTTAAAAAAGTCTGTGTTTCAGATCTGCTGTGGTCCAGAAGTCTCTCAGGGCAGATTTGGGCTGAACAGACACAATGTGTGAGCTGTCCGCCACAGGGAAATGAAATGAGGAGTTTGATTCACACAGCTCTGGGGGAAACTGGACCCTGTTTAATCAGCAAGCTGCTTTTCTGCATTTAAACAACTTCCAAACTGGCATCTGCGAGGAGAAAAACTCCACAAACCACAGAATGCATGTCAATATTTTTTACAATGTTGGAAAGGCAAGTGTGGGCTTCAGCTTTCTTTTTCTCTGATTTGGTCAGCGGTACACAAAAAATATTTTGTTTTATCGACTTAATCGTTTGGTTGATAGAGGGAAAAAAAGTAGAACGCTGACATCAGCAGAGCAGAATAGCTGTTTGAAAAGAGCGTCATGTGGATCGACATGATTCAGTCCATGTTAACACAACCGTAGCCATTGCCGGAAAACAAACAAAAAAATGTGCTACTATGATGTGTCCTAGATTCAGGAAGTCTATAAAAGTACATCTGAAATTCTCTAATATGAACAGTTGGTTGCCCCAAAATTGAGACCTCATTACATGCCCATTATCTGACTATTATATTAAGCAATGCCCTGATTTATGCTCATTCAAATTCAACAAAAAAATCATATCCAAGAGACAGTCAGTCCCTCCACTTCCTGTTGCAGCTCCAAAGTAACATTTTTCCATCATAAACAAGATGTGGAAGTAGCATGTTGCACATCTGCTCCGGCTCAATCTCAATGCACAGCGATGACTTTTGGCTTAACGCTGAAGTCATGCTTCTCTACACACACTGTGAGGATGCTGCAATGAGTGGCACACAATAGAAAGGATTATAAAAGATCATCTCCGCTTATAAAGTTCCTGACCCCAATTTACACATGAAACCTTCGAGTGGATGATGGTGGACGCAGATGGCACGATCGGCGTGATCTATGCGAGCGAATCGAGGCTACATTAAAAAATGAGAGGCATTAGAGACATCTGAGCAGGAGCAGGGGAGAAGCAGCTTCACAATGACAACTCTGTTCTGCATCCGCCTTAAAAAGGAATACTTAATCTACGTGTCACCGCAGGAGCCTGAACTTCAGGGTTTGGCAAAAGTGAAAGAGGAGAGAGGAGACAGGGAGGAGAGAGGGGAGCGCTATTGTGTTTATCACGGATCCATTTCCTTAATTGGCGAAGTTTAACTCCATAAAATCAATAAATCCAAAAACACAGTGCTGATTGGGTCGCGACCCCTTTTTGCTTCATCACCTTTATTTATTATCTTTTTTTAATTATCACCATCATCACGCTCTTGTATGTAAAGAGTAAATAAATGACTGCATTAAAGCATGGTCAATTATTCAGGCATTTCAGTCTGCAGCTAATGCACTCAACAATAATTAATTGTATATCCACATTATGTTCCTTTTACAGCCCACTGGGCCAAAAGATGGTGGCCTTTTAACCTAGATTTATATGCATGCGATGTGCATACTCTATTCCTCACTTCCCTGCACAAGCTCAAACCTGTAGATCACATCCTGGAGGGAGAGATTCAAATAATGTACCCAGGAAAGAAAGAAAAAAAGACCCACATGGCGACTGAATGATTTATGAACGAGATCAATTAGTTAACTAATTTTGACAATCCATGTGCTAATTCTCTTCTGGGGAGTCATAATTAATTTCATATCGCATGCATAGGTTATTTAAAGTCATCTGATGAACCTCGCTGTCAACCGTGCAGGCTGCTCGCCGCACACTTTATTGTGAAGCTTATCTCACTCTCTCTGCTCGTCTGAGTCTGTCTCTGTAAACAGGTTGCTCTGTATCAGCGGCAGCATCAACGCGGCGTATGTGTGACTGGCTGGCTGACTACCAGAGCCGCCTTGTCTCAAGGTTCTGTCAGTACTGAGCTCCAGGTGCACGCTGAGGCCTCCTGTCTGTCTGCCTGGCTGACCTACACTGGCACCCACCATATGTGCCCTTCTTAACACCTTCTGTCACTGTCACACAGCACGCCATGTTTACTGGTGGTCCCTGTCTGACTCTCTGTCTCTCAGCCTTCTTTATCTTTCAGCCCACACCTCTTTATCACGCTCACGTATTCTGAGCTGAATTTTGCTGATAATACAGCAGCCTGGGTTTTCTGTTGAAGTTGCACGATTGTAAAAGTTTCTAGATATTTTTTCTCACTACAGGTAAACTTTATCTTGAAATATTATTATATTTACCATGCAAATGATTTCATGTAATGAGAGAACTGACCTGTTTTAAAGGGGGTTATTGGGCTCAATCCTAATACATCATGTTTGGTATGTTCACCTCTAGAGGAGTGTGTGCTGATTCTTGTTGGAATCATAGACTGTATAAAATAATGGATGTACTTGTAAATAGCTTGACGTCACCCACTGGTTTGTGGACTGTTGTATCAATGCCTCAAGTTTGGCATTTCAGCCGCCGCCATCTTGTTTTTTTGAGACAGAATTGACCGTATATGGAGGAGACCGAAGAGCTGCGGGGGAACAAGTAGTGGATCTGACTCCTATGCTGTAGCGATGGCCCCGCCCTCAAATATGTCTAACTTTCAGCCTTAATAAAATGTAAATTGGGGGTTATATA
This sequence comes from Epinephelus moara, assembly GCF_006386435.1. Classification (NCBI taxonomy): domain Eukaryota; kingdom Metazoa; phylum Chordata; class Actinopteri; order Perciformes; family Serranidae; genus Epinephelus; species Epinephelus moara. The sequence continues at coordinate 40,886,611 of NC_065529.1, read as the reverse complement.
AAAATTCAATGCTTCTACAAGTGTCATGAACGTTGAAATTAGCTATAGAGACCGAAACTGTTTTTTGTACCAGGCTGTAAACATGTTTATTTCTGCTGTAAAGTTGGGCATTTTAAAATTGGGGCCTATGAAGACTGGCTCGCTTCTGGAGCCAGCCTCAAGTGGCCATTAGAGGAACTGCAGCTTTTGGTACTTCTGCATTGGCTTCATGTTTTAGCCTCACAGGTTGTTGTGTGGCCTAAACGACACAACATTTTGACCTGAGCAGACAGATTGAATATAAAGGCATACATTATTACTCCTCAAATAAGACTGTAAACATGTTTATTTCTGCCGTAAGCTGGGCATTTTAACACGGGAGTCTTTGGAGACTGACTCCCTTCTGGGGCCAGCCTCAAGTGGCCATTTGAGGAACTGCAGTTTTTGGCACTTGCCTGTTGGTTTCATTTTTCAGGACCAGAGGCTGCTGCTTGGTTGGGATAGAGGGGTAAGGTGAAGTGTTAGGCCTAAATGACCCTCCAAACGGACGTTTTTTCAGAGGCACACTTCAAACCGAATATTATGAGAAATCATTGGCAAGATGGCTGCAAAGGCATCGAAAGAAAGCCACAAATGTATTTTCTTTATTTCTACAAATTTAAGAATTACAATAACCATTGCATTATCTTAGTTTAAGTTTCTTTCATTGATCCTTTTCTTTATATCAGAAGCTAACTAGCTAGCTAACATTACATTGTTATTGCTGATTTGTGCATGACAGTACTGCATTTTAACATATTTCCAAGTCTCTATCCGGCCTTTGATGGTATCTGACGCCCAAAATCTGACTAAAGTCCAACAGCAAAGTTGCTGCTCTTCTTACAGCTCTGCTAATATCATGCAGAGTGTCAGGGTAGGAGCACGGATTGCTAACGTTAGCCTACAAAACACTGCTAGAGGCCTGGTAATGAAGTAATTTTCTTTTTTATTTGATGAATTGTTTGATCGACTGAGTGTAAAACATAAGTTGTGAACGATCGTAATGCTTTTCTATGTCCAGCGGTTTTTGTCAAATGTAACTGTGATTACACCATTTTTGCCATAGTTGTGCCTGTTTACATAAACACCATCTGGCGTATCTGGGTCTGGAAGGGTCGTCCCATTTCAAAGAGAAAGATTTCTTGTTATTCTGTTTTGAGGGTAAAAGGGGCACTGAAAAACATGGGGTATGGAGTAAAAATAAGAAATGACATTGGGCCTTTGTGTATTATTAACCAGAGCTATACTTACAAAAGGATGTGAAATGGCTAAATTTTCATGTAACGGTAAGATAAAAAAAACTCTGGCAGTTTTTAAGACAGCACATAATGACTGCTTTTGTGCATGAACAAGCTCTATTCCAGCTCTAGTACGCAGAAGGTCACACAGATTGAAATGCCCTTGCATGAGATAAAGGCAGATAATCAACCATTCATTGCCATGAATGTGCCATTGGACCACATGGAATCTGTATTTTTAAACCAGTGACACTGTCCTAGAGTCAACAGTGTAGTAGCGACATTTGGCTGGCTGGTGTGTTGACACATTCTGGCAGTCCCACCTGGCTGTGCACCATGGCTTTTCACACCACGGCCCAGTGGAGCAGCAAAGTCCCCCCGTAGCCTGGTTACAGTGGACCGGGGCAATTTGGACAATAATTAAGTCATAAATCTTCCCCAGACCATACGGAAAAAAAGGCTTCACCAGATTACACGGCACACCCTCTGAGTAATGTGGTTCACTTCCACAATCAGCCAGTTCACCTGATAAGAAACCAATTCAGTGCCTCTGCTTCTCGATAGCATTAACAGCAGACGCCTCGGCTCACCTTGAGTTAATGAAATGCCTAAACAAATATGTCCTCTGGAATCTAATATGCCCGACCACTATGGAATGCAATATGGCACACGCACAGGATATATTGAGATCTAATTCATCTGTTGTGAAATGCTGGATTCTCTCACTGAATACTGATAGTTTGCATTCAGGTAGGAGATAATCTCTCTTCTGTGCACTGAAATTGATGATGCAGCAGCTCTGTAGTAAGCTAGCAAATATCTGGCACTCACATTATTCGTTAGTTATTGTAAGATGTGTCTTCATAACTTAAAGCAACAGCCTCCCCTGGATACAGTAAGTGCACATTAGTTATGTTGTGATCCATAAAATAACTAAAATAGACTTAAATACAGTCTTCCCGCCTTCATACCCACACAAGTGACATATTAAAGTGACTACACTTTCAACCAATAAAAACATGAACACAGGTCCGCACACTGTGGCTCCCCTTGGTGCAATTTACTGGCACAAGTAACGTTTCAAGCTAATGCTCTTATTCAGACTCAGATGGTGACAACCATATCATCTATAAACAGGCAGGGAGGTGCCGACCTGGAGCTGCTCGAGTGCCTGTGTCACTGTAGATGAGAACAAGAGACCAGCACCATCACTGGGTTTGCCTGCTACACATCCACTCTGTAAACAAGGTAAAAGCAAAGCAGACCAGGATGCTGCAAGTGTTTTATGCATGACTAACACACAAGCAGTTCTTACCTAAAGGTTAGTTTTCACTGTTAAAGGTCCCACATTATGCTCATATTCAAGTTCATATTCGTATTTTGGGTTTCTACTAGAATATGTTTGCATGTTTTAATGCTCAAAAAAAAACATTATTTTTCATATACCATCCACCTCAATATACCTGTAATCACCCTCTGTCTGAAATGCTCCGTTTTCTAACTTTATGAGCTGTTTCACTGGAATTACATTGCTAGGTAACAGCTTGGGTCCATGTTTACGTCCTGTCAGCTAATGTCGTCCACATACACTGCAAAATATTCCAACAGGAAACACAAAAGGACCCATTTAGATTGTTTATGTTGAAACAGTCTGTATAGTAACGTTGTGACATCACAACTTCACAAAAGTCCTGACGGTTTGTTTTAAGGCACAGTTTCTTAATATCAACTGTGTGCATTTCTCTGTGGACTGAGCATTTTGGTACTTTTCCAGCACTTATTCAGGACCTATACCTGCTTTATTTTTAAAAAGACACGGAAATCTGACTTGTCACAATATGGAACCTTTAATATTTACCCTCTTCCACTGTTAACTACTGCATACCTGATTGAACCAACAACAAAACTAACACTGACTTGCTATTAATACAATGGTTCCCAACTGGTGGGTCACGGTCTAAAAGTGGGTTTAAGGTCCATTCTGAGTGGACTGCAAGTGACTCGCAAACGTGACAAGTTTGTAAAAGACACTTTATTTAGAAGTACAGTGAGTTTCTGGCACAGAACTTTTATTTTGAAGTGCTGTTTCTTGCTGTGGAGTAACTAAATAATGGACGGTTACTTAACAGAGACAGCAAACTAGCTTGATGACATGGCCCAAAGCAAGTATGATGCTAAATATAATTAACTTTTTGGACCTTGAACTAATGAGGAAGAAGTCTGGACCAGTTAGGAACCACTGTAAAAAATATATACATAAACACTACTTGAAACACATATTTCTCCATTTACAAAGAAATTCAAATTCTGTTTATACAGTAAATTGCTTTTGACTGGACAGTGCTATAGATGTTCCCAAACAACCAATTTACTCACCACTAAAGTCTTTAGCAGCTAAAACATTTCTTAAGTTTTAATGGTTTCACCCGATATAGTAGCTGCTGGTTATAAGAAGACGGAGGGAATTAATGTTCAACTCAGGCCACATCCACACGAACACATTTTGATTTTAAAATTGTTTTAACACAAAAACAATCTCTGTAAAGATAGCTTTTTAGCACCATTTCAGAAGTAATCTCTGTCCACACTAACATGCCTGAAAACGTGAATGACATTAACCGTTGATGTACACTGGGCATGCATCTGACGAAATAAACAGGAACCAGATTGTCTACACTGTGGTTGGTTGCTTAGTTGTAGAAAATAATAACGAGATAGCTAAAAGTAAGATAAGCGATGCTTTGCAAGAGGTGGAACTGTCACTAAAAGTAACACCTGAGTATAAGGTGGTCAAGCTGGAGGAAAACAAACAGGGAGTCGATGCAAAGCAAATATGCCGACATATCAGAGCTGTACCAGGAGCATTAGCCATTGCCGTAGGAAGTCATGGCAATGGGACACAACAGGGATAAAATCATAAAAGGTATGTGGATCTAGCTATAATGGTTTGACACATCAGGACCGATAAGATCCAATCAAGAAGCAGATGTAGGTGTCTACATCACCAGGTTCAAAAGTCTCCTTTGCTTCCTTTCCAGACTAAAACACAGCCAGGAGGTTTTCAAACTGAAACGAGGTAAGCAGTGTTTTCAAAGGTCTCCATTTTAGTGGAGGAGTGTGGACTCTGGGTGTAAATGTAGCAACAGTTACATGTAAACATATTAGTGTGGATGTAGCCTTGGTAATGGATTTTTGAATTGTGGTTGCAACCCAATCCTGAACTTAAACACTTGCTGACGTGTGTGTGTGCAGTGTGGATTAAAAAAACTCCTGCTGTGTGTGTGTTCTTGTGTGTGTTTGTAGCCTGTCTACCCGGCTGTGGGTCTCTGGCTGCGTGAAGACAAAATGGCAGGATGTAGCACTGTGAAGTCTATTAGGACAAAATCACATACTGCCACTCAGCTGTCCGAGACGTTTGATTAACCTTCACGGTGGGAATGTGGTTCCAGCAACAATTTTCACTTCATACAATAATAATGAGGTAAGGGGGCTGGAGAGAACCCGAGAAAGGACGAGGACAAAGTAGGAAATGGTCTGAAATGGTAAAGTGGTTTCGAAGAGCTGATGTATGTACTTCACTGTCCTCTTCAAGCACACAGAGGGATACTCTGGCTGTTTCTATGAACAGACTGTCGTCTCAGTAACCAGAAGGCCACATTGCCTCTCGTTTTTTAAGCTGCAAAGTAATGTAGTGACTGAGCACATGATCTGCAACATGACAAACAAACACTGATATATTTGAGTTTATTAGTTTTAACAGTTTCCAACTAAACTACACAACTCAAACAAGCCTTGGTGCTCTTGTTTATATAACCTCACTTATAATTTAACAGATTAACTGAAACACTGGACTGAAATACTAATTTAACACAAGAACTGCTAATGTTTGGCCTGGGGAAAAGATTTAAAAGTATAAAACGTAACATGCATTAAAAATTCATTTGCTTTAGTCCGTTTAAGTCGAAACTCTTGACCTTGAAACAAGTTAAGCCTGCAGGGTGAGATTACTGCATTTATTTCCAATAAAAGTTCAACTTTTAACTGAATTTAAGTTGCAGTGCTGTTAAAGAAGTATTTCACTGCTGGAAATATGGTCTTTTTATAAAAATGGGTTGTCTATGCAGGTAAAAGTCACAAATGCACAGATGCACTGCACCACACCGGACCTATAAACGCTCCCAGGGGTGGGTGATGTAATGCAAATTGCTCGTCCAAAAAATAGCCAGCCACCTGTTAACAGGTGATCTGTATTACATTTAAACGGTAAGTTTCTGAAAACATTTTAGGCGAGAAAGAGACAGTGGCGTCTTTCTTTCGATACGCTTTTATACGCTTCGTGTCCATGTAGCAGGGTTACAAGAATGAGGAAGTTCATTCTGTCGGCACAAACCTGCTCTCTCCTCTGCTACTGTCAGCGGTCATTTTAGGCAGAATTGTCGCACCCTTCCTCCAACCCGTTCACCTCCAGAGTCCAGGACGAGCTCAACAAAGGCTCATCCCTCTACTCATCCAGATCATCAGCACTTCTCCACCTCTACCACCACCAGCGTCTAGACCCTGGGGGGAGAGGTTCCCTGTTTTACTATGGATTCATCACCCTTCTTGAATATATACCATCTCGATGGGGGTCCAAAGACTTCTACATTTTCCATACTTGTGTGCACCTGTTAATAAATATTCCTTTCACTAAAAATGAGTCTCTCCTGATTGAAACACATTCAAATGCACCCCCTCCCCCGATGGTGTTACGATTCACCTCCTGTTTGTGACCCTGGCCCTGTGTCACCTCTCTCTCACCTGTCAGATCCAGTTAATCACTGCAACACCTAGACACACACAGACACCCTATGGTTTCTACACTCTGACAGAGAGCATCCGATTTGCAACTCTCTGCCTCACTCCCTCCGCTCATTTAATGTCATGCAAAGAGGAACATTTTATAGACAGCTCAAAGCCAGAGTAGCTGGCTTACTTGTGATTCATTATTATAAAAAGGCTTGGAGGGCATTTCAAGGCTTCTGCGTATTCAACACAATACAAGTTTTGGGGAATTAGTCATATGCTTATAAAACGGGCTCAAGCGCCATTCAGCACGGCATCTCCTTTTGTGTGGCATTACAGTGTGTAATCAAGCGCTGCGCTTTCCAGGGCAATCACGTCCTTTATCACAGAGGAACTGTCGCCAGCCACCTACAGAGTGGGAGGATAAGCCCTGTGGGTAATAGAGTGTGGTGGGTGCTTGATTGGGTATGGTGAGTGAGAAGTTTTGCTCACATCTCATAGCACTCCCCTGCCCCCCTCGTACCCACCCCTCACACCAACAAGTCATAGCTGAGGACAGCCATCCGCACGAGATATGGGACACACTTTCACGCCACTTACTTTCAATTCACTCATTTATTCGTTGCTTTCACGGAACCCTTCAGCCTCTGACCCAGTGCGAGCGTACTGAGGGACTGATTAACACACATACTAAATTTCAGACACTCTGTTTTTTGTTTTTCTTCATCCAGCTCATTCTCTGTGTAATAGGGAGGCACAGAACTGCCTGAGGTAATTAGGGGTGACATGATGTTTATGTAACCTCCAAGCCTCACAAACCAGATGCAATTATGGGCTCCTGGTCTCTGTGACCCCAGCCCCGTAGCGTAGCACCGCAGAGCTGCACTCCCGTGTCCCAGGGGTGAGCCTGGTTTTGCAGGGTGATGGGGGGGAAGGTGGGAGGCTGGAGAAGGGGCAAGCAAGAGTTGAGTTCTTTTCACAGCTCCCTCTGACGGGAGCGCTCGCTGCCTAATCCAAAGTGACGGGCACTTCAGTGGAGAGGGCGCAGAGCCCCCCAATTTCCGCCAGGAACCCACGGCAGGGGAAGCAGAGAAGCCAAGGGTTGGGGTGGCAGACTTATTGTGGCCCAGTGAGAAAGAGTGGGGCAGGGGCCTCATTACAACGCTTAACTGCACTCACAGGCCCTCATTAACCCACCACACCAGTGACTCAAATCAAAACAGACAATAAAAAGAGGTCGCCGTTTGAATACAGGCCTCCATTTTAGTGTGACTTGGACTCTGAGCATTGTAACTGAGTACTTTATGGTGCTTTTACACAAACAGATTTCCGTAAACACTGACGTTTGCTACAATGGGACGATTTATGTGTAGAAACTTCCTCTTATATGTGGTCATCCAGCTTGTATACCCTTTCTCTTTGACTGCTCCCACTCTGCAGGCATGTGGACATCTGGGAATTCCAGAGGAAAGTAATGAGAGAGTGAGAGTGTAGTTAAACAAAACCCAATATGTCCGCTGTAATAAAAGCGCAGCAACACAGAGCTTTAGGTAGCTCAGTCATGGGGAGCAGGGGAATGGATGATGAGAGATGACAGGCACTTACGTATGTTGCTAATGGGATGCAAAGCCAGTGCAAAGATAAAGCCCGGTCTGTATCCCCCCACTCATCAGTGCTCGGGGGGAGAAGAGCTTGGCACGCCAAATGATGCGTTTCATAGAGACAATTAAAGAGCAAATCAATGCTGCTGCCTCTGTGAAATAATTAGAGATGCGGCCGACTTCAACCGCAACCACACAGTGGAAGGCATGCGAAGCTCCGATAGTCGAAGAAGAGATATTGAAGGAGATCTTGAAGAATGTTTTGAGAAGATCCAGCTGATTAAATGTTACCCCAGTCACCAAGCAAACCTGGTTTTCATTAGGCTTCAGAACAAATTGCAATACAGGCTTCTTTGAAGTATTGTTATACTGAACAAGGTAGCTCATACATGTGTGTATATACCTACACTACGCTCACTATATGCTTCAGTTTTTATTTTTTAATGTAACCCTACAATCAAGTATGTGGCTGAAAATAGCGCTGTAATCACTGAACAGTAGATAAAGTGGAGAGACGGCACCCAGCCCTTCTCTCGGCTCCACAGTCTGAAAAACATGGTGATGAGGTCACACTGTTAAGACCAGCAGGCCATCACATTCTGCCTGTCACATCATCAGCGGTACTCTCCTTCCCATTTTAGAGCTCTTAATCTGCATACATCACCATACAGGAGAGGAAAGAAGCTGACTTAGTGGAGGTCTGTGCACTGTGCATTATGTGCTTGTGGAGGAACGAGTGCGATGAAGAGGTACTGTACAGGGCATACGCCACAGAGTAGCAACACCGGAATAGACAGAGATGGAGAGAAGAGAAGAGAAGAGAAGAGAAGAGAAGAGAAGAGAAGAGAAGAGAAGAGAAGAGAAGAGAAGAGAAGAGGGAAACCACATGGGGAATATAAAGTGCAGAAAAAGACAGATGGGCCCACTTACCAGCCTGGTTAGTGGTAATGTTGACTGAGGCGTACTGAGGGGAGTAGGGGCTCTGATCTGACACCCCGTTGACAGCCTGCACCTCAAACGTGTACTGTGTGTGGGCCAGCAGGTCACTAATGAAGACCCGGGGCTCCGTCAAGCCCAGCTGACGGGGCACAAACTGAACGTTGTCCCCGCAGCGGGTGCAGCCTCCCCGGCCTCCGCCGCAGCTCTTGCAGATGATGTTGAAGACGACGTCCTCGCGGCCCCCCGAATCCCGAGGAGACGTCCACTCCAGCATCACAGAGGTTTCGTTCACGCTGGAGATAACGGTCTGAGGAGCTGAGGGGACAGCTGGAAAATATAAGAGAGATTCTGAGGTTAATATTTGAGTGATCAGTTGTTTTGTGACTTTCACATGTACCATTTTTCTACCAAACTACACGCGGGTTTTTTAAAACATGGGAAACCCACTAAAAACCAGCGATTGCTAGTAGACATAGCTCTGCAGTAGATGCTTACTGGTTTTTCTTCCTATTGAGTGACACTCTATGTTGAGGACGTGCCAGACAACAGGGTTAGTAAACAGTAGAAATGTCACCATGGTCACTTCTGTTTTTATGTTACTTATTCAGTCTCTCTTTCAAACTTGTTGTGGACTATTTTGGAATAACATTTGAGCGCTGCTTGGACAAAAACGCATAGTATTTTGTGGTGGTGCGTCATTGCATCGTTCCGCAGAAGAGGCAAAGGGGGCCTCCACCAGGGTGTCATATTTCCATCACTGCCAATCTTAGCCGATCGGAGCTGGAGCCAATAAACACCAACGACTACTGCAGAGTTTTTTGTCCCAGGAGTAAATACTGATTGTAACTTTTCTATTAAATACAAAAGCCAGATGTTAGTGGGTGTTGGTGAGATTTTTGTGCAATGGGAAAGCTTTAGTCACTGTCTTGATCCACTGATGATAGAAGAATCTTGATTATAAATGCTTTCAGATTCCTACTTAATGAAGAAAAGTGACTGAAAACAGTGTTGAATAGGGGTGTCACAATGATCCAAATTCATGATTCAATTTGACTTTAAGGCCATGATTCCAATCAATCTGTATTTCAAACATTTTTTGTTTAAATCTGAAGGCTACGCCATTGTTAGACTTAAGACATAAAGATCAACAGGTCATTGGTTTCATGCTCTGACACTGTCATTAAGGGTGCTTTCAGACCTAGGGTTGTCTTGCTTTGGTCTGAATCAGGGACTTAGCAACATGATTGCCTAGAGTTGCTTCGTGTTCTCATGGCAGACCAGATAAAATGCCTTGTGTGAGAAAGCTGCTCTTGACTGGTCAGAATTTACATGCAGGAAAAATCCAGGAAGTAAACAAAACGTTGAAGAAGAGTACACTTGCAAGATAAATGTGACACTTTCTAATGTCACAATGGAGGGACAACTACGCAGGTTGATTTTAGCGCTGCTCATCGTGGACTATATTGCTGTCATTGTTCATTTTAGTCAAACCATACAGTTTGAAAACGAGGCGCGGCTCCAACTAGAAAACAATGTTTTGATGCATTGGATGTGCTGAATGTGCATATTAAGGCAGTACAGGAGGAGGTGCACATTAATAATCCTCCAGGACTGTAACATGCTCATGTTTAACCCAAACAATGTGTCATGTGACTGCAGTTGGTTCAGATCAAGGTTGGAACACGTTCTCACCACAAACGAACCGCACCAGAGTTCGTTTGTTCCACCTCTTCAAGAAGGTCTCGGTCCGGTTGTTTTGGTGTTCACACCTGCCCAAACGAACCGCACTTAGGGGACAAACGAACTTGAATTCTATTGACCTAAACCAAACAGGGCAGGTGTGAAAGCACCCTAACATTTCAAATCTTCGAATTTGAAATCAAATGAAAAATTCTGCTTTTGATTTCGATGATCAAAATCGACAACTCATTTCGATCAATTTTTGATTTAGAATTGATAATGTAGTCACGTAGTGTTAGCGTTGCAATCCAACAACTGTAGGTTGGGTTATGTAAAATCCATTTGTGGTAGCATTCTGATGGTTTCCTTTAGATTCCAGCTTAAACAATGGAAAACAGGTCTTAACTAGAAAGTCTTACTAGATACAGCAGTAATATTGAACTTACAGCTTGTGATAGGGTGCTGGGTGGCCCATCGACCATTTTCTAATTCACTGATTCCAAAGCCAAGGTAGGATCCCTTGGACCGCAAGTTATTTATTGGTACATTGGTACATCATCATTATTGGTACATTTTATTATTAGCCTCCTGTCATTTTGCAAAAGTGGCCCCCTGGCAGAGCAAGTTGAGCGCCCCTGGTTTGCAATATAGAAAAGAGATATTCTAAAAATGGCTGTTACTCATACGAGCCACGACCTCAAGGACGCTGTACTTTTGCATCGACTACATTCCACTGCATTGTTCTAATTTTATGATGGATGCCGTGTTGTGTACTTGATGGCATACAGGATATAATTACCAGCTCTACTTAAATAACACAGGAGAAAAGAAAAATCCAGCAGCTCACTCAGATACTATAGCTTCTTATAGACGTCTGAACTGACTGCGTTCCAAGCTGGCAGTGTTTCATCCCTCGGGATGCCCATTTACACTCTCTCATTTTCCATGCTGGTGTCCACTTTGTCAAGTGTTTTCTCAACATCTATTCTTGACAATTTTCTCATGGAGCATCGTATAGAGTTACTGCAGCGCGGAGAAACCTACTGTTTCTCCTATTGAGACATTCTTAGCAGCTAGGCATTACAGGGTGGAAACTTTCCACATGCTGCTACATGTTGAGTGACAGGCCAAACAAATAAACAATGAGAACTGTTTATCTTTTACAGGCATGTGCACCTAATTATGGAAGTCGTACCCTCCAGGACTAATGAGATAAACAGTTCCTCTCCGCCCACAACATCCTAAATCTGAATCGATCACTTCTTATTTAACCTCCTTTTAATTGGCAGCAATTAACAGATCTCCGGCTCTGGAAGGCAGCCCGTTGGAGTGCCCTTCTTGGTGTCTCTCATACATGGAAACATAACTCCTCCTTGGCATCTCCTTCCTGGGGAGGAGGACTAATATCCCCCCCATTAGCTGGCGGGCTGCTCTGATGGGCCCATTCCCTTGCTTTAATCAGGCCGGGCCCTGCTGCGCTTAATACGGGTGACGTGACGCTGCTGCTTTCTCATTCACAACAGCTGCTCGACTCCCAGAGCCAGGCTTATGCAAATCTCCTTTGTTGGAGACCATCAAATCTTTTCCCTCCTCTCTCCCTTTCAACAGGCAGAGAGGCAGAGTGAGGAAAAAACACTACCAAAAACGTTGAAAGGAGCTTTTTTTTCTCACTCACCCCCGTTTTGTTTTAGTTAGACCACACTCTATGCACTGAGTCTCTGTCTTTCTCACACACACACACACCAGTCTCTCCATCTCTCTTAAATTGCCTCTCCTTCTTCATTCCTTTCCCTCACGCTTTCCCCCCGCCCTCCCTCACTCACTTTTGCTTTGGTCTATCCTTCCGTCTCTCTCTCAACCTCGGTGTCAGCCTCAGATTCAAATTCAAATTCAAACAGCTTCATTGGCATGACAAGAGAGAGTCTCGCCTAGGCTCATTCTCCGTGCCTGCCCCTTCTCAAAGCTACGCGCCCTGGCCCAGTAACCTCTGGTCTGGCTTGGAGTACGAGCTGTGTGATGTTGAGGAGGGGCAGCCGAGCCTTGTGTGTTGGGTCAGATCTGTGGACAGCCACACTATGGGCATGTCAGCGTCCTGTTCGTGTGAGGGACAGCTCTGACAGGGTTTCTCTGTTTGGAGTTACACAGACTACCACTGTCCTTTGATCCCGGGGCGCTTCTGCTTGTGGGTGTGAAATGTGTATGTGTCAGAGAGTTCATATTTGAAATCAAAGACGTTGTGGGTACCCACTCACGCCTGTGTACTCAGTGTGTTTGTGTGGAGTGCAAGTTGAAGTTCACATATAACAACATCAGAACTATACGTACTTGTGCATGGCATCTGGAGAGGATCTGAGTCGGTGCGGTAGTATCCGTTGCGGCAAACGCAGTTGATGGCGCCTTCGCTGGTGGTGCGGCTGTTGATGGGACACTGCATACAGGGCTCATCTTTTTGAGTCGGCTTGAAATAGCCTGACGGACAGGCTGAAAGACAGAGGAGGATACATGTGAGAATTCAGAATAAAATACTATAAACATTGTTTTCCAAAAAGGCACAGACAATGTAAATTAATGTCAGTTTATCAGAAACTTCCATAATAGGACAGCAGCAGGTTCTGTTTAGTGACTATTTTTGTTTTATTATTCATCATTCAATCGTTTAGTTCAGAACATATCAGCAGAGTGCGGTGGCCCTGAGGGTCAAAACACTATGACATTTCAAAAAACACATCAAGATTTAAGGAAACACCACAACATTGTTACGTGACATGTCACATTGCAAATTTCCCCACTGTGGGAAGAATAAAGAATTATCTTATATCATGTTTTTTGAAATGCTGTTCTTCCTGAAATGTTCAGGTTTTTTTCTGAAATACTGTTTTGTGACATGTTGTCCTGTTTTCTGAGATGTTATTGTGTTTGGTGAAATGTTGTATTGTTTTAAAAAATAACGCTTTGTTTTGTGGCATGTTGTTGTGTTCTCTGAAGTGGCATTATGTTTTCTCTAACGTTGTGTTTTGTGTTGTGTTTTATGTCACAACGGGCCACCAAAGCAAATCGCGGAAAAGCTCACAATTTGTCATAACCCAAGGTGAAATTTCTAAATTCATTTTATTTTATTTGATAGGAATTATTCAATTTAATATAGTTCCAGTACAGAGAATGTGACTGATGTTTATAGCCAATGCTAATTTTCAACTCTTTCAACTCACTAAATTGCTTGGGTTGTTTTTGCAGCAACAATCCAAAACCCAAAGATACTGAATTATAAAAAATATCAAAACTAAACAAACAAAATATTCTCTCTAACTCTGTTAACTGTCTAGTTAATAACTGATTTATATCTTGGGCTGGCACCATATCAGATATTAACAGTACAATTATCATGGCCAAAGTTTGAGTTATCTGTACAAAATTTAAAAAGGAAAAATGCTAAATGTAGGGCTGAGTCAAATTCAAAGCTTTGATCATTGCCATGGTAATATGCCATATATTAAACATATGTATATATGTATATATATATATATATATATCTATATATACACCCCAAAAATCCCTAATAGCCCATACATTAAAAAAAAAGTTATCCAGCTTTATTTATTATGTATCAACATTAATTAATATTAGTTATCCTCAGACAAGGACATTTAAACTTAGTGATTCTTTTGTGATTTCAACTTCCTCTCATCGAACGTCAGTCAGCAGCAGTCAAATGAAACTGAAACCACACAGGACAGGTTAACAGATATGCCAGAAAGACGTCAAAAAAGTCAAGCGTCTGGAATAGTTACAAGATTTGCGAAGATATTCCCCAAAAAGTCGAGTGCCAGAAACGCCAAAGGACACTGGCATATCACAAATCTACAATAAGCTTGGCAAATTACCTGAAAACTCTAACTAACAGCTCAGCTGTGTTGCAAAGTATTGTTTTGAAACTGATGTTTTCAAAAGGCCAGACTTGTGTCGTCTTCTCACATTGCCCTCCCTCACCTCCCGAGGCTTCAATTAATCACTGATATTTCTCACTGAAGCTTCAATGTCCAAAATTGATGTTCAAGACAGCCTTAGCTGTTGGTCCAATTCAACTTTAACTTCAGTAGAAAAAACTGAGGAGTGCTGCACTGGGTGTATATAAATGGTAAGAAAAATTCAGGTGCTCTTTGAGGACAGGGCAAATAGGCCCCTTAACTTTGTTTATTATTCAATTTCTTTCTTTTATGTCGAATGAATTACACTTAAAATACGAGTGTAGGGAGGTGGAGAGAGACTGTCACCATAACTGTAAAAAAAAAATGTGCAAAAAGAGCTATTACAAGCAACCAGATGACACAAGAGGAGGGAGACAAAGCGAGAATAGCAGGAAATGGAAATGATCTAAGAGGCAATGGATTACTTACACAATATAATATTATATGTGTGTTATTAACATGATGTCAATTTTTCATTGTTAGATATCATGGTTATTGCCAATACTAGTATATCACAACACCCCCAGTCAGGACTAGGGCTGCAACTAACAATTATTTTCATTTTCGATCAGTGTGTTGATTATTTTCTTGATTAATGGGGGAGTTGTTTTGGTCTATTAAATGTCAGAAAATGTTGATTATTGTTTCCAAAAGCCCAAATAATGTCCTCAAATATTATGTTGTGTCCACTTCCCATTAAAATGCAGTTTACTGTTATAGAGGAGTAAAGAAACCAAAAAAAATTCACATTTTAGAAGCTGGACTCACAGAATTTTGACTTTTTTTCTTTAAAAAATGACTTAAATTGATTCATCAATTATTGAATTAGTTGATGATTAATTTAATAGTTGACAACTAATCGATGAATCGTTGCTGCTTTAGTCAGAACCCAAGGTAACGTCTCTAAATTGCTTGTTTTTTGAGCAACAATCCAAAACCAAAATACATTAAATATATATAAATATAAAACTGAGAACTCTTTGTCCATTTACTGATAAATTACTCATTCATCTCTAATTGTTTTGGTGCTGTAAGTTTGATAGCCATACAATAGACAGCAGGTCACTGTAAATGTATTGTCTGTATATACTGTATTTAAACTCAGTATTTCTAAAAAAGTGAATGAAAGAAAGAGACGTTTGTGATTCTTTCCAGTATTTTATATCTCCCATGGTTCACGTGCTTTCCTTGGAGCTACATTTAACAGATATTTCGTTACGTCTTGCATTACAAGAGAAGCCATCGAGTGACCAGAATTCAAAACAACCCAAAAACACAGACCACGAGTCCAACATATAAATATACATCAGCGCAGCCTGACATATAAATACACATCCTCGCATGAAGCCTCGCATGTCAGGCGACTCTCTGCAGATATGGCAACATGGCAACACATTGTAAGTTTGCTTTGAATTATTCACCGTGCTCTAGTTGCCTGAGAAGTCTCGGAAGTGCCCTGCATTCTGCTGAGAGCCCTTTTTAAGGGCCTCTCTGCGGAAACCTGGGAGGAAAGTTACATTCATGATAGAGACGATGATGAGCTCACACACCGCAGCTGCCATTAAATTCTGCATTCGTGTATGCGCCTGTGTGTGTGGGTGAATCACAGCCTGTGTACGGGGTGAATCTGTTTGTATGTTGCCATAAGCATCCGTCATTGCAGCGATAAACAAACTAACTTAGCTGTCTGTGAAATCCCCTTATCCTCTCCTGAGTCACATACCGCCTAGCCTAAACCTGCAAAAAAAAGCTGTTTTTCAGCATTTGCACCTGCACCATGTCAAGAGATTTTTTTTTTCTATCTTGGGCCAAAGCAGCTACGGTTTTGCTTGAGGTAATCCAGCTCCCACCTGCCCCACCGATAGAGGAGAAAATACAGAGGTGTTGAGACAGAGGTGTTGGAAGTACAGTAACATGAAAAATTCACACACGGGACACGCTGCATATCCAGGTTAAAGCCCCTCAGGTCTGTCAGTGCTGCTGTTTTTTCTTTAGTAACAGCCAAACAAGCAGAGGAATTTATTGAGTCTGATGAAAGGCAACAAAATAAACCTGCTTTTCCATGAATTTATGGTTCTTCTTGTGAAACATTTATTTTTATATCAAAGCTGGCAGGTTTATAGGAATATATTTCTTTCACTATGAAAGCTGATTTTGACAATTTGTCCCACTCATTATGGAAACAGCTCCCCCTCCCATTTTCTATATGTTTCTAAAAACTTTCTTTAACATGACTTTCTGTAAAGTAATAAAAAAATACAGACACTATTTCCTTCTGAGGCTGCACTGGCAATTACAGCTCAACTGCAGCATCTGGAATATGGAAACATCTGCAGCTGCAACTCCCATTTAACAGAGGCCAAATCACAAGGCAGAATTAGTCCGAGTCCAATCCCAATGTTTATATTACACAGACACATCACTGGACTCAGAGAGCCTACAGGCCGCGGATTAATGTCCTGTTTTCCCCCCTTGTAACTCGGAGTACATTAATCAGAACCATCACCTTCTAAATCTGGTCATTATGGTAATTCAAAAAATATGCAGACGCTTTTTTTTAATGGACAGAAATGTTTAAGATGTGCTGTGACTGACTGTAAATAATATCTGCGACTGTAACTGTGGGAAGGGATGGATGTAACAATGCTTTTTTGTGTATTTTCTGGAAACTCTGCAGTTTTGTAGATTCTATTAGTCGAGCTGAATCACCTATTCAAGGAGAGACTTAAAGTGGTTCAATGTGATCTGATCGACTGAACCGTATTGCATGAGAGCAGGCATAATAAAAACAGCCACGTGAATACAGTCTGTTCCAAAGAGGAGGCTGTTTTCATGGACATTATGCCAAGCATCCAAAAGAAGAAATTACTTTTATTCGAATGTGTGCTTTGAAATGGGGACGCATTTTAATTGTCATGCAAAGGTGTGCCTTAAAGTTACAAAGCAGAGTGTTATATTTGGTGTATTATGACAAACGTCAGAAGCAGAAAGAGCTCTTCCAAAATAAAACTGGAGTAATCTTAAAGATCTCCTCACTAAGTATTAGCTTTGACATGTTTTTCTTTTCCATGATTGATGGGGGAAAAGGTTTCGGGTACAGAGCGAAACATGAGGCCTGGACATTCACACTGCCAGTCAACAGGGTCGCTGAATGAGGCCCAGGCAACAGCTATGTGGGGAATTGGGTTCGAACCTCAGTGGCGCAGCGAGGTCTATGGGAGCGCGGCGCTCCGAGGAGCAAAACACCAAAGGAAGCGGCATAAAGAGGTGGTGAAGGAGGAGGAGGAGGGGGGAGAAGAAGAGAGGAGAAGTGTAAAGATGGGAACAAAGAGACGAGAGGGGAGAGGTGGGAAACGGCTGTGTTTGGGAGTTTTTTCAGCCAAGGAATTCGGCGTGTTACTGTGCCCGCAGTGAATGTATGTGTGCCGCAACAGTGTGCAGACTGTGCATAACAATCAGAACAATGACTTTAAAATCTGCATGGGGACAAAAATGACTGAGTAAAATTGATTAGTGCTTATAAAGCCCCATGATGCCTTGCTACCACTGTGGTTGTATTTAAATACGCTGTGGTAATTGTTGGATGGCACACTGGTGGGTAATGAAAATTCTTCCCACCATGCACCAAACATCCAGACACACAATTTTACTGTCTGCTGCAAGTCTGCTCCGTTTGGAACAAAAAATATTTGAGGAGTAATAATATACGTCTTAATATTCAATCTGTCTGCTTAAGGTCAAAATGTTGAGTGGTTTACACCAAGCGACAACCACCGGGCTACAAACTGATGCCAACGCTGAAGTACCCAAAGCTGCAGTTCCTCTAATGGCCACTTGAGGCTGGCTCCAGACGTAAGTCAATCCCCATAGACCCCATGTTAAAAATGCCTAACATTACAGCAGAAATACACATGTTTGCATTCATGACGAATTTGTTTTATATAACTCACCTATTTACATTTTATCAAGGCTTAAAGTTACACATTTGTAAGGGCGGGGCCACTTGAATGTCATGCTGCTCAGCATCGCTACAGTAATGGTAAATGAACTGCACTTTCTAGTCATCCGACCACTCAAAGTGCTTTCTACACTGCAAGTCACATTCACCCTTTCACACACACTCACACACTGGTGGAACATGGAATTTGGGGTTCAGTATCTTGCTCAAGGTTACTCCGACATGCAGACTGGTGGACGACCCACTCTGCCTCCTGAGCCACAGCCACCCTACAGTCTGTGAGTCAGATCCACCTCTTTCTCCTCCATAGCTCCACCCTTTTGTCCAAATATGGTCACTCCTGGCTCCAAAAAGTGCCGTAGCTACGTATTGTCTTGTTGTCCTTACTAATTGTCCACCTACCATTTTCTAACTCACGATGAAAATAAACTGTTTCACACTAGGATTTCTTTTTGCACTTTGTAAATAAGGTGCTAAAGTGAATTTAAGAAGCAACAAAAAAGAGCTTGATTATAAAAACGTGCCACAGAGAGATCCCCCGAAACCCCCAACAGACATCAAGGTTAAGCCGGGAGTGTCCTCAAACCCTAGAAACACCCCTGCATACAGCAAATTTCGTAGAGTTGAAAACAGGCAATTAATTTACTATAAATGCTGATAAATGTTATTAATGTTTGTTTATTAAAAAGCCCCTGGACCTGGACTTGAATATAATAACTGGTCAAATCCTGTTGATAGATTCCAATGGTATTATTACTCGTGGTTCATCTACTGTTATGTGAGTTTTTAGTTTTGCTTTGTCAGATCTGTCGTGTGCTTGACATCTTTGCTAAAGCATTCAGCTTCGTATTTTGTTTTGACCACAGTGTACTGGTTAAGTAGGACTCACAGTATCGAGATGATTCAGACAGTGCGGTGTACAATATCATTACTGAAAAGTAAACAACATTTACCAGTAAAAGTCGAACTTTTTTGGCATCTGTTGCGTCCCTTTGTGACAACGCCTTCTCATCTGCTACCTCCAGAAAGTTAAAACAATCCACGATAAAAAAAGTATTTGAGAAAACCATCCTCTCCGGTTCAAGAGGACACAGTATTATGTGTCTTGGCATGCCTCTCTGCCCTGCCACGGTCATTATTTTGGGGAAATATTTGGGGAATTTCCACTTTATGCCCAGATGACAGATTTTTAAGAGTTGCAAAGTTGTCTGGTGTCGGATGTAGAGGAGCAGAGACGAGGAGAGCAGTGATTAAAAAACAGATCAGAGCTTTAATTCCCTACCTCCCTGCCTGCCCAGATTGCTGCTGTTGAGCTGTTTGATCACCATCCTGGCAGTCTTGCTCAACATGCGAGGGCTGAAGGCTGTTTTTTTGGATGTTTCCTCTAACTTCAGATATCCTTCTGGCAAGAAGAGTTAATTACTGCAAGAATATTCATTGACAACAGCTCCTCTGTTGTTCCTGCTTCCTATACTTAAAAAACAAAACCGCACACACGCACTGCTATTAATATCATTAATATGATCAAGCTAACATGCCACGCTTTTTTTGCTGTCAGATCTCAGGGGAACGCGAACGTGAATTCTGGAACTGGGACAAACAATGAAATGTGGCAATAAGTCAAGAACAGAGGCCACACAGAAAAAGCTTTAAGAGAATTTATAAACACTTCAAACTCAATTTAGTGGTAGTCGTGTCAAAAGGTCCAGATCACCTCGAATGGGTTCCAGAGACACTGCAGGCACACTCACTCTTAAATCTTATATTTGAAACACAAATATAAAGTTCAGCCAGCGGGGTGAGATAGTTTTGTTTCCAATGTTGTTTGATTGTTTTAAAAAAAACGAGTATTACATTACTTTAATCTAACACTTAAAAACTGAGTCTGAATAATACCTCCCCCACACACACATTCCAAACCCCCAGCTGCTTGTGTCTGTCTGTGTTTATGACTTTTAATAATATATAGTGACATAAAGGCTTTAATTAGAGGTTTTAGCGAGACTCACTGAATAAAAATAGTGCTGCCAGAGCTGTGAGAGGCAGGTCGCTGCGCAAGGGTGCTAGTCAGATTTTTACAGCAGGTAATTTGCTGGTTGTTTCAAAGGTTTCCTGAATATTACAGCCGGGGAGATTTATAGCACGTCGACGACAAGACCTGCAGCGAAAAAACCATCTGAGTCCTACAAAGCGTGTGTGAGTATTTATTTGTGTGAGACAGAAGAGGAACACACAAAGAGAGAAAGTACAGAAGACAGAGAAAGGCAGGGAGTGTTGTTTTCGGTGGCGGTGGTGGTGCCGACGTGACCAGATACACTGGAAACACTCCCTCTGATTCTGGCTTGTCTGACCAAACCAGCACACACACACACACACACACACACACACACACACACGGCACATACAGAGAGAGAGGCCAAACAAAGACAAGGCAGTTGACATTTCCATCATGGCTGCCCGGGCAGTGTTAGATGCTGTGCGATTGCTACCAGACAATCAGCTGGCTGATACCAGGTAATCCAGCCTGAGGCCACACCTATTGAGGGAAGGAGAGGGAAAAAAAATAACCCCAACACCCATCCTCTTTCAACCACCATCTCTCATCTACACCACCCGACAGAGAGACTCTTTGTCCAGCAGTCTGGGGGCATCACAGCAACAACAGCACACCCCTCCAGCCCCCTTTCCCCCGTTCCCCCTTTTCAGTATCGAATCCGCCCTCCCCCAAAACTGTTTTATTTAATGAACACACCATTAAAGAAGAGACAAGGGAGACAAAGACAGGCAAGGTGTGTATGTGTGGTGTGTGTGTGTGTGTGGTGTTCAGGGTGTGAAAGAGAAAAGGCTAGAGGGGTAAAAAAAATCAGAGGTGCTGTGTTCTGTGAGCACAGCAGGAAAAAGTGCTGAAAGCGGTGAAAATGGCCAGCGTCAGAGGGATTGTGTGTGGATGCTGGGTATTTCCCCGTATTCCATTGTGACCAAAGAGGCCGCTACAGTGTACAAGTTTGGGCCTCTGTTTGCTTTGGTGCCGCCTGTAAAAACTATTTATACGAATCACTGCAGGGGTAGATCACAGGCTATCGTAAAGAGATGTGTTTCTCTTTTACAAGATACACCACTGCTCCTCGGAGGAGAAAATTAGATTAAGACAACCTGTTAGCTTTCACAGTTGCTTTCTCATTACCTCGACCACCACTACAGACCATCGGCCTTTGAACTGGTCACATCTAAGTAGAGCGTAACCTTGTGAAACGACAGTCATGGCCACAGATTAACCAGAGGAGAGCAGCCACGAGTTGTGTGTCTGTTCCTGGGAGTGAGGACAAACCAGCCTGTGCCCCCCCCCCCCCTCCCTCTGCCTCAGCACTTCCATGGGGAACACAAGCTAGCACTGTTTGCAACACAGGGTCTCCGCAATTCAATTAGGACCGCAGTCCTCCTCGCCGTCTAATTCAATCAGGCTTGTGTGAAAGCTATTAGACAACTGGCATTTGCTTCACCCCACACACACTGGCACACAAATGAGATATTAATTTCTCCCTCTAGGTTTCCATGTCTGGTGCAATTAACAGGTCTGGGACTCTGCGTGGCTCCTCACACTTTAAGCCAGGACAGTGCCAGTGAGTGAGGGTGACCACTGATGACCTACAAGGTGTAAATCAGGCTCCTCTCAAACTCAAGGAGAGCACAGGGTCATTTAAATGGGTTATTTTCTAGGAAATGTTCAACATTTTTTAACTAAGAAACTCCAAGGGAAGCGCCACTGCTTCACCAAATCACTGTAATAAGTAACTAAAAAGGGACACAGGCACTTTCATGGTCGTACCCAACAAGAGGAAAAACACTGCAACCAGTTATTTTAATGATTAGGTTCCATTTTTTACTCCATTAACTTCAGTGGCAAATCTCAGACTTCAAGCTGGGAAAAGTGCCCAAAGACTCGCCCAGAGGGCAGCTTTTTTGCAAAAATGCGATCTGTCTAAGCGTCTCGAAAACTTCAAACACATGTTTACTGATTCAGACAACTTATATACAAAGATCCATGCGGACATGTGCGTCACAGTGCGTATGTGCGCTCTTGTACGGGGGACTTGTGTGTCACAGGGTATGGGAGGACATGGAGATGATTGGAAGTGACTTTTCCCTGTATCCCTCAGCATTTTGCTCTAAGCTGCATCTCCTCTGCAGTTGTCACAGAGCTCACATCCCCAATCCGCCCCCCAGCAGGCTCCTCTGAGACAGATTAGGAGCCAAAGTGAGCAGCAGATTAGCTGGAAATGTGGGACACCTGGGAAATGAGCTCCGAGGGCGCAGGCTCCTCGGGAGGGCTCGGGCTCAAAGCGTACACACAAACAAGACATGTAGTGTGCGTGGTCCCAAAACACACAGGGCATTGCACCACAAACACACACACACAGACGCACAGAGCTCATTTAATTCCATCTTCTTCCGATACATATACATCAACACATAAATAAGCAGAGACCATAAAGAAGAAAGCTGCTAATAAACCCCATCTGGACACTAGCCAGAGGACAATTTCAGCTCATACAGCGGGGGCTTAACCTCATATATGTGGCACATATACAAGGCTCACCATCACAGGCTTTGGTATTTACAAGGACAAAAAGAAGTGCGGGACACTGTTCAGAGTGTCAGTAGCAGCTAAAAATACTCGGTAAGGGAAATATTAGTCATGTAACAACTGGTGTAAATTAATTTCCCACTAACTGACCTTATTTCTCATTATCTCCTTAACGTTGGCCATAAATAACACCAGCGAGCAACGTGGCATAGATATACTGTGAAATTGTAGCCTGTTTTTGCAAAACATCAAACACACACACACGTATTACTAAAGCTGTAAGCAGCCATATGTTACATCATCAATTAATCACTATTTTTCTATAAATCTTTAGTCTAAATGAGCGCTATAGAATATTCAGAGCGTATCTATGATTCAGAGGTTGTCTGCACGTGGCTCTCAACGTGGTGGCTGAGCTGGAAGCTAGCAGCTAATGGTGCTAACAGCATTAACAGCGCTAACAACTGTGTATTGACAGGAACTAAGATCGTGTTTCTCCTGTTTTAGCTTCTCTGCACTGGCTTCCTGTAAATTAAAATCCTCACTTACAAAGCTCTAAATGGTCAGCCTCCGTCATATCTTATCTCTGAGAATGCAGGGTTACTCGTGGTACGTAGAGCAGTTGTTCCCAACTGGTGGGTCACGGTCCAAAAGTGTGTTGCAGGTCCATTCTGAAGGGACCGCAAGTGCCTCGCAAATGTGTCAAGTTTGAAAAAAACACACACTTTACTTTAAAGTACAGTGAATTTCCAGCATAGAGCTTTTATTTTGAAGTGCCGTTTCATGATGAGTGAGCGACTATTGGACAACTCCTTGACAGAGACAGCAAACGAGCTCGACAACATGGCCAAACACAAGTATGACGCTGAATGTATCAAACTGTGTGGACCTTGAACTGATGACTAAGGAGAAATCTGGACCCCATGGCTGGACCAGTTGGAAACCACTGTCCTTGAGACTCCAAATGTAGCATGGGAGCCAGAGCCTTCAGCTATCGGTCTCCTCTTCGGTGGAACCATCTTCCAGTTTTGGTCTAAGAGCCAGACACCATCCCCACATTTAAAACTATACTTAAGACTTTCCTTTTTGATAAAGCTCGTAGTAAGGGCTGGCTCAGGCTTGCTGTGAACCAGCCCCTAGTTGGGCTGACATAGTATTATACTTCCTATGACACACTGAGCCCCTTCTCTCCTCCTGCCTCTCTATTTATTTGCTAACATTCATGTGCTATTCTAGTAATCACTAACTCGGCTTCGACCCTAACATCTTTGTGCTCCCTTGTCTCGCAGGTTCCCTCAGATCTGGTTGCACTGCTGCCATAATCCTGCCTGATGCTTACTGCAACTGCTATTATTATTAGTCATATTTCTACTATGAGTATACATATATGATTATTATGTCAAATAAATATACTATCATACATAAATATATACACAGAACATAAAAAACTATGATAAACTACTACTGTCATTGTCATGCTGTTGCTGTGCATCTCTTTTTCTGTCTCTGTCTCTCCCTCGACACATCACTTTGTCATGTGGATTACTGTAATTTTATTATGTTGATCTGTTCTGTACACATGACAACTACTGCACGTCTGTCTGTTCTACAAGAGGGATGCCTCCTCAGTTGCTCTTCCTGAGGTTTCTGACATTTTTTTCCCTGTTAATGTTTTTTTTTTTGAGGGGTGGGGGTGTGAGTGGGTGGGGTCCTTATCTGCTGTGAGGGTTCAAGGACAGAGGGATGTCGTATGCTGTAAAGCTCTCTGAGGAAAATTGTGATTTGCGATATTGGGCATAGCAACAGTTTTGATAGAGATGATAGTGTTATGCAGAGGGTGGTGGCTACACTTCTGCGACAATGCTGTCATGATATTAGAGGTAACCGGATGAGCGCATTTCAGAGCAGCAGCAACTGGCTTGCAAGTGGGATGCAAGCACAGGAGTCACATGTTCTGACTATAACAACGAACAGAAAAGCTTTGATTACAACACAAAGGTAGTGCTACTTCATTCTCTGCTCTGTACACTGTTACTCCATGATATCTTGACAGGAAATAGTAATTTGCTGATATATTAATGCTCATTTAAAGGTTTCAGAAAATAGAGAAAAATGTCCATTGTAAATTCCAAAAGCTGAACAAGATTTATTCAAACTGCTTGTTTAGTCCGACCAACGGTCCCAAACCAAAAGATACTCAATTAACAATGATTTAAAATGGCGAAAAGCAGCAAATCTTTACATGTGAGAAGCTGGAAGTGTCGTACGTTTGGCTTTTGCTTGATAAATGCCTTGAAATGATCAATAAGTTAATTAATGTATGTTGATCGACTAAATAATTCATCCCCTCAGTCTTATATCAGCACTGTGGTGTGTTACAGCACAATGGAGTACTCATACACGCAGTGCACCACCCCACTTCCCGAACACTCAGGCTGCCTGGAGATAGTGCGTCATTCCCATGTGGCAAACGTTAGTTACTTGACTCAAACAACGTTGGCAGAGTGGCCCTCTGTTCAAGACCACAACGCTCTCATGATGATCATCAGGTCATAAATACCAAAGGAAAAAAAAAATCAGTGAAAACTATCTTAACCACAGTATTTCCATACTGTCTGATAACTACCATCTGTCAATAGAGGAGGAAACAGAGATGAAAGGAGAGTATCACTGGAGCCATGCATGCAGCATAGTAATAACGTCTGGAATTTTCACTGCGCTCCCTTTTTTTCCCCCTCCTTTTCCCACTTTTTTTTCAGCGCAGGGGGAAAAAAGAGGCACAAATGTGGAATGGTGAAATTACAGGCATCCGAGCCAACACATACACGCACAGGGTAGGAATATGAACAAGGCTGGAGGGTGGGCGGTTGTGGGGAATAAAGCGGAAAGGGTCATTTCATGCAGGCAGATCACTTGACAGCTTGCTCTCCAGAGGATGGAGGGGTCCAATCAGGTTTGCTGGTGGACCCCTTCGGTACACTGGGCTGCAGATGGCTGGGGTGTGGCAGGAGGCAGGTCTCTTTGTCGGCATTAATCTCCATTTAAGATGGCTTGTCAACCTTCAGGATCCACATCAGACTGGAACCAGCGACATTGTATTCCATTATTTGTCCTGACGGATCATTACCAGATCTGGGAAAATGTCACTTAATGCAGATAATTTGAAATTATGGTGTGGTCCTCCGTAATCTGGCCATCAAATGAGCCTCTGTGCACAGAAGGGGTAATTAATTTGGGCAAATTCTGTGGCTGCTTGCACAAGGGCGGGAATTAGCAGATGTATGCGTTGTGTTCAGTGGTTACAAAATAGCCTAATTCAAATTAATTCAGCTCAATAATTTTGTATAATGATTAAGAATTAATTGCCTTGCAGCTCTAATTTAGGATGGCTTGGTTAAACAGAATCGCATTGCGTGTTGTGTTTAAAAATTGAACGAATAATGTTTAACCTCCCACCACCCACCACCAGCCCAGAGCAGTCCCTTATCTTTGTGAGAGTTCATACTGCTACATAAAGTTCTCCTCTACAAAACAAAGGCAGTCTGGCCTTATTTAACATTGCATGAAAGCTGAAAACAGAGACACTGAACTTTCACCGTCATGTGACACCAAGTGTCAGTTATTGTGCTTGTAGTAAAGAAATACACCTGTCTTTTCATGTACAGCGGTGCCTGAATGGGCGTACACTGTTTCCAGTTTAAAACAGGTAGGAAATGAGGAGACTTAGAAGCGATCAGATGTCGGAGTGGTATGCAGTTATTGTTGAGGCTAACAAAAGAATGTGGGCAGCCTCCACCCACCCTCACGCTCATGGGAACGGATCACCTGCTGCACCGCAGGATGCACTAAACAGCACAGCATCCCTGTAAACACCAACCCGCCTATGATGACAAGGCTTCACAGAGGGTGCAATGATGAGTTCTTCCTTTAAAAAGCATCCTATTTCCCCCCTGCGGACAGCCGCTCACATATATTCCACAACAGTCCATACCACAGTTCTCTGAGCCAATGATTCATATATTTATTTTAAGGCATTTGCACAGAAGACTGTGTTTACAGCATGCTCTCTCCTAGACACACAGATCGATGTGTCTGAACTCTTTATGAGTTTTGACTGGGGCTGTCAGAGCCTCGGCCTCCCAAACCCCCAAATGCGCCCTTTTCTCAAGGACAGCTAGTTGCTAAGGCAACAGGAGCCATTGCCATAGGCAGCTTCTCTACTCCGTTCCGCAGGCTGCACCCGGACCTTACAGCCCTGATCACAGCCTCAGACTGCTGATGACAGTGGGACTGGGTGGAGGAAGCAGGATAAGTGGAGGTGGAGGGTAAAGGGTTGGAAAAGGTAAGAGGAAGGAGAGAAGCGGGACGAATGGAGGGTAAATAACCTCAGTGACCTGCGCAAGACACACGGCGGATTGGTCCAGAATTCACATAATTGTCTTGGCAGAGATAAGAAGCAATACAGGATGAATTACGCAGCCCGGTCCGTGAAATAAACAACCTGTTAAAGTTGTCTCACTGTTTTGGAGCTTGGCGGAATTTGTAAAATATCATCAGCTTCATGCTGATTTTCAATCTTCCCCTATCTAGTTCAACAGCCTGTCTTTTCTGCCCGACACAACAGGCCCTGCAGCCGGCATCCTGGCCAATACAGGTGAGAGGCAAGCAGGGAGAGGGATGGTGGTGGTGGTAGTGGCGGTGGCGGCAGTGGTGGTGGTGCGGGGGGATCCTTTGTGCCTGGAGGCAGATGTAGAAAATAGCTGACAGAGGCAATCACTAGTCTGTATGTGTGTGTCTCTCTGTGTGTCTGTATTTGTAAAGGACAGCACTGAGAGCAAAAGAGAGCAAGACAGAGTTAGAGAGAAAGAGGGGAGAGACGGGGGAGGAGGGGGGGACTTTACCAGAGTCCAAACAAAGGCAGCAAGCGGCAGCTCCGAGCTCGGTGACAGAGGCTCCCTAAGGTGCAGTCTAGCTGATGGACAGGTGGCATAAAGGGGCTGCGTGTTGTCCAGTCAGAGGGGACAAGAGGGGTGTCACAGGAAAGAAGGGGGGATGAGGGGTGTAGGAAGGAAAGGGGGAAGTGGGGGTGGCATTGCAAGGAGCAGCTGGTGCTGAATCCTGTCATTGCCCCTGTGTAACCCTCCAATGCACATATACAAACACACAGAACACACACAGAACACACACACCTCAAACAAAGCACAAAAGATAAACAGTACCCTGAGCCGGACTGTGAGTATCATGTTCATAGGATGGATTTTATATCTCCAGCCATCTCTCCCTGGAGTGTATTTATTAAAGATTATATCAATTCTTCTGACCACAAGCATTTAATGAGGCAGCAGGGAGCCTGAGTGAATTCTATTATCCATCTGATCTACAAGACAGGAAAAAAACAACAGCTGTAATGTGCCTACTTTGCACGCATGCATGCATCCAAGAAACACATGCTTGAAAGCACAAACACTTAACTTAAGAATCACAACTGAAATGAAATGAAACAAGTGGGGAACATAATCTCTCAACGGTCAGTTTTTAACGATGTCATGTTCTCTCAATGGTCACAAAGCAAAAGGGGATAAATCTTAATATCTTCTCCTGACAGAAAACTTAAAGGGACAGTTCAGCTTTAAATCAAATAATACACATATTACCTCTTAAGTGCTTTTTATCACTCTAGATTGTTTTGGTGTGAGTTGCAGTGTTGGAGATATCAGCCGTAGAGATGTCCGCTTTCTCTCCAGTATAATGGAGCTAGATGGCACTCAGCTTGTGGTGTCCAAAGCACCAACAAGAAAAACCAGCAATGTCTCTTTCCACAAATCATGACCCGGTTACTCAAGATAATCCAGAGACCTTGTTGTGAGCAGTTTCACGTAGGAACTATTTTCTTTCTATAGAACTACGCTCATCAACCCTATCACTTCGCAGAAGGAAACATGCATCTACTCATGGACAAGAGGCTCCAGCTCATGACAGTTGTGATGAGTTGTGAACTTTGAGGGCTTCCTCTGCGGCTGAGATGTAATGGTAGCTAGCTCAGTGGAGCCAAGCGAGCAAGCAGTAGATGCACGCTTCCTTCTATGGTGGGTGTAGTTTGATAGAAAGAAAATAGTTCCAAGATGAAATTTTTTTACAATCATGGTTGGAAATTGATGAAAAAATGATTGTGAGAAATTTCATATTGGAACTATTTTCTTTCTATCAAACTACACCTGCCAACAGTATCACTGTGCGAAAGGAAGAGTGCATCTACAGCTAGCTCACCTAGCACCACTGAGCTAGCTAACGTTACAGCTCAGCCGAGGAGGAGGCCAATAATGCCCACCTCATTACGAGCAAAAGCCTCTTGTCCATGAGTAGATGCACTATTCCTTCTGCGCAGTGATACATTGGTAAATGTAGTACAGTAGATAGAAAATAGTTCCTACATGAAACTGCTCACAACAAGGTCTGTGGATTATCCTCAGTAACTTGGTCATGATTTCTGGAAAGAGACATTGCTGTTGAGTTTTTTAAATGTATTTTTTGGCACTTTGAGCACCACAAGCCGAGTGCCATCTAGTTCCGTTATATTCAAGAGAAGGCAGACATCTCTAGGGCCGATATCACCAACACTCTGCAACTCACACTAAAACAATCTAGATTGATAAGCAGCACTACATGTAAGAAGAAAAACATGTATTTTTGATTTTAGGGTTAACTATCCCTTTAGGCTTTTGTGGGAAAAAGAAATATCAGTTTCATTAATTGGCCCTTAACTGTGACAAATTTCGTGAGGACTTGCAAAGAGCTCCAAATTAAACTAGGTGTAAGTGTGCCGCTCAGGCAGTGGTAAACTCTCTGATCATGTGACCTGAATCAGGCTTGCTTGTCAGATGGATAATAAGCTCATTCAAGCCATGACGTGCCACGGAAGACTTAAACCACCAAAACAGGATTTCACCTGTTATCGAGACTCAAAGATGCAACCTGAAGGGATTAAATCACACATTTAAAATACACACAACTGCACCCACACAGACACACACCCAAAACCACTTCCCTGCACCATTACACCTGCGCCTGAAAAGGCTGGTATTGTTGGGAGGAGATTCATTTGAAGGCTTTAATGGCTGCTATTTAGAGGTGGAATACATTAAATAGCCCAATCATGGCTGCAGAGTGAGGTGGTGGCCCCAGCAAATTTATAGTGAGTGAATAGATCGACTAATTAGCCTTTAAATATGTCATTGATTCATCTAAAACAAGGGATCCCTGAGCTATTCATCCGCCTGCTCTGCGTCTTCTCCTCCTCTATGACTACATCCTTAACCCTGATAAAGGAGGGGCTTGGCTGGCTAGTCTCCCTTCCATTTGTCCTAATCAATGGAGGCTGTTCAGCCCAGACCCAGGGGGTCAGTGAAATTAAGTACCCAGCTCACACAGAGAGGGATCGGGCCAACGCTGGGGCACGGAGGGGGAGATAGGCAAAGCCCTCTGTTACCTTGGCAACTCTGCTGCTGCTGAGTTTTGCCCAATATATTCCTTCAGCCCAACTCTTCTCCCCTTGTTAGGATGGTTTGCGCCAAAATGGCTGCTCTATAAGAATATTGCTTTGTGTGCAGTGCAGTAATTTCTCTCCATGGACGCTCCTTGCAAACAAATTCCAAGTATTGATTTAGACATACAAAGCACTGACACGAGTAATAAATTATTCTCCACTGCTGAAGACACTTCATCGCCGTGATGAAGTTTCAAAGGCTGTATAGAATTGCAAATAAATGTTTTTTATTCACTTTCTATTTCACGGAATAATAAAACTAGAGAGGCGGTGAATGTAGTGTTGATAACTTTCTAAAGACATACAAAAGAAGTAATATTTCCAAAGGATTGAGTGTGAAGGTTGCCTGATATCAGACTGAATAATGAAGTTGTTGCATTATGTTTCCATCTGCAGCCTGACAATTTATCAGCTCTAACTGATTTCTTTGGGGAAGGGGGATTTGATTTTCCCAAACCACTCATTGCAAACCAAAGTATCTGCCTGAATCTAATGTCATTATAAGTCCATATTGATGGGAAGCCATCCCAACATATTCATAAGTGCTATACCATAGGCAACTGGACTTGAGTTTCTTGAAGACGTTTCGCCTCTCATCCTAGTCTTCAAGAAAGTCAAGCAAGTCCAGTTGCCTACGATATAGCACTTATGATTACCATGACCTGGATGACTGATAATCATCACCGACATGCCAACATATTGGTTTTGCTGGCGTTTTAAGAGTGAAGCAGAGCAAAGTAAAACTAACTACAACGTCGGGAGATAATGAGAGAACATGTCAACTTAGAACAACTTTGATAGCAGCATCTTTCTTGTCTACAGTGTTTGCCATTGTTGTTATTACTCCTTATTGGTCCTGGTGCACCGCTTGCCAATAATTGACAGTGGTGTTAGTTTCGCCCAAGGCACTGATTGGCTAATTGTTGGTCCCCTTTTGGCGCTTGCTGGGTTGTTATTTATTTTAACTGCTGTGTCATGGCTTCACTAATCTATCAATTTGTTGGAGGGGGCTGATTCCAAAGTCTGAACCAAGTGTAGAGATGATTCACCCTGCAATCATGTGGTGTCAGGGTACTTGGAAATATTGGATCCTCAATGGGAAAATTCACATAAACGCCTCCTGACGTCGACACAACAACTCGGAAAGTCGGCTAAAAGTTTGGTAAACGAGTTGCGGAGTTGTGACATTACGCAGAAACACGGTGGACCAAAGTAAATGTTTGGTTGATGTTAAGAAACTTTTTATTAATTCATGCATTGTACATTCATTTTTGCTCACATGGAATTTGTAATATGGAATATTAGCTTGTAACTGTTAGTTGCTGTACATGTTGAGTGACCTAGATAAGTTAGAAAGGAAAAGGTTTGGGGCTCCTTTCTGAAATATTTCCAGAGCTGTCATTTAAACTTAAGATTTTGTGTTTGTTTCTTGTTCTTGGTGCTTTATGTCAGCGTATACTCTGATGAAGTACCCTATCATTCTGAACCTGCCTTTAACAGAGGCATCTCTCCACCTCTCTTTTAATATAGAGCCGGACTTTCAGCTCATCTGTCATTTTTTGTGCAATTCAGGAGATGGAGGACCGTCCAATAACAAAGGTAAAGCAATATTTCAGTAGGTTTGGGGAATGTACTGGTGCAACAGCAAGTTTAGGACAAAATCATATTTGTAACATAAAGCTTCAAACTTTTTCTTCATACTTGGATAGCAGCATGAATCTTCACTGGGATGTTAAACGCTCTGGGCAATAATACAACACATCTTTGTAGCGTCCATGTTGTTTCCACATTTAGACTTTAAAGCTCATGAGCACACTTGAGTCAGAACAACCACTTCCCAACTTGGGAAATGGGAGCAACTGAGGAGAACATGAATGCAGCATAAGAGAACAAGTAGCAGTTGGATGGGAACCAAAGATGTTTCCTCGTCTTCCCACGCAGTGTCTGCCCACAGCAAAATGTCACAGTGTGGATGAACTACAGGTGAAAATCTAAATGGATATGTAATATGTACCTACCTGCTGAAATTTGTTTAGAATTAAGTGTCTTTTCTGGTTTCTTATTTGCATTGATTTCCAATCTTTAGCTTCTCGGAGTTCCACTTCGTGCTTGGAAATGTTCCCTCATGCTCTACCAGGTGTTGGCAATCTGGACCTCACCAACTGGGATTTGAGTGAGGGAGGAAGCAATGGTTTATTTTTCTGTATATTTTGGATTTTCACTTTTTTCCCTGCCAGACCTACAAAAAGATTAACTTCATCCTTAATGTGATGTTGTACAGTTATTCTGCTGTTAAAGCTTAGATAAATAACTGCATGCAGTAACTGACTTGACAGTTTAAATTGTTTGTTTTGTCACACCCTTGCTAATAGCCTGGTGGTTTCAACCACAGTATATTTAAACCTGTTGTTCCGTTCAGAGACGTGGCTTGTTAGGAAAAGGCTCCTCATTTAATTTGTCGGCTCGGATCCTGTTAGATGGGGTTTTCAGATTCATATCTAATACGTGGCGGAGAGTCTCTGGTGAGGCGTATGTGTCAATCATTCTCAGTTAGACAGGATTAGTCGTATGACGAAAAATTCATGAGTCATACATGTCACATGCATATAACCTTAATGCAACCCACCTAGCCTGAAGGCATAGCGTTCCCCTTGGCACGCCTCGGCACATTCCAGCACTGCATATCTGACATATCCATACAGGCAGGCACATATTATCTTTGACGTTAATGCTGAGGTGCTGAAAAGGTCATTGTAAAAATATAATGGTTGAAAAGATGCCTCTACCTTCTGGGATATAGCTACTGTATTTACTTATAAGCTGACAATCATGTGAGTTATCACAACTGTATCTGTTTGTGCAGATAGGAACTATTCAATGCACATATACATTTAACTAAACTGTAAACACACACAAATCAGGGCCGGTTTTGTGGCCGTGATGGTTGCCAAATGTTAGTGGAGGTATTACAGAAGTTGAGGCGGCTTGGAATGAGTGAGGGCCTGCAAAAGGGAGACTGGCAGATTAGTCTTGGGTTCCTGGAGGCAGCAGGATTATCCCATGGAGGCTAGTGGGGGTCATGTCAGTTGCACTCAGACTAAAATCCCCATCCGTAGCAGACCTGGATGAAATGCCATGTGCAACAAAAAAAAAAGATTCTCTACACGTGTTTTAACCTGGCCGTAATACCACATAGGTGTAGTGTTCAAGAAACAGCCAGGCATTACTTAAGTGAATTTGTGTAACATGTGTGTCTTAATGGTTCAGGTTTCCTAAGCCCTGATCATCTCCCGCTCAACACAGATTATAACAAATGGGGGAAAATTATGTGCAAAAACTATTTTAGCAGCGTCTGGCGCAGACAATGAGAAAAGAGGAGGGCCGCGGACACGGTTAGTCTTGCTTCACTGCATGGAAGTTTGATGAGGAAATGGGAAGGGCATCCATCCAAGACCTTCGATTCGTGGACCTCTGCCAACTCCCTTAACCAGAGACATAAGCAATTGATTAAAGAATAAGGAAAGTCTTACTTGCAGTCCTGCATGGTGATTTTTATGGCCGCTTTCCTAAGGCCGCATCAACAGGCTTTGATAAGTGTATCAGACTCTAACTGTCCGATCTAACTGCCGTGATGAGAATCTGCCCCACCCATCCCTCACATTTACTGTCAATACAGTGTCTGTGTGATGGATTAACAATAACATGTCCAAGTCGCCGTTCCAGTGTCAACAGACCAAGTGTTTGATAAGAGGCAATAAAAAAATCAAGTATAGACAGAAATGTTTTTTACAGTCTGCCCTCCGGCTGCTTTGCTGTTCTGGATCAAGGACCTATCAAGAATATGTTCGGTAGGGAACCACCAGGGGCCACAGAAGAGGTCAAATACCCTCTTATCAGCACACTAACAGGTTCTGGCTTGACAAGCTCAATTAGCCAGCGTTTGGTGCAGTGTATGAGGAGACCACGCTCTCAGCACGAGGCCCATATCAACAGAACCAGGCAGATGACAGACAAGCCGAGTCCACAAAGGCCCGATTGTGGCCGAGCCTGGAAGGTCGGTGAATGGGTAAAGAGGGAGGAAGGACTTATGTTCTCAGGGGTTTTGTGATGTGGTCGATAAGAATCTCCCGGCTGAATGACAATGCCACTGTAGAAAGTCTCCTGAATGAATGAATTACTTCCATTGAGGTCAAAAATCCTTAAATGAGCATAATGGAAGAGACAAATGAGTTTTAAATGAAAGATTGTTCTTTTGAAATTGAGGATATACCGTATCTAAGACATTGTTTCCTTTTGCATACTCCAGCATTAACTGACAAGGCCAGACAGCTCGCGGCACACCTCTGATGGGCCAGCTGTATTTTTTGGAGAGGGCAAAAAGATAAACGGTGGAGGTGTTTAGGCATGTCGGATGAATGTTTTCATAAAACAGTGGCAGTATTTCTGGATCTCAGCTCCCTTGAACAGCACAACAGTGATCCTGTTGATGCCTGTGCCTCTTGCAACACTATACTGACAGATAACGAAGCACATTAGAGCTATGATTTCAATCATAGCCAGTCATTCCATAATGGGAAGCCTGCCTGCTGGCATGGTACACACACAGATGGAATTTAAGCCATCATTTGCCAAGCTTTCATTGGCCCTTTTCCCCATTGCCACACTTTAATAGCAGTGAGGTACAACACTGTGAATAATCCGTACTGCTCGCAGGCCCGGCTGATTCTCGTAATCTCACAACTTTGCACCGTCGAGATAAAACATCTCCTCACAGCCTTGAGAGCGTTCACAAACATTTAAAGCTATGAAATTAATAAAATCAATGCATCAATATGCATTTATACAGAGCTCCTGCGTAGGAGATACGCATTTACTCAAGCTGCCAAGAGGCCAACATGAATACATGATGGCTTCTTGGCCTATGCAGCACACTCAGGATATGTTGTGTCTACCTCGGCTCAGAACATGTGGCTGTGTCTTCTTCCTGCCTCCAGACAAAGAGCGCACAAAGAAGAAAAAAAACTACTTAACTACAAGCAATCTGTTGAAATAGGTCATTATGGTGGAGGCATGCTGTGAATGCACCGCGTCCCCAAATCAATACGTGAATTGCTATATTTAGTAAGAAGGTCGCAAGGAGGAGTTATCGAGGCTGTACAAGGAATGAGAGACATCGACGAATCAGCTCCACGCTCCAGTCGGGCCTGCTTATTTTAGATGCAGATGGCTCCAAAATGTCTTCTCTGGTGAGGGTTTCTCTCTGCGGAGAGTTGAGATTATCCCTCATGGTGGCAGAAAGTGTCACATTCTGCTCAGTGTCAATGTCATAACATTACCCTTCAAGGTGCCACATTGAGACAAAGTAATCTGAGATATCTACTGTGGGGGGGTATTGTTATTCTAATTCATTCAGTGGTGTGGTTGAAAGAATTGACACAGTGGAGAATGAGTTGTCTTATCTCAGGGTTTTTCCTGGCTCCATCCTGATCATGTACACACATGTGGATGTGCACTGGGCCTTCAGCCGGCTCGAGGAAACACTATTTTAGAAGTTCTAATAATTATATGATTGAAAAGAAATTACAGTGCTTAAAAAACTAAACTTTAATATGTGTTTGTGTACTGAAGTAGCATGACGTAGCAAGCTATCTTTGAGACTAAAACACGACCACAGTGACTGATCTCGGGTGCAGCAGTATATTGGTTTCAAGGTATACCATGGTATGAAAATAGATGGTTATCATACAGTGTATTTGCTTATCTATGGCATTGAAAGAAATGCAACTAGACAGAGAATCTCACCTTTATTTTAGTTATTTTTAAAAGGAAGACTTTTACACTGTCACTTCCTCTTTGTGATGTTATTTAAAGCAACAGTACATTTTTTTATA
Organism: Epinephelus moara; assembly: GCF_006386435.1. Lineage (NCBI taxonomy): Eukaryota > Metazoa > Chordata > Actinopteri > Perciformes > Serranidae > Epinephelus > Epinephelus moara. The sequence continues at coordinate 40,850,411 of NC_065529.1, read as the reverse complement.
GACAGAAAAAGTAAGTGTGGCTGGGTGGTAAGTCAAACTGCGGGACACAAATCATAACATTTTAATAAAAATAATGTTTTAATTTTAATGAATATACTTTGTTAATAGAAATATACATATAATCCTGAAAATATTTGTTTTAAGTTAATATGTTTGCCAATATGAACAGGGCCAAAATGACCATGTACTAAAAATGATTAAAAATAGTATGTTATTCTATAAGAATAGCATTTTCGCAGATATTATGTAATTAAGAACACTTCAATTAATAGCCTTAACTTAAAGTTAATGCACTTTGACTCATGTTTTATGCCTTATGCATCCCATCAAATGTTGCGGACCGAATTGGCACCCTTTTCATAGAATGACTCAAATACTTTAATTTTAAAAAAAAAAGGTTTTCGGTTTCAATTAAAGTGATAAAATGTTTGTTCAACCAAGCAAAAAACCCTCTGTTTTCATTCCTTTAAGGAACATTGTAATTAATACTCATTCTGAAATTGCATGATATCATAAAGCCACAATATTTTCTGAGACACTTCTTCTACTGTACCATAGAACTGTTAAAGTGTTTCCACCCTAACACTGATGCACCAAACATCTTTTTAAAACCACTGTATTCCACTGACAAAACATTATTGACACAAATGTATATATTCTCCTGTTTTTTCAAGCATTTAAAAAAGTAACTTTTTTAACTGTTACAAACCTCTGTGGTGGAAACCAACAGCATAAAAATGTCATTTTTACTGGACCTCAGGGATTACACACCCTCTCGCCACACACACAAGCACTTTTCTAAACTGCAGTTAAAGGTCCAAACCAGGGATTTGCATGTTTAAGCCACAAACTGCCAGCTCATATGACTGCCATGTTTTCCAAAGCATAACGGCACTTTTATACAGGATCCAGAATTCGATGGATGCGCCTTTCCATCAAAATAAAAGCACCAAGCTAATAAAAATGCGGTGAAACTTTTTAATTTAAAGAATATAATTTACAAGAAAAGCCCCAAGCCATTAAGTTATAATTTTCATTTTATTGTATTTAATTGCATTACAAGTTATTGTCTATTTCAGTTGTCTGTTTTATTTAATAGGCACTTGATCCTAGTTTTGTTCTAGTTTGTAAATGCATTTTTTCGATAAAGTTTGGGGCGGTGGGGGCGGAAGAGAGAGGAAAACTGCATGATGATCGCCATGTAGCATGCTCTATCAACCAAGTTTCTTGAAGAACCTCTTCTAAAACAGACATGTTGTACGTCCATGTTTAAATAATTAAAATGTATCGATCGTGGCGACAGCCTTCACTCTTCTTTCTTTTCCGATTCAACTTTCCAACGTGGAGAAACCGGAGACGGAAATCAATGGTGCGCCACAATTTAAAGTTTTAGTTTCTTAAAATTCAGAGTGAATGGAAACCAGGTTCTTCGCCGTACGTGAAGAGCCTGGTGACGTGAGGCTAGTCTAAACAGGTGTGTCTTTAGCTGGCTTTTAAAAGAGACCACAGAGTCAGCAGATCGTAAGGGACCAGGCAGAGCATTCCAAAATGTAGGTGCTACGGCTGCAAAAGCTCGATCATTAGGGGTCTTAAGGCGAGTGTGAGGGCCAGACAACAAATGTAGCATGTTTGATTGAAGACAACATGCTGAAGAAATCAGGTGAAGTAGTTCAGCTACATAAGAGGGAGCCTGATAAAGTGGGAAACAAAGTTTATTTAAAAATATTTCCTTACATTTTACTGGTGTAAACTTTGCAGTTTCAGTAAGAGATGTCATTAAGACACATATAGAGGCCCATGGAGCAGCAGGGAAAAGGAGTGTTTGTTTTCTTCAAGGATTTTTTTTGGTGTTGTTGTTGCGGTGGCAAAGACCTTACCAGTGGAAACAATGTGGGGCACCGGGCTGGCCCCTGCGGATGGCTCTTTTCTTCCTCTGTCAGTTTTGTCAGTATCTTTTCCATTGTTGTGTGCTGATCACGATAGCGCCACCACATCAGCGTGATGCCGCATTTGCAGTTACAAATGACAGAATCCACCATGTGCAACGCTTGTTAGAAAGTTGTGCTTTCCTTTATGACACCAGTAACCGCAAAACCAGAGCAAAGTGTAAGCCGCCAAAAGAGTTTAAAAAATAAAAATCTTATTGTGTTTTTAGTTTGTTGGGCTAAAATCTCAGCTATATCTTCCCCAGTTGAAAGCAACCACACTGTTTGCCTTATCTCTGAAAAGTTACAGCGGTTGTTTTCAGAAATCGATTGAAAACAGCTGCACTTCTTCACTAACAAACAAATTCCTTAAGTTTAAGTGACACGTGCCATTGAGAGGGGAGAGAAACCGACTCCTTTGCCAAGTGCATAACATCATGTAGTGTGGTTAAGAGAGACACAGTATAGGGCTACACTGTACCATGATCCCTTCCTCTAAGACCCGCTCTCTCCTTTCTGTCTCACTTTAACTACATCTGTCTCCCTGTGAGCGGACAAGGTCTGTCTTTTTGTTTCAGCCAAAATCCTCAACACCGTCATGACTTTGCACGGTGGAAAAAAGGCTAAGACAAGGGGAGAGCCGAATCAAAACAACCTCATTAATAACTGTGACTAATGTATTCCAGACGGTTCTTTAAGCCTGTTACTTCACAGAGAGGAGATGCCCGCACTGGGGAGGGGAGGCAGCGGTGGCCCTGGTGTGCGTCGAGACGGTGCCATACTGAGTTGTTTGGCGGGGTGGAATGAAAACACCCGGCACATGAAAATGCGCTGATCTCTCCCCCACCTAAACCGCCAAAATAACTCTGTGGAGACCACACAGCCTTGAGATGACCACAATAAACCAGAACACTGGTCCCAGCACGAAGTGAGCATTTCCCAGGCATCAATACGCTGCAAGGCCAATCCGGGCTTTGTAGTAAACACTAGCGGGTGGTTAATGTCCGGTCCAGAGGAGTTGGGTACGTGATTTTTCTGTTTTGTCTGTTGACTGTGTCTCTCACTGTTTCACTGCCTGTAACTCAGTCTCTCTGAAAGTCTCTGTATACATTTCATTTACACAGTTCTCAGTGCAGCGAGTCCATATTTTCAGAAAACAGGAAATCAAATCTGACCTAAGTACCTCATACTTCTTTTTTTCACGTCAATACTAAAACCCAATACTATGAGGTGATGAATCCTCAACAGCCTACATGATCAGTTCTGCCTTTTAATGTTTGAGATGCTGGAATTGAATATAGAACAATGGAAAGTTCAGTGTTCAATAGGTAGAGCAATTCACCAACAATAAAGACATTGATCTATTCTTTCAGTAAAGAAGTGTATCGGTCTTCTCCTGGAAATAATTCAGTTCTTTTAGAGACCACTCTACCACTAGCCCTTTGTCCAGTGTCCACCAAAGTGTTTTTTTCCCCGAGCTGAAAACACCAGGCACTGCTCAGGAGACACCCAGATAGGAACGTTCGAGAGCGCTTTGGAGCCGCAGTATTTTTTAAGCCGAGACACTTAGGTTACGCCTGGTACTATGACTGGAATCGAGGTTCAGTTCAGTTTATTGTCATCAAACATGTTAAAAACGTGAGAGAACGAATCTTGTTACCCAGGTCCAGCAGCGTACAGAATAAATAACCTTTAAGATAAACCTATAGTAAATAATTGAGTAACCTAAAGGCTATTATAAATACAACACATAGTCAAAACACCAAGCAGCATGTCAATGTGCATAATAATGCATCAACAGCCGCAAGCAGTCGCAGCAGTATAAAGTGCAGAGGACAGAGTTAAGGCCAGAGAGTTCATAAGCCTCACAGCCTCTGGGAAGAAGCTGCACCTCAGACTTGTCGGTGCAAGTTAGAGTACTTGCTCTGGATCAATAAAAGGTTAAAGAACGTAGGGAGTGATTATGGACCTGTTGGTCATGTGGGTTCATGAGAGGCAAAATATATAAATTAACACTGAACAAAAATTTAAATTCAACGCTTTTGCTTAGATTTTTTTTTACAGGTTTAAGTTAAAGGTCTAAGATTTTTTTAATGAACAAGATTATATTTCAAAATTTGGTCGTAAATTTGTTAAAATCCATGTTAGTGAGCACTTCCTCCTTTCCCAAGATAATCCATCCACCTGACAGGAGTTGCATATCAAGATGCCTATTAAAGAGCATTACTACTCAGGTGTGCAGTGGGATGGTCACAATAAAAGACCACTCTAAAATGTGCAGTTTGATCACACAACACAAAGCCACAGATGTCTCAAGTTTTGTAGGAATGTCCATCAGAGCAGTTGCCCGTGAACTGAGAGATAAGCAGTCTCGAATTATGTGTCCTTTAATTTGGCAGTACATCCAACCAGCCTCATAACTGCAGACCACATGTAGCCACACTAGCTCAGGACCTCCACAACCAGCGACTTCACCTGCAAGACTGTCTGAGACCGGCCAACCAGGCAGCTGATGCAATAATTAGTTTGCACAACCAAAGAATTTCTGCACAAACTGTCAGAAACAGTCTCAGGGAAGCTCATCTGTGTGCTTATCGTCCTATATGACGTCCTATCGTCATAACCACCTTGTGGAGTCTTGAGGCTGATCGGATGTACTGCCAAATTCAGGAAAACATAAACCTGTAAAAAAAATGGGAGCTAAAACAACAGTGCTGCGTTTAAATTTTATTGAGTATATTTACATGTTTCTCCTTGATTGTTGCTGTTGTTGTTGTTGTTCAGCACTTGTACAGGTATATTTTGACAGCTGGTCTTCATGGTATTTGTCCCTCCTCCGCTGTGACTGAACAGCTTACGTGACAGTGACAAGAGCAGCGTTTCAAACAAAGTTAAACGTTTTTCAGCGCTTAGAAAACAAGCGCCAAACGGGCAACGCTCAGCAGTGAATAGACACTCAGCGCCTCGTCATGCTGTTAAGAGTTTGCATAAATGTACCATGCTCCCATTGCAAAGACTTAAAAAAAAATATGCTGGCCTCAGAAAAAAAAACACTCTGGTGGACACGGCCCCTAAACACACTGAAACTGCATCATCTTACAATTCACAGATGAAATTTTATGGTGTCTAGAATGACAAAACTTGTGGGATGTTCAATTACACTGATTTGAAAAATTATACTTAAACTTATTATAAAGTAATTACACAATAATTACTGTCTAATTTTCAAACGTGATGGGGACATAAAAACATTATGATATCCCAGCGCTGTACTTTAACTCATGCTGTGAGGTGCACAGGAAACGATTGTTATTTTTCCACACAAGGCAAAACAGAGCAGCCTTCTCATTAGCTTGTTGTTTACAGTCTCACCTCCTCCTCCTCCGTTTAAATCCAGTATAAACAGGAGAATGCCCAAAAGGCTTTACAGTATAAACTGTGGGAAAATATCACTAATCACGACACAAAGACCAAGAGGTGGAAGAGGAGAACAGGGGGGAGAGGAGTAACATGGTGAGATTATTCTCACCCATAAACCACTGGTACATAATATAATGCACTGGTAGGAATATTCTCACTGACTAGATAAGGATTAGCCAGGCGGATTGTTCTCCGCCTTTCATCTTCCAAAGCGTGGGTAAAAAAACCAGTATCCTTTAGATGAACCCGGTTCTTTACAACAGTAATAAGAATGAGAGAAAGCGTGTCGAACCGTACCTTTCAGCCGAAAGCTTGGGAATTCCACAGGAGAGTGGAACAGCTCATTATATTGAGTAATTTATTTGCTTAGCAGCTGCCCAAGGGGAAGTAAAAAGTTTTAACATCCAGAAAATTCTGTAAGTAGTCCATTTACAAAGCCGAGCTGTCCCCCGCAGCAAATGAACACCATCCCCCCTCAACCAGGCTTCCACAATTAAACCAGGCCACCGGAGCCAAGATTGTTTTCCTGCCCAGCATCAAGTACGCTCATCCTGCACAATTACTGTCTTAATTGAGTTCTGTGATAAACAAGCAGAAGTAGGGAACAAGAATATTAAATACTGCTGACAATTGACAGTGTGTTAGGGGGGAAAGAAACACAACGAAAAACAGATCCTCTTGGAGAAAATGGGACCATATGGAAATATCAGGGGTTATCTGTGGGTCTGAAAGGAGAAGCCAGTGCAGAAGTGCCTCAAACCTGCGTTCTTTCTAATGACCAGCAGAGGGGGACTCCACTGATTGCAAAAATAAGTCCAACTGTAGTAGTCTATAAGAAGATGACGCTACAGTAAACATTTTCCTAATTAGTTAATGGTCTAAATTGCTCGTTTCAAGTCGTCTTCAGCACAGCATGATGTTCATTTTATAAATGATGCTCCCATTTAGAATAGAGTTTAGGGCGTAGCAACTTTGTGATTGACAAGTCGCTACCACAGGGACCTGTCAATCAGGATAGAGGCATAGCAATGTGTCATCGACGATGCTTCACTCTGGGCGATATGGACAAAAATGCATATCTCGATATTTACTGGCTGAATGATCCACTGACATTTCCTTTAGTGCCACCAGCAGGTCAAGGTTTTTCCTTATCCTGTAGTCTCACAAAGTCAGATCTATGTCCAGACTTTGTTTTAGCATTGAAAATGTCTGGCTGAACCCACGATATCTCTGCACTAAGGGGGGAAAAAGACTCTGAGTTGTTTGTATTTCTTTAAACCAATCACATGCGTCTAGGGCAACACTAACACCAGGATGCAGTGCCCTTGCAAAGTAGTGTCCAGAAACAGAAGCATAAGGGGAAGAGAACTCCGGCCAATGACAGGCTTCTAGGCACAGTCTATACGCGTGCGTCAGATTAGGTATCCTGTGAAATATCTCAAGATCTACTGAATGGATTGGTACAAAATTTGGTACATACATTCATGGTTCCCAGACGATGACTCTTAATGACTTTGCGTATCCCCTGACGTTTCCACCAGCAGGTTGGGATTTGGTTTTGAGTCAACTATTGGATGGATTGTCCACAGAACGATCTGTAATTGACTTCTCTTCTAGCACCATCATCAAGTCAAATATTCAACGGTTTGTAACTAAATACCTGCAACACTAATAACATTCCCATCATACTCAGCTGTACCTTAACAAATGTTAGCATGCTTTTATGCTAAACTAAGATGGTGAACAAGGTCAAAATTATACCTGCTTAAAATCAGCATGTTGTCACTGTCATTGTGAGCACATTAGCATTAGTATAGCAGCCTTACAGAGCTGCTAGGATCGCTGTAGACTCTTAGTCTTGAGGCCTTTATTTAAACCGATAAAGATCTAACTGAAATCCAAACTATGTTTATTCAGATTCATTTGTGGTTTTTAGTCAGCGCGCAGGTGTTACCTTTTCATCAGTATCCCCAGGGCTTTAACACTCAGCATGGTGAATGACATAAGCAATATGTCTTTTAAACAGAAACTTATTCACCTGGATTCTCCCAGAAGTCGGGAACTCACAGGTAGTAACCAGGCAAAGAAAACAAAGTACAATCCTGCAGCGGTGGCTCTCAACAGGGGAGAGCTTAACTTTACACTGACGGGGGCTTTAGAGGCATGTGTTCAATTTCTAACTCAAACACCACTCGGAAACCTCCCGGGGTGCATGATGACAGAAACCTTTCCTGCGGCAGTCCAACTTTTTGAGTTGACATTAGCCAGTGGATTTCTAAACATCTCGGAATTAAATCCCAAAGTAAAATAAATCTCAATATAAACTGCTTGATTTGGTTGTTGATTTTGCTCAAACAGTGCAGAGGCCCCGCTGGGCAGATAAAGCTTGTGTGGACACGATCACCTCATAGGGATTCACTGAGGTTAACAGAGATGTTGCCCTTGAATCCAAGGATACTTTCTGTTTGTTGTTTTTTCTTATTTGGTCTCAGGCACTGGAATTAGCTGTTAATTTAACTCAGCCATTTTGTTTTCCTTTGAGACCAGCAGGGAGCACTTTCTGAATCTAAATCACTTTGATTGCCAAGTAATTAAATGCACAGGAATTTATCTTAATGACACTGTGAGGGAGATTTATCGACAACTGAGAGATTTACAGTAGATGTTGACTCATGGTGCAAAGCAAAGTGGACCTTGCAGTGTCCAGCAGATAATTTACTAAATGTACAGCAACAGACTTTTAATTTACAGCAGGCATATTTCATTTATATTTTAAGTACTGTATGCTATTTTTAGGGATGCAACAGAGGGAACGAGTGGCTCTCTCACAGGATACAGTCAAAATATGTACAAAAATGTCTTACTTTCAAGAACTGAGGAAAGCTAACTTATTTTTAGGTTGACAACCACAGCTTTTTTCCAAATTATATAATATGTTTTGAAAGGAGCTGTATCAGGAAATCTTCTAAGTAATCCCTCAGTTGAAGTCAAAACATCAAAACCACAGAATACTGGAGTTTGGAAGTTCACAGCATTAATATGCTGTGATGTCTTCCTCTTAGGCTGCTCGAAGGAGATGATCTCTCGTGGTTATTAGTGCGGTATGCTGATGGAAAGTGCAGCATATCACGCTGATAAGAAGAGGAGGAGAAGAGAAAGAAAACTCTCTTCATGCGTCTTTGTTCATATTTCTCTTTTCCCCCCGTTGCCTCTCCATTTGGATCTCCCTCTCTCTACCCGGCCATCCCTCAGCCTCACCCATGCAGCCGTTTAATCTTTAATAACCTGATGTTTAACAGGCGAGGGATCTTTGTTGGTGGGTGATGTTACTTATTTTAGAATCCATTATACCTCTGGAGTCTCCTCCATATGGGGTGAAATGCCTTTTCTCTGTTTAACTGTGCTAAGTCAAAGTGAGGGCCGTTGCAGGCTGCAGTCGTATAGTTACATAAGGTTGCTGTCGTCAAAGTTCTTCTCAAAGGAACCAACTGTCAAATAATTCAAATGAACTGAGCAGCAACACAATGAATAGCTGACGAATTATATAACTAACAGATGTTTTTGTAATTTCCAGGGGCACATATTCAGGTTGAGCACACAGTACGCACCTTTATGTGTGGAGTATCTCATGCTGCAACACTATGATGCTGTATGAGATTGAATGACTGTCTGGTGTGAAGCAGAATATAGACTCAACGCTTTCGGCTTCTTAGTGAGTGACCGAGGGGTTAACTGTGTGTGAACAACTGTGCTCATCTCTCGGACGCTAAGGCCGCAGAACACACGTGGCACATCCCGCCAATGTCAGGAATGGATAAGCTTTCCCTCCGCTCTCACTTTTAGAACAGCTCTAATGTAGGTCAACGGCGTGCAACACAAGACGCCACAATTTTCTCTCAATGTTGACCGAGTTCTAATACATCACTGGAAAACAAGGTCACTGATACTCGAGAGGGATTCCTGTCTTTAACAGTGAGCCCGATTGTTTCTCATCTTTTATCCGGACAGATGCTTGATCCATCAGTCTCCTTTAGCCCGGAGAGCTCTAACAGGACACGAGTCGAGGACATCTGAGAGAGAGCACATGGGGATGTTTTGACAAAGCCTCGGCCTTGTCCCTGATGAGAGCAGAGAGGCACATATGGAAGGATCTGAATTTACCGCGTGGCTCTCATTTCCTTGCAGTCAGGACGGCCTGTCCAAGGATTTAATCACAAACTTACGAATTTATCATGAACAAAACCATAAGGTCTCAGGGTTGTCACCCGGCTTTGCTCTCACAGAGAAACACCAGAAAACTGCCTGTGGTCATCGGGCTCTACGGTACCTCTGGGCTCACGGTTGAGACAGCAATAGGTGTTACAAGCAAGAACCAGACCTGCAGGAAGCCCCTACAGTAGACGAGATGACCAATAACGTAGGAAAAAGAGAGGTGCCGGGATTAGAAGAGGTCAGACTGTCTGAATTTGAGATTCAAAAGATGGTGTGGGATAATGAGGAGTGTGACAGAGGGGGCATATGGAGCAGAGCCCCGACATGTGCAAAAACATGTGGAAAACGTTTGCAGGCTTAGCAGGCCGTGATCTTTGAGTTCAGGGAGATTCGCGGGGATCGCAGGTCACGTTATCACGTCCGCATATGATGGATGTGCTGTGAAAATAAGGATGATAAAGTGTATGTGTGTGGGTATACAAGCTTCCTGCGTGTGCACGGTTGCATTCTGTATGGTCGAGCGTATGTGTTGGTGCACTGTGATGTGATTTGTGCACCCACTACTGTAATGTATATTAGAAGGGCCGCATGTGTAGGTTTTCTCTCATTAGACGCTTCCCGTCCTCTCATTAGAGGCTCCCCCACTCTTTTCTATTTTCTCTCGCTCTCTCCTGCCGTATGGATGTGGTGCAGGGTGCAGAACAGATGGAAAAAAAGAAGACTGGTGGACAGAGAAGAAAAGCACCTGGCCGCACTGAAATCCTATCACAGTGGGGAAGAGGGAATAAAGGCCCCTGAATGTTCCCTGGGGCCCTCTGCGGACAGAATGACATGTCTTAGAGCTCGCCTGTTTGCCTCCTGCTGTTAAAACATCCTATGCTGCACAGACCAAAGAGGCTACCTCTATCAAGTACACATCACAGAGCGTTATGGGGTCTAAATGGAAAGATCAGTAATGGAAATTAAGTGATACTGCCTATGGTGCAGGATTAAGTCATGTTGTCTATGATGCCATTTAACAGACGAATGTTGCAGCGATGAACATCTGCTCAGACGCTAATTTGTATTCCATATGCTTAACTAAACGGCTCCTAACAGCAGCCGATGCGGCCATCAATCCCAAAGAATAAGTGTGGCTTTTACTTTAACATAATATTGTGTGAATGCCTATTGTGTAGGCAGACTGTTGACATTTTGCTCTCCCTCTCTTTTCTTCTTTTCTCCCACTCACTCTCTTTCTCTCCCTCTCGCGCTCTCTGCTGCTGCAGCCCAATGCAAACCTTCCTTCATCTTTGTTTGCACAATGCACAATGCAGCAAAAGCCTTGAGGGGGTGTGTTTGTTTTGTTTTGCTTTGTGTCTTGTTCCAGCGCAGAGGACAGTCATCCAGTCATCAGCGTGGCTGTTCCCCCACGTGCGCTGTTAGTCAATTAGAGCTGCCATTAAAGACAGAGGCACCCAGGGAAATAAAGGCAGCGGCGTGGATTTGTCTGTGCTACGCTGATTTCCACCCTTAAACCCTCTCCAGACGAAGAGGCTGCAATAATTGGGATTCTGACAGTGGGTTAGGGGGGACTCATTTCCTGCTCTTCGCCTCCTCCCCTTTTCTTTTCCGTGCAATCATGTCTATCCAATCATGTCTGCCCGGCACCTACCTTTGCACTCGATCCCCCTAACTCTCTTTATCTGCAACCACATTTGGCTGAAGAATTACTGAAGCTTTTCCTCCTTAATCTAATTGCTCTGGGTGCAACTGCAGGAGCCTCTCTTCCAAGCAGCTACTGCCCACCACTGATGCAGACCGTACCAAGACGCAGACATTAAAAAGAAGCATGTTGTTCCAAGTTCTCCTGACTGCAGAGCCTGTAGACCTATGTTCAGGCTGGACCACCCTACATAAACCCGCAAAAATTTCTGCCCAAGCCTGAACCACAGCAACATATTTAATTGGGCCCGCGTCCAATTAAAAACCCAAATTTCCACTGTAATTTTAAATATTAAAACATTTATAACAAGATGAAGTCAACTTGGGTATTTTCAGTGTGGTAACAGATATTTGTGAGACTGATCTTGTGAACCCAGACCTGATTACAGCCTGGGCCGACCAGAACCCCGAGGGTCTAGTTGGGCCCAATTAGGTCTGGGCGGAGAATCAAAGCTGTACCACACTGTAAATAGGGGTGTTTTTGGTTCATTTTGCATTTGATAGCCTGACACCCATTAACCAGTAACTAACTGGTGAATTTTTAAAGAAAAGAAAAAAAAACACAATTATGTGAAATACAAGCGTTTCCCTTTAAGTCCGGCGCTCCATTGACTCAGTGAGTTCCAGCAACATGTTTTAAAGCACTATCCATGTAGAGAGGGTGGAGTTTTAATATTTTATGTTGGCCACCTTCCGGTCTCCATTGGTTAGCTAATGATAGCCACGGCCGCTCTGCACTGTGCACCACCCCGGTTGGGTGGGAGTTAGCTAGTGGCGCCGCTCTATTGGCAAGTACTGCTAGTAATGCCATCCCAGTGACGCCACAGCATTGCTGCTGTACATGGTGACCACCCTCGGATCTACCCCGAGGTAGCCATGGTGAGTATGCGCCTTCATTTTGAGCCTCGTAACTGTGCTAGCACCACTAGCTGTGCTGACAGTTAGAAAAACGTAACCCTCAGACCAACATGGTCAGAAATATTCCTTGACATCTCAAGCTGTGCCCTAGAAATGCTCATCATCCATGTGACTCACTGACTCGCTGTGGGGCCTGCTGTGCATGTTCAGTTGAATTTGTCCTGTCCTTTATACAGCATATGTATCAGCCTGTGAGAGTGGAGGCAGATTTGAATCTCTGTAAAGATTTAACATCATGGACTGGAATTGTTTCTAAAAATGTGAGTATCTACTAGGTCTGGGTGATATAGAGAAAATCAAATATCACGATACTTAAGCCTACATAGTTATGAACTTACTCTGTGACTATGTGGACCTGTAGAGTGATGTATGAGGACATATGTGTGATATGTTATTGTTTGTTAGTTTGTTTCCTTCTCTTTCCTTCCAGACTTATTTGTTAATTTTTCTTTATGTACTGTCGTCAACCTCCGAATTATAAAAAATACGTGCCTTGTATTCATGTATGCCAGGAAAATAATATATGTATGCCGTTTACCGAGTCTTTCAAACTGATAAAAACTTGAATTATTTTAAAAAATCACAATATTTTTGACTAGATGTCTCGATATAGATGTTGCAACAATATGTCAGATTGACTATTGGTACTTTCACAAAATATTTAAATTTCATCAAATAGTTATTGGGATATTAGAGTTGTTCCAATACCGATACCAGTATTCGAAATGCCTCCAATACTGCCTAAAATCCTGGACCAGGTATCGACAAGTAGACTAGTCTAAGCCTGTAATCCATTAATAAACTTTAAAGTAGTTTTCCACCTGGATAAAATGGCTGTTTTTCCACATATCGATTTGTCTTTACTGTTGAGGCATCCAGTAGCTCAGTGGGTAAAGTGGGCGTATTCTGTACAAAGGCAATGTCTTTGCTGCAGCGGTTGCGGATTCGATTCCAGCCTGCAGCCCTTTGCTGTATATTACCCCCTCTCTCCTGCCCCCTTTCCCGCTTAAATACTGTCCTGCTGAATACGGCAAAAGCCAAAAAATAATTGGCTGTTTTAAAACCGTAGCCTGACCATAAGACGTCAGCAATGGTGGCAGTATTTTACACTGGATGATCCCACCAGTAAAAGGGCAACGTGTTTAGTGGTATATAGCTGTTCATTTTTTATTTAATGTGATAGTATCGGATTGGTACTTGGCATTGGACAAAGGATTTGCAAGGTCAGGTATTGGACTTGGTACCAGGAAGGCAACAATGATATAAGGACAGCTTTCTAGTGGATATAAAGACTACTGTAACTGTAATGCAGCCTTTAAAACCAGGAAAAGAGAATACTTTCAGCATTACAATATCCAAAATCTAAGACAATATCTGACATCATATCAAGATGTCGATACAATAAATATGTTGCCGAGCTTTAATATTGACAGTAAAACACTATGCAACACGCAGAATTTATGTTTATGTCATGTTTTTTTATGTCCCTAACTTGTCTATACACTCTAAGGACGCTAAGAATTCCTCTTTCTCAGGCAACCAGATTGGTTCCGCAGTCGAGATCATTTCCCACATCATTATTTCCACTGCACACAAGCAGAAGAGCATGCAGAATGTGTAACAGTTGCACTTTTTTTTTTTCATCCGCTGTCATGCTGTGTGATGTTATGTGTTGACAATTCTCCCTACAAATCTGGGCCACAGGGCCACACAAACTACGCTGCTTGTTTTACGCTGCTTTTCATTTTCTCACCAAATACAGTCATTAACAAAAACACAACAAAAAGATGAATCAAGCTGTTACTGTCGCTGTGTGACAGATTGTCTCCATCTGAATCTTCGCTGCACTATAACACGAGCCACGCTCCCACAGCCGAGACCCTTGAACTCACAGTACCGTGGGGTTAGATGATTAGATTACAGTGAAAAAGCACACATGGGCATTGTTAAGGGAGTTTGCAATTCCACCCGTGAACATGGCTTTCATTGTGCCGCACAGAGGAGAATGCTTTTCATTCTGGAATGAGCAGCAAGGGCAAACAGGACCTCGTGTGTCTCTGTGGTGCACCATCTCCTCAAGGCTCTGAAGGGAAGAGGGATCTCTCTTTTCAGGGCCGTCCCTACTGAAAGGCCCTGGTGTGGTTCCATCACTCCCAGCACTTCTTAGAGCGGAAACTTAATCTTACTTGTAAGACAATCGCATAGAAAAAGGCCTCAGCAATTTGATGTAAGCACCCCCTTCTACTGTCAATATTTTGACAGATTTCATGACAGCATAATTATTTGCCGGGATCCCTGCCAAGGATTTAATTGTTACATGCGTAATTACACGTTTAGTTGCGGAGATGTTGGAACAAAGCATCGGTTGCGTCCTTAATATTACAGTACAAATAGTCTCTTTCATCTCGGCTGCTTTATGCTGTCTCTGTGGCTCCATAATCCAGCCATGAAAGGGGATATCTTACAAACCCTCCGAGGGTACCTCTCACAAATCAATTCATTACCCCATAATATCGGCAGGCAAAGGCGCATCTTTCATAGATCAATTCATTATCCAACTTCTGGCAGTTGAAAGGCGGTGACTGACCACAGTTTCTAGTACTGATATCAGCTTTCAGTGTTTAGGAGGATGACTAGAGAGCAGACCAAGTGGTGGCAGCCTTCCATCAAAAAGGGCTTCTGAACATAGAGGGAACCATAGAATAATATCCTTTTTAACTGTAATGGTTTTATTTTCCTACACACTACTCTGTTGTTTGTACTGAGACTCATAACTATTGTATGGAGCCATAAAAATCCATCTCCGTGTGCAGGGTTTTGCTGCATTCCACAGCTGCACTCTCAGATAATGCATTCATAAAGCTTTAATATTCAGTGCGTCACATGATGAGGGAAGTGACTGAGAGACCGGTCAAAGTCTGTCTGTATACATCTATATGTACTTCTGTCAGGGTCACTGAAGTTTGTCTGTGAGCCCTGCAGTGCTCAGATCTATAATTGTCAATACTGCAGTGGGGGGGTGGGGGATGAAGACAGCATGCTGTCAGTGAGGCTTCTCTTCTGGTGGACGTTTGATATCAAAGCCAGTTTACAGCAGACAGGGAGGAATAAACAGAAGGATAGTCCAACCCAATTGCCATTGTATGTTTCTGCAAAGCACGGATATGTTGCATATGTATGTTATTATGTGCGGATATGTTGAAACTCTACATTTCTAACAATGCCGTGGTTAGTGTGTAGGCACAAAAAGCACTTGGTTATAGTTAGGAAAGGATCATATTTTGGCTTAAAATACCCATCTTTGGCAGCACAAAGAGCTGCTAGAAAAGTGGCAACAGGTAACTAAAAAACACCAATGTTCAACAGCTCAAAAGACACTGGAAAAGCGGTGATGGGTCACTTAAAACAGCTGCATTTGGTGGCATTAAGCAGCTAGAAAACACTATAAAAGCCCAATGTTTGACAGCACAAAAACTGCAAGAAAACCTCAGATGGGACGCTGGAAAACAACCACATTCAAGGCTTCAAAAGCCATTGGAAAAGTTGCTAAAAGTCAAGCTCGTTTGGTAGAACAAAAACCTCTGGATAAGCACCGATGGGTTGCCAAAAAACACCCATGTTTGGTGGCAAATAACAACTCAAAAAGCAGCAACCTGTCGCTGAAAGACACCCACGTACAAGCCCCTGGAAAAGCATTGACAGGTTGCTAAAGATTACCCACATTTGGCAGATCAAAAAGCAAAGAAAAACTGGTGATGGGTCCTTAAAAAACACCCATGTTCAGGGGTACAAAAGCCACTGGAAAAGTGGGGATGGGTTGCTAAGAATCATGCTTGTTTAGTAGAACAAAAACCTCTAGAGAAGTGGTGACAGGTTGCTAAAAGACACCCACGTTTGGCGGCAAATAACTGCTCAAAAAGCAGCAACAGGATGTGAAAATACACTCACATTCAAGGGTACACAAGCCACTGGTAAAGCAGCGATGGGTTGCAAAGAATCACCCACATTTGGCAGCTAATAACTACTCAAAAAGCAGTAATGGGTCACTAAAAAATACCTGGGTACAAAAGCCATTGGAAAAGCCGTGTCAGGTTGCTAAAAACACCCTCATTTGGCTGCAAAAAAATACTGAAAAAGCAGCCATGGGTTGCTAAAAAACAACCATGTTGAACAGCACAGATGCCACTGGAAAAGTGGCAAGAAGTTTCCAAATATCACCCACGTTTGGCAGCACAAAAGCTGCTGGAAAAGTGGCAATGTATCCTTAAAAGACACCCACATTCATTCAAGGGTACACAAGCCCCTGGAAAAAGCAGCAATGGCTTCTGAAAATCAACCGTGTTTAGTGGCATGAAAACCTCTTGAAAAAAGGCATTGGGTCCTTAAAAACACCTCCGTTCAAGGGTATAACAACCACTGGAAAAGCAGCAATGGGTTGCTAAAAAACACCCACGTTTGGCGGCAAATACCTGCTTGAAAAAC
This sequence comes from Epinephelus moara, assembly GCF_006386435.1. Classification (NCBI taxonomy): domain Eukaryota; kingdom Metazoa; phylum Chordata; class Actinopteri; order Perciformes; family Serranidae; genus Epinephelus; species Epinephelus moara. The sequence goes on along the minus strand of NC_065529.1, from coordinate 40,833,750 downwards.
AGCAACAGGTCACTAAAAACACTTGCATACATACTGGAAAAGTAGCCATGGGTTGCTGAAAAACAACCATGTTCAATGGCACAGAAGCCACTGGAAAAGTGGCAACACCCAATTTGGCAGCAGAAAAGCTGCTGGAAACATGGCCACTGGTTGTGCCGAGGTGTCATCCATCATCCCCTCCACCTCCCAATATCAGCTCATATACATCACTTTAGAAATGTTGATATGATACGTGTGAAACGTCCAAATGTAACGTGTTTGTGGTTTGCAGAATGGTACACTGCCAGCTGGGTGGTCAAAGATGAAAGGTGAAATGCTGCATGCTTTCAGACAAAAACTCTCATGCCCAGCTGTGCAGGCTGTAAACGAATCAACATACTTTCCCCGTTGAGCTGACAGCATTTAATTGTATAATCCCGTTTAGCACAAAAAACACCATGACTGAGGACACCCCTGAGATGTTCCAATCCACCACATGCAGTGAATTACATGCAGGTCAAAAAACAAGCAGATTTGTATAATAATAGGGATGTGGATCCAAAGTAGCTTGCTATAGCAGAAAGTAGCTGTCTTCACGTGCCTCTTATTGGCCTGTATTCCTTGAGGAGGAGCTGGTGCCTGTCCTCATTAGTAGTCATTGAACGGGCCTGGCAGTGTTTGGGAGGCAGCACCCATCACGTTTCCCCTCCCAGCACACAGACACTGGGGGATGTGTTGTAATTACAGGCGCACATAAGAGAGGCAGCGCCACACCGATCTAAAACGCAGGTGGGTGGTTTGTTGTGCTGAGCCGGAGCAGCACGGCTCCAGTCTGCAGGCTACACGCTGTCGTGCTGTTTCGAGTGATCAAGATCCCTAAGCACGTTGACCAAATACCACCTGCCAGACTGCGGATAGGGCATAGCACAGGTAAACGTTGGGCGCATTGATGTTTTGAAAAGCCGAATCGATTTGCCTGTGAGGGATTCCAATTGATAGGAAAATGCAGGCAATTTTGAAAAACATCCTCTTTGTCCTCGTGGATGGAAGGAGGCATTCTACCAACAAAGGATCGGCGCGGAAATTGTACAGATTCAAGATTGCTGTTCTTATTTCTTTGAATTTCTGTTAAGCATGAGTTCTGTTAGATATGCACACAGGTGCTTCTCCGTAGGCTGAAACACATTTATATCATTTCTACTCTGAAAAAAGAAAGCATTTAAATGTGTGAGAAAGATCCTAAACATGTCCTGTTTATACAATCACACTCAAAGTGCAGTTAATGCACTTCTTTACATATAGATAAAAAGACTGCCATCTTGTAATAGACTGGAGGGTAATTACTTTAGGGTATGTCTGTATAAACAAGTCAAATTTAAGACTTTTAAGACCCTTTAAATACCACTTTAAATTACATTTGAAACCAAATTTGCATTGGAAATACACACCAAAAGTAACACACTGATGTCAGTTCAAAATAAACAGAAATGTTATAAATTAAATATATAAATTGGTTTTATTTTGATTTGGTGGCAAATAACTGCTCAAAAAGCAGCAACAGGTTGCTAAAAAACACCCATGTTTAAGGGTACATTAGCCACTGGAAAAGCAGTGATGGGTTGCTAAAAAAAAATGCCACATTTGGCTGCAAAAAACTGACTGGAAAAATGGCCATGGGTTCCTAAAACACAACCATGTTTAATTGCACAGAAGCCACTGAAGAAGCGGCAACAAGTTGCTGAAAAACACCCATGTTTAAGGGTACATTAGCCACCGGAAAAGCAGTGATAGGTTGCTAAAAAAACACCCATGTGTGGCGGCAAATACCTGACTGGAAAAGCGTCCATGGGTTGCTAAAACACAACCATGTTTAATTGCACAAAAGCCACTGTAAAAGCGGCAATAAGTTGCTGACAAACACCCACATTTGGCAGCATAAAAGCTGCTGGAAAAGTGGCCTCCACCTCCCAATATCAGCTCATAAACATCACTTTACAAATGTTGACATGACAGAAGTAGAGGCATTATGCACATACAAGTGCTGTGGGTAAGTTAAGGCATTTCATTAGTAACTTTGTAGGTTATTTAAGATATTTTAAGACTTTATTAAGGCCTGCAGCCACCCTGTACTACAAACAAGGAAGAAATGTAATAAATAAATTTGTGTTATTTTGATTTGCGAACAATGCTGAGCAGCTCCCCTCCCTTTACAGGAACAAACATGTTTCGCAGTCACAACATCAAAAGGCTGCAGTATATTTTCAGATCAAACCCGAGCCTGAATTATCATGTGAATTGCCACATTCAGCGGAGTATTTCTGCTGGAAAAGAAATAGATATGGGTGCTGATCATTTTTATGGAAATATGATGACTTCAGCTAAATAAATCTATGCGCAGGATGTATACCTTCCATCATGTTTTTTTAATACATGACCGTACACACAATCTCCCCGCTGGAGATCCATAAAGGTGAATCTTATCTTATATCACTGGCTCATACCATCAGCTGAATGGGAATGAATAGACGCCAGGAACAGCTTATACTGGAGAATAAACACTGTAAGGACTGTGACCTGTGTTATGATGATTCATAAGCTTAGCAGATTAAATGAAAACATTATCAGAGCAAAACATACCTCGACAAACAGTCCCGTTCTCCACAGCCTCGTTCCCAGCCTTGCACATACAGCGTCCGATGGGTACCATCCACTCTCCATCTCCGTTGCAGTACAGCTTAATGGGCACATCCACCTCCTCTGCGTTGGGGATGCAAACACCTCTTGCAGCCACCAGGGAGGTGCTCTCCGCTCCTGAGAGCGTCTCCTGGAACAGCGCCCCGTTGGTGATGATTCGGGGGCACTTCCGGTAAAAGACGCGCACAGCGATGAGCGACATGCAGCCGCCGTAGTCCTGGAAGGCCAGGTAGAAGCCATTTCGTGACACTGGGCCGAAGCTCCGAACCTCAGTGTTGATCTTCATCACTCTGCCCCCGAGGTCCACTTGAGAGAAGCTCTCATCTGCCGCGATGGTGTCGACTTTGATCCAGGGATTCTCCATCCAGGCCGGCGAGGTCCTGGTGGCTGTGTCGGCGTCAGATTCATAGTAATACAGGTTAAACGTCTCTTTACAGGAGCCCGGCACGTTGGGAATGCTACTGCAGTCCCTCACCGAGAACTTCATCTCCACGTGGATCCGCTGAGCGCCACGACGGCGGATGTACTTTGTCCGTACCCAGTTGTTCTGATTGTTGTCGAAAACATTGCAGACCTGGTACGTCCGGATGGTGTTCATGTTTTCATCATACCCGCTCACCTCCTCCCACTGTGGGCCAAGAACAGACACAAACAGTGAGTTAACATTTTGACATTTACCTATGAAAAAGCAGTCTGCTTTAAAAACAGAATTTTATGGAAACAAAAGGTAATTGAGGCGATAGTTATCCCGCTTCATTCAATTAGGTGCAATTCAGCTGTAAAGCAGTAAACGGTCTGCGTGTTTCCCATTAATACAAACTGTCATAAAGCCCCTGCTGATACCTATTCTGCAGCAATAACAAGAATGTTCTCATGCATACTTTATAATACTTTGATTACTGGGAGTCATCAGCTTAAGCAATGTTTTGATTAAACTGATTACATGGTGCAAAGAAAGAAAATATCTCCAATAACCCAGTTTACACGACTGCAGCAGGCGAGTCTAAAGGAACAAATGAGAACCAGCCTCTCCAGCATGTCCTGCCACTTCTTGAGGTAGTAATAGTAGATAAAGAAGGCTGCTCACCAGTGACTTCCTCTGACCCTTACTCCAGTTTGTTCAGACACGTAAATAAAGTAATTTTACCTAACAGTATTAGCCCGGGGATTGATTTATTTTAATGAGAAACTATACATATACAGTTCACTATATGTGGATTATGTGTTAACTAACTATCAGAAATCCAAGAGGTACATTTTCTAATCTACAGTACAAGTACAGCTGCTCTGTGATTAATGAATACATTCTAATTTTAGGACATTTTTAGGACTGGGCATATGAACTGTAGTCTTAACACAATACTTCCGTACAATACCTAAAAAAACATTGTTATGCGATACCATTATTGATACCACAGAGAAAAACTGACACTGGGGGCATGACATCAAAAAAATGTATTAAAAGATAAAGGGAACAAGCCTTTGACATGACAATAACGAGTTTTCTTTTCTGGATTAGCAGCAGAGAACAGAATGACTGTAGTACACATTAGAAATAAGAAAGGGAGAGAAAGCCCAGGTGGCATTTGTGTATCGATACTGGGGAAAATTAGTATTGAAACCATTTCAATTACTGGTATAATTTTTAATATCAAATGAAAAATTCATATCGTGATACTCGCGATATTTCAGCTTGTTGACATATGATGTCACACTGTTACCCACGGCAACAACAAGCATGGTGGAGAACAAAATGACCATGGACTCCACTGTGGTTCCAAAAAGAGCAGCTTCAGTAGTGTGGAATAAACTGTGGCGTCCTGAATGTTTTATGAACAGCCCCGGACTTCTCAGACTCTTTTAGTGAGTTACCGCTCAGAGGGAACTCATTCAGCGGCTCCTCTGGCAGGTGGGGAAAAAAAATAACTCAATCATTTAGGATTTTACTAAAAGAAGGAAATCACCTGTTGATTTATATATATATAGATCCCAGGGGATTTTTTTTCAAACTTGTAATTAGTGGTATATTTTATTTTGTTGAACTATTAACATTGTATACAGTTGTTGTTCACAAACTAAAGAAATGAGATATCATTTCTGTTTTAACTGAATATGTGAGGGCAAACTGTTGACACATAAAATTATATTACTGATTTTGTTGCAATTCTTTTTTCTTAAATTAATAAAACTTTTTTTTTAAATTTTTTTTTTTACTTATTTGTTATACCATCAAGAATATCGTTATCGCAAAAAATACCCTGAAATATCGTGACTTTATCTTAGGGCCATATCACCAACCCCTAGTTTCAAATATTCAGAATCTACATTCATTGATAAATTAACATTTTTGACAAGCCTAGTCATTTATTAGGTGACACGTTGCACCAGGGCTGGCCAACATATGACAGTTATATTGGTGTAATGATATGAGACGAGATATTGTCTTTGATTTTGGATATCATAACATCCCTGGTGTTGTCTTCTCCTGGTTTTGAAGGCTGTGTTACTGTAAAGTGATGTAACTTTATGAACTTACCAGACTTTTTTAGCTGCTCCATGATTTGCCTTCACCCACTTAGTCATTATTTCCACATTACTGATGATTAATTATCAAAAATCTTATTGTGTAAATGTTTTGTAAAGGCACCAATAGTCAACCCTACAATACTGTGACAATATTGCATGTGAAATTAAGTGAACATTGAGTTATTTTAAAGTACATCGTCCTCATGTTTTCGCTTCCTAAACCTAACCTACATAATCTTATGTGTCATTCGTGGGGAGCTTATTTGTAAGACATAGTATCATATAAACTGTTGTATCAGGATATGTTAAAAAATTGATATCAGGCTATATGGTCAAAATTATGGGAATTTTCCCGATTGCACCCAGCCCTACTTTACACCACGGTTTACTCTGACAGGTAAATCCGACAAAGGGCGCTTTGCATTATGAAGTTGTCACTTAACATCCCATTTTCTAGCTGCAAATAACAGTTGCATGTAGTTTTCTCTCGGGATGTGAAAAAATATATAAACCCTGCCTTGCAGAGGCAGAAAGCTTTGATGTTTACCCTCTGCGTTCCCGTCCTCTCATTGAGGAAACCATTCACATCTTGTAATGCTTTAAGAGAAACTGGAGACGTGACATTAAGTCACTTGAACAGAGCAGAGAGGTTTCTGGTTTATGTGATAGCGTGTCCTGCTTTTTTATTGTGTCTTAATAGGACACATTCATAGCACATACTGTAATGGGTTATTGACATTCTAGTGAAAGCTCCTTTCACTACGGCGGAGCACCGAGGAAACATGACATGAATTTTCCACAATCAAAGTCACACTAAACTGACATAATCATATTACACAGGTAATCATATAAAGAACAATCAAGGGGCAAATTTCACTCCAGGTTCTACGAGTACTCCGTTCAACTTCAAAGTCCACGTTCTGCACACCAATTTGAGTGCTCGCTCAGAGTGTACAAACTCCAGATGCAGCCTCCGTGGTTTTCCTGCCCCTTGGCCATGGATCAAACTAGCTTTAAACACCATGCGCTCCAACCGCCACTCAGGTCGTGACCTTGACCTCTGCATCTCAGCTAAGGAAGAACCCTGCTCTCAACCCCCAAGAGCTGTTTCACATCAGCTGCACCGTCTACCGCTCCTACGACACTACCTCCCCCCTTCACTCTTCACTTCACAGCTGATATAATTTCTCAAATTAGTGCCCACTTAGTGAGGATTTTGACAGATTTTGACGGGTTGGGAGAAGAAAGTCACCCCTCTTGTTATGAACCGGTGTTCTATCAAACACTTTCTGACTAATTAAAACGGCTTTAGTTCTTAATTCCCATGTCCTAATTAATCACAGCTAGTGTGACGCTCAGCTTGACCCAAGCTCAAACCCAAATCATCACAAGAGCCAAGCAAAACAGAAAAGACTGATGTGCAGCCAAAAATAATAATAATAATAATAATAATAACGAGAGTAAACAGAATGCGGCTTAACAAAAAATACATGACAGGAACTTTTTAATCTGTATCCCTCTATCGGGGCCTTTCTTCCTAATGAGCAAAACTGACGTCTGCAAAAAACAATTTTGTTATAGTTGGAATTTAATCCTGAATAAACGTGCAGGGAAAATATTTCGAGTAAAAAAAATGTTTTTCTCTGTGACAATTAAAAGGACTCGAGAAATGCCGATGGTAAGTGGACTTTAAAAAGACTGTCAAGAGTTGTTTTTTGTGTCAAATCAGAGTGCAGCTTAATGACTGCATGAGTGTTCAGGCTACAGAGTTGTTGGTGGTGTGGTTTAAGGATAAGTCTGTCTTTTCGCCCCGCACTGGCAGACATCACCATCCCAGGTCATGAGCAGCCATTGACCTTCCCACTTGTTGAGGAGCACAGAGGGCGAAGGGGGGGCTGTGGGCCAATTAAACAAGAACGGGCAGTCCGTTTCTCCTGAGCACAGAGCGTTGGACAATTGCAGTTTGATAAAATGAATGCGGAGACAGGTGGGGGTTGCTGCTAATGAGGGATGCAGACAGGGGAAACTGCAGGGGAAAGTGTTGGCAGTGATGCGGGGGGAAGGGTTGATCCAGGCTAAAAAAGACCCCAAACAAAATGTGTTTTGATGGAGGGCCCCTTTTTGTCCTGTCATGGCCTCTTTGCCCCGCTTTCATCACAGCCAGTGGAGGGAAGCAAATGGGGCATAATAAGAGCCTAACGATCAAGCGCAGAGTGTGAAATTAGAAGAAACGTCTTCATTTTCACAGCTCTTTCCCCCAGCTCTTTACTGAGAGTGCTGTAAAAGGGTGGTCATGTGTTTTAAGTATTGAAGGTGGAGGTAACCCTGGTGGTGGATGTCAAGATGGATTAGTTGGAGCGGATGAGCGGCACTCAGATGATGATGGAAACAAAAACTCCGGAGATCCTGTTACATTTGGCAGAATGTTGTTTTTCTTGTTCCCTGAGTGTGGAAATCAACAGCCATCGGGCTGAGAGCTCTGAATACTGCCTTACTATAACATTAAATAAATAGATGTTTAAGGCCTGAATGATCAAAGGCATTTTCTTAATAACCAAAGGCGTACCAAATATTATCAAGCGCTCATTTGCATTTGTGAAATATTTGGGGTGTTTTTCAAAGTTGTGAGACATTAGACTGCAAGACTTCAAGGTAAATAACAAACAATGTTTGTTTTCATGGTACGCTGGATGTGCCTCCTTCCTCTGAGAAACTCCACACACACAGAAACATACTCTTACGATAAAAAAATCAATGGTGTGAAACACAACGCGCGACTGGCTCCAAACAAAAAGGCACTTTATGTTTTAATTAATCTCATTGGGGTCCAATAATTCTAGGCCGAATAGTGTTGGCAAATAATTTCCAGTGAACCCTGCCGGTTGTTACCTCTCCATTATTCCAAGGAGACTAATACAAACACCAAGAATGTACCTGCATGTGAAATGTGGTGCTGCAAACTATTTCAAATAAATTGTCATCAGATTCTTCATAATTCTGTGACCCTACATCAACAAAACACGTCATGATATCAAAGGTGAGATATTACCAGAGGTAGGTAAGTCAAAAATGTACAAGTCACAAGCAAGTCTCAAGTCTTAACCTTCTAGTCTTGAGCAAGTCCCAAGTTACTGGGTAGAGAATCAAGCAAGTCACATGAAAATTTAATGATCTGGTCTACGTTAGCTTACTAGCTAACGTAGACCAGCCACTAATCTAATACTGCAAGTTACCTAAAAAGGGTACCATGCCATTGTTTCGACAGCCCAAATTTTCGAAGCCTCATTATTGTGAAGAAGTCCCATTGGACTGAACGCCCATTTCTCTGACAGCTGGTCATCACAAAAACAAACGGCCATTGCTCCAGAGTCCCGTTTCTCCAACAATGCACACTCCCTGCAGTAAGTTTCAGTTTCCCAGCTGCATTTGAGCCACTGATCCCAGGTGTTTGTAACCGACCTATCCCTGCTTTTCCAGGGACTTTTGTTCCATCAAATGGGGGTGTTTAAAGCCAAAACACGATCTTTTCCGAACCGTAACCAAGTGGGCTTTGTGCCTAAACCTAACTATACATTCATCACAGCACTGTTGACAAATTTAACATATCCATGGTTTACAGAAACGTACAATGCGAGCATTTTTTCAGGTGATTGTGTTGTCTAATTGTGTGTATTTGGAGACACAGGATTTCAGAGCAATGGGCATTCGTCTTTGGGATAACAGGCTACCGGAGAACTGGGCTTTCAGTCCAGTGGGACATTTTTCAGAATAACAGGCTTTGGCCGTTGGAACAACAAGCAGTCCCTCCTCAAAAGGCCCATTCACGTTCATCTTTTTGTGTGTTTTGTAGTGATGGATATGGCTGGATGTTGTGGTGGTCTTGTCACTGATTTTAAGCTGCAGGCCTTGAATACCACTGTAATCTCCTTACTGCTGTCATCGACAATATAATCCTTGAATGCAAATTTTATTTTTGGACAAGCCCAATCCGTCCTAGCAGGTTGCCAGGTTTGCACACATTGCACTAGAAATCACCCAATTACATTTAAAAAAAATCAAAATATATCTCTCAATATCTAGAAAAATGAGAAAAGAGTCAAGTCCTTTCAAGCCATCTGTCACAAGTATGAGGCCTTATTCAGACTGCCAGCCCAAAATGGTTCTCTGGCATATCCACTTAATATCCAGATTGATTTTAGGAAGTCTGGATGGCAAAAAAACACATGAAATGTGATTTTTGAAAATCAATCCAAACCACATTAGGAGGTAGAAATGTAATTCAGATCGGATTCCTACAGGTGTATCTCAGTCTGGCAGCTCTGGCTGCTAAAACTGGATTTCAAAGTGTCTTTGAATGCAACATACAACATCAATGTCAAGTTCAGAGGGATGGAGGTGCTGAGCAGATCCACGCTGCTACTAGCAGAGTGCTAAAGAGGAGGACATGAGGAACAGCAGTCTGTGGACAAATGCCAAAATAACTTGTTTGAAGGGCGAAATGATGGACCTCTATATCTCATACTTTCGCACGTGAAAGCTGCGTCACCAGTGGTGCTACATAGTTACTGATGCGTATGTCATTACCACAGCAACCGATGCAGATAGGTTGGTGATGTCTGGACACACAAATCCAATGAGATTACTGGCAAATAACAGTGCGGACAGTTGATCGTCAAGATCTGATTCGAGAAACAAACGAGTCATGACTACCAAGTCAAAGTCAAGTTGAGTCTATTATCAATGATCATCAAGGAAGTCTCAAATAAAGTCACCTGACTGGAGTCCCACACCTCTGGCTGTCATTTACTTGGCCTATAGGCAATTATTCCCATGTATACCAAAACAGCATTTAGGATCAGAGTGCTGTGCGATGTTCTCTGAATCTGTCTGATAACAGTGCACACCTGCTGTTTAGATAAAGCATGTTAGATTTATATCAAACAGTAACGTGCAGCTGCCCTTGTTCTGTTCCCAAAACAAATTCCTGCCAATTCAACTGATTTCTAACTGTTGTCAGGCCAGCTCTTCTTTTAATAATGAAACTACTCTCCACACAGACTTTGAGTCCACTAACTGGTATGCCTGTAATTTCTATTGTGCTCGAGCAGCACCACTGAGAGACAAACGCCCTGCACAGAAAACCTATCTGAAGTGAATATATATTGTGTTGGTTAGACTACGGCAGAGCTAGTAGAGTCTACAATATGTCAGCTGCTCCTCTCTTCCTCTGGAGTTATATGAGGTGCTACAATTCAGTGACGCTCACTGAGAATGAGGCTCTGGATCGATATCTCCTCTGCCACTCCAGGAGAGCGGGAGAAAAGTTCAGCTGACCTGCAATCCATACGTCTCCATGACAGTAGGTCTCTGCTTTATCTGTAAAGCCAAGCGGAACGCACTGTCAAGCCTGAATTATAGAGTGGAGTTACCTCTACAGCTGAGACCATTCACCGAAGACCGAAGCTTTCTGCCTCATTCATCAGCAAAATACGGAATAAGTACAGTCCTCCTTGGACCTCTTTGTAGCAGCTAATTACCTAACTCCTCTATAAGCACACATTATGCAGGAGCTTCTCTGCACTTTCCTATTTTACATTTACATCTTATCCATTTAACCGACATTTTAATCTAAATTGGTTTACAGTAAGCGAGCACAGAGGGGTTCAAGAACACTTCAGTCGTGCAGTTGTATATAGACCTTAATTACAGTTATAGCTTTGAACGTACAAAATGTAATTTCCTATCGCTAGGTGTCAACAAAAGACAGAGCAATGCATTGCAGTCACTTTCTCCTGGTTAGAATTTCTTTAGTGTGCATTGTTCAGGAGGGTTTTACTGCAAGCTGAATATCCACAGAGGTGTCCTCCTGTCCAAGGCAAACAGCCCAAGTGATAAAAACTGACCCTCAATAAAGCAGTTTTATATTGCAAATCAGTGTTTTGTCAGTGCTGTTTAGCTCGCTGCAGAGGGGCTGCTAACCCAGCACCTGCTAATGTGTGCTCATCTTTTCTTCCCTGATAACTTTGGATCTAGACGTTCAGGTGGTTTTTACTGGGAGCTGACTTATCCGCAGAGGTTTTATCTTCTCCAAAATGAACAAATCTGTACTCCATTTCGACAGTCATGGGCTGGCTTGGCTTGGCTCGGCTTGGTTTGGGCTGTCAGCCCAGCACAGCAGGGATTTGCATTTCAATTACAACAGGGCTACCTTCATGAAGATGTGTCTTTAACTGATGACGGCTTGTTTTGACTGATGACATTTTAAAGCAGTGGGCTGATTCATGGCTTAAGAGCCTGTTGTCTGCAGCTCTTCTTAAACATCTCACTGTGGCTGTTTCTGCTTCTACTCTTCCTCCCTGCTGCATTATTAGACTTGCCTTTATTGTAGAGTAGCTGCTAACAAAGTTCCGCTAATTCAGTAATAACACATTTCATTTCCTATAGGTTCTTCACAATAAAAGTAACCCGTTATTTTGTTTATTATGAAGCAGCAAACGAAGGAAATGTTTTTCGAGCAGCAACTTCACACAACTTCTATTACGGCTGATAGGGAACATGAAACAGTAAAATAAAGCAGATATCTAAAGTAAAAACAGGATGCAGAAGAGAGACTAAATTCCAAACCATAGAGATTCAGTTAGAAGCTAAAAAAGTACTGAGAGACTTTAAGAAATGCCTTTCTCTCTGGTCTCCTTTAGACAGAGGTTAGGAGAGTCTCGCAACATACACGCTAGTTTGGGGGGGGGGGGACAGGGATCGTCAGGGGTTAGCTGCGGTCAGCGAGATGTCACTCCTACTCGCTTGAGGGCGGGCGGCCCGGCTTTTGAACCTACTCTAGAGAAGGTCCATTTCTGCCGTGGCTTGGTGTGGCATGGCGGTTGCAGACGAGCTGCTAGCCCAGCTCCTGATAATATTTGCTCACCTTTTTTCTCTTATATCTTACAACTCAAATCTTCAGGAGGTTTTCACAGAGAGCCGAATTATCCACAGAGGTCTCCTTCTCTTGGTTTAAATTGGTAAATCAATGAAGGAAGCAGCTTCACAGAAAAAGAATCTGTGGTTTCCAAAGCTGGTCAGCACAGCAGGGGCTGGAGCCGAACTGCAGCTAACGTTTGTTCAGCTTGTTCTTAAGCTCTTCTTAAGATCCAGATGCTTGATGACTTTCACCAGGTTAAAAGATTTAGCTAAAAACAACTAAGACCTAAAAAGTGTAGTTGGAAAAATGTGCCTTAAAACTGGATAAAAAGTCAATTTATGACAGCTTCTGGCAGACAACTACAACCCTGATATATGTACAAAGAGGATGAAACACCAGACCACCATTTCCTTGAATAAAAGTTCAGATTTCTTTGGGTTTGGTTTCTTTGGAACATTTGGGATAATGCAAGGACTCAAATCAAAAAAAGATATATAACACCGGTCTAGTCATTTTTAGACATCTGAATGTTGAAAATTTAGGCTACATGTTATATCTCTGAAGTGATAAACAACAGCCACGTTGACTCAAAAGATAAACTCAACAGCTTTCAAGCACTACTCCTGAATGAAACAACGCAAACCTCCAACAAAATCTTCATTTAAAACCTTGAGACTGGCCTCATATCGAAGAATATACTCTTCCAGGGACGGTCAGATCAGCATCAGCAGCCAAGAGTCCGCAAACAGATACGTACATGGCTTTTCATATGTCATCCGTCATATCGCTCTGTTGGGACTACTAAGCTCTTGCTGTGAATTCATACTGCGAGAAGCAACACAATCAAGTTGTCAGAATTCTCAATTTCCTGTACATCTGCGCAACCGGGAAAACTTAGCCAACGAGCAGACGGTCAACAAGTTTGTTGGCTGCACAAAGCTGACCACAGATACACTCTTCATGGACACTGGACTTCAACAACGAGTCAAGATTTGTGATAAATAGATCTGTTTGGCAAGCAGGAGTGGGAGAGTAGCTGATGGTTGTTGCAGTTCTTCAAAGCTGTTTGAATGACTATTGGTGGAATTAGGGACGAATCAACCCCAAAACAAAAGACTGCAACCATTTACTGGGGTTAACTGTAATTTAAGAGGTAATCTTAAGATTATTTATACTCTAAGATAGACAATAACAAAGCAGCATTATATACATCTTGCAGAAGAAGTTATAGCTACAGAAGACAACCACAGTAGGAATCAGCCTGTTCTATGAGCTACAACCGGTCAGTGCAGGGTGAAACATCAGTCAAGTAGCGCTGCAAACGCACTGTCAGAACACTCCAAGATTTCATTGTTTTGACATAACATGAGCGGTGTATTTATCACATCCTGTCATTACAGTGTTTGAATTAACCTGAACTAGCGTCACGATGTGGAGCCACATTACACATCAGCGCTCTATCACTGACAGAAGTAAATAAATTATTCACACAAAAGCAGGGGAGAGAGACCCAGTGGAAAACTCCCGGGGCACAGCCGCCCCATTTGCAGTTGTGGGAAATCTGTCAGAGCAAGAGTGCCTTCCCTAGAGGGACAGAGGACAAATGACACCCACTCTCTGCATTCAATTACTACGAGGAGAGGCCATGGGAGCCAAATCCTGCAGGAGACCAGGCTTCATACAGAGGAGAGACTCTCTCACACACACACACACACACACACACACAGATTTAAGTAGAACTGTCTGCTGCAGTCAGCTCCAATTACCACTGTCCACTACTAATGCACAACATGTGAAACTAGAGGAACAATTCCATCCTTTACCCCCATTCCACAAAGTTGCATATGGATTACGTTTGCATATTTCTCTGCATAATTCCTTAAATATAATTTCACAGACTTTAATTGTGAATCGTAGTCACAGTCACAAATTAGTGGTCACTTTAAATCCCAGCAAGGCCAATACACCGAAATATGTTCAACAAATTACTTGTAAGGAATAAGGAAAAAAAAAAAAGTATGCCAGCGTTGGTCTGCCACACATGCCCACAATTATATGTAAACAGCCTCAATCTTATTCCAAAGGAATTTGAATACAATACGCAGCAACTTTGATCAATCATATGGAACTGATTTATTTCAAAACATTTTGCAACTCTCTGCAAAACTCTGCTGTGCGTCGTGTCCCCGAGTGACACTGGCTATATCCTGGTACATTATGACACATCCATAATGATAACCTAACCCACGCACACAACACCTTATTATGTTTTCCGCATTTGCAGGAGACCTCGGCTTTCCCTCCGCAGTAGCTCAGTGCGTTCCCTGCGGCCATAAGTCTATTTCTAAATGGCTTCTGTTGTCGGTACTTGAGCGTAGGAGTGAGCGGGTCAGGAGGTCTGACCTGATGTTCACACATCTCTCAGCTCCACTTGAGAAGAAAACACAGACCACTTAACCCTGCTCTGTTATCCGGCTCTACATTAGCTCCATATGTGAGGGTGGGTATCGGTTTTGAAATAATTCAATACCAGTACCCTCAGAGTGACACTGGTACCAATAGAGTACTTAATTCAATACCTTTTTTCTACTTCATTCGATACCCATCGTGAATGGAAGCATTCAGTTGTGTAAAATACCAGCAGACGCCACAGGCATGAAGTATAGTCTTACTTTCCAACATTTTGGTGGCATTTCGGCAAGCTGAGCTGCCAAATCCCTCAAATACCCCGCGCTTGACTTCACCACACCACAGACTGTATGGGCTGTAGGTGCTGTGGTAGTGGGCCAATCACATATCGCATTAAATTAAACATCTCCAGTGGTTGGCTGCAAGCAAAACCATACAAATCATATTTTTTTCCTAGATTTAGGTACAAAAAACAGAATGCAGTTATTGTTTGACCTGAGAAGTTTCAATATTATTTGGTACTGGGTTATTTTGGTCAATACCTTAAAGGGACAGTTCACCCCACATAAAAAAAATACTTATTTTTCCTCTTATCTCGAAAGCAATTTATCAATATTTCAGTGTGACTTGCCGAGATTTAAAAAGCAGTATATACTAGATCCTAGATACTAGATAACTAGATACAAGATGGCACTCGGCTTGTGGTGCTCAAAAGCCAAAAAATATGTTTGAAAAGCTCAACGACAATGTCTCTTTCCAGAAATCATGACCTGGTTACTCAAGATAATCCACAGACCTCGTTGTGAGCAGTTTCATGTAGGAACAATTTTCTTTCTACTGAACTACACCCGCCGACTCAGAAGGAAACGTGCATCTACTCAGGGACAAGAGGTTCGTGCTTGTGACTCCTTTGCTGAGCTGTAATGTTAGGGGCCGCGTTTTTTGCACCCTCATACCCATTGTTTTCAATGTAGTCTTGTGGCAAGCACACACACGTTCCCGAGCACTTAGTTTTCAGGGTGCGATGACTGCACTCAAAAATAAACCAAGCCTAACTTTTGGAACGCAGTGCACTCAAAAATAAACCAAGCCTAACTTTTGGAACGCAGCAGCACACACCACAGGTCATGTGAGAAGGACCAACCAATCACAGCCGACAGATATCTTTCACCTTCTTCCATAAATATCAGTCTGTGATAAATACGGAAAAGTTGATCATGTTGAGCTTTACATCTGTCCCACACTTATAAACAGCTCCTGGAAGAAGATCAGCTCTGCACTCAGGATTTCAGGTAAACAAGCTATGGTACAGTGCTTGTTAAGGTTGCTTAGCAATCACAGACGCAACCTATCACCACGCTCTCGAAAACTGGCACAAAAAAGGCACAAAGTAGCGTCCAGCGCCCGACCTTGCATTTTCGAGGCAGTTAAAGACGCAGCATGTGTGCAGCCCTAAGATTGCTCAGTGGCGCCAAGAGCTATCAGTAGATGCACGCTTACTTCTGGGCAGTGATACAATCGGTGGATGTAGTTGGATCAAAAGACAATAGTTCCAATATCAAATCAGTTTTTTGTCCACCTGCCACTGTGGCTGGTGGATTCCAAAATCCACCAGCCACCTGATGGATTACCATTGTTTTTTAGGCTGGTGAGTGAAGCACATCCAGCAGCCACTCGCATATTTCACCAGCATTTGGCTGTTGGCTGGTGCTAGTTTCCAACCCAAGGTCTGTGGATTATCTGGAGTAACTGGGTCATGATTTCTGGAAAGAGACATTGCTGTTGAGTTTTTCAAAAGTACTTTTTTGGCTCTTTGAGCACCACAAGCTGAGTGCCAACTGGTTCCATTATACTGGAGAGAAGGCAGACATCGTCATGGCCATTATCTCAAACACTCAGTAACTCACACTAAAACAATCTCGACTGATAAACAGCACTACAGGTAAGAGGGAAAACATGCATTTCTGATTTTAACTGTCCTTTCAATGGTATCAAGTGCTGATACTGAGCCTTAACTCCAAGTCACACAGTACAATGGGTCAAGATGTCAGGTTACTTCACATAGAGTGATGTTAAAGGGGCTGCACAAGTTTCTTTCCAAAGGGCCTAGCAGTAATAGTTTTTAGTCTTCAAATACATTTTTAATGTATTCTGCAGATCAATATCTGTAAAACCAAAATGCAAATCTGTTGTGAAACAGCGCCAGATATCTATACGCATTACCATAGTTATATCCTTATAGTGCACATGGGGTTAAGTCTTTACAAAGTTGCCCAGAGACACACGTCTACATGACAGTCAAACTGCTCTGACTGCATCAGTTTCCCTGTGTGGGTGGAGTGAGGCATGTGATACATGTGTTTTATTGCCAGAATCTCAGAACACTCAGTCCGTAAACTTCCTAAACTGCCGCGGGATAAAATTCTGGTTTGGTAAATATTACGTTGGTTGTCAGTGTTTTCGGCAGGGCAATCAAGAACAATGAAGATGTCTTGCTTGTCTGGCTCGGGAACAACATAAGTCTAGCTGTCATTTTACATAATTAAAAGGAAGAACTGCCTTGCTGTACACAGAGAGAGCTATAAAACTTGATTTACGGAAGCTCCGCTGTTACACAGTTTTACACAAATCGCTTCCCAAAACCTACTGTAGGAGGTTGATTTTACAGCTGTGCACCAAGAGATTTCTTATAATAATAATTTGATAGAGGATATTCAAATGTGCTGTAAAATAAAAGAGCGGAATAACACCAACTGCCAACGCATTTCTGACTTAATATCACACTGTTACTTGATTGCATTTCCATTGTGTCTCACAGTATCACATGTCAAGTTAGGATATATTTCATGAAGCTATACAGAGTAGTGAAAGCCAACTGCTGCTGCGGCGCTCTGCTGGATGTTACTGATCCACCGGCTAAGCCCGTGAAGCCGTGCATATATGTGTGTAAGACAATAGCTTCTGTAAAGCACCTCTCGCTGTTATACTGAGAGCGAGAGCGAGCTCTGTTTCCACACCTGTTGCCCTGGGCCATAAGGGACAAGCTATCTCCATCGCTCTCACTCTTCACTTTCCATTTGACTGTGATTTTGACAAGCTCTGCCATATCATCATAAAACTTCAGTGCCCACGCTGATAAGACCAAACCTATACCTGACTAAATCCAGGGGCTTAGGGACTTGTTTGCATTTCATTGCACCCCAAGAGGGGGATATATCATAATTGCATATGGAGGTTTTCATAAAAGGAGCACGGCATTATCTAAGGTAAAAAAAATAGGAGTCCTCACAGATTAGCCTGTCAGTTGAACTCAATGTGAAGATGTTTGATTTGGAAGAGAAAACCACCACAGGATCAGGCGGTACACCACACGGAACAAAGATGATTCTTGAGGAGGTCTTAAGTTTGATGTTTAGACTTTAATTTCACTTCATTTTGGCCTGAGTGGGCATTCTCGTTTCACAAAGTAGTTTTCAGCAGTGAACTCTGCGTCCATTCAACTTTTTTTAGTCTGAAGTTTCCACTTAGTATTAAATCAGATTATAAAATATGGCTTGAGTGAATGCTTTGCTGAATCGAACATTTTGCAAAGATGAAAGGAAGATGTGATGTAAACTGTCTTTGGAGTCGGTATGTGTGCGTAAGCTCTCTCTGTGTAAATTGGATCCAGAGCTGGCGAGAGAAAAGGAAAGCAGGCGTCTTTTTCTGCTTTGGTATTGATTGTAGGAAATAGCAGGGAGGAGACAACGTGCCCTCAGGTTGGGGAGAGATGAAGTTATTCTAAATTACTGCTGAACAACTTTGAAGTCGTATCGTGGAACTGTCGAAGGGCCGGCTCTATACTCTGCGAGTTTCTGCTTCTTTTTTTTGTCAGTGCAAAAAAAAGACACAGCATGATAAAGTATAATTCGAACCATCTTTAATACAAACCACAGAAGCATAAATAATTGAATAAAATCGGCAGTGGTTTTTTGAAATGCACCAGCAAATAAGTCTACAACATTTTTTCTCTCTTTTGGACTCGTTCTAAGGAGTCTAAATCCTGTGGTGGGGGAAGAAGTGAAGGAGACTGAGACTCTGGTTTTGGCTGACTTTAAGTGGGCCTGGCTTGCATGTGGCTAGGAGGAACCAATGCCCTGGCAAAGCATGTGGAAATACTGTGCATCAAACACCAACAGGGCCCATATAACACATAGCTTCTAGCCTGGCATGTGAACACACGAGCTTAGCTACAAGTTTATGATTGTTCCTTCTTACTGTGTTTGTAGTGAAGCAGAAAGTTCAGATCAGGTTGAAACATACAAACCCAAGATCATTCATGAAAGAATGACCCAAAAGAAAATGGGTTTAGTGTAGGGGTAAAAATGTATGAGTCCAGAAATATGTATCCAAAAAGGAAAAGAAGCAGTATCTTCAAATTCTTCACCCAACAAAAACCTTTCCTCTCCAAACATCTACTTATGTGGAGTTCACAGGCCCAAAATAAACACGTCTAACTTTGCAGTTGGAGTTCTTTCTTGGGGAAACGATTTAGCTCCTTCTGGGGACCAGGCCAGCTCATTAATTGATCTCTGACCTTAAAGTGAGAAACCAAAACACTGGCTACCAACAGAAATAAAGCTATCACGGGGGACTGAGCAAATTTACACATTAGCTGCACTTTTACATCGAACAAAAGAGAGCACCACCACACACACCTCGTCTTTGTCAATGAAAATGTCCTAAAATTACTTGCAATTATATGATCATTACCTAAATAATAATTGAATTAAAACATCACCATCAGAAGCAGATAAGTTTGAAAGCAAAGCACGTCACTTACGCTATTGTCACTCGTGCCTGACACGGGGTAGACCGTCCAGCCGAGCTCCGCTGTGGCTGTAGTGGAGTCCATAAGTGTCTCTGTGGGAAGAAGTAAGGAGAGACGGTGGTCAGCTAATCTCCTGACAACATGAAATAGTTCCTGCGGTTCAATGGAAACCACTTGAGTAAAACAAATATTTTGAGAGGCAGGATATAGGTTTGCTCTGTAAGACGTCAGAAAATAATGAAATGTGCGCCGACAACTCCCAGAGCTGAAGGTGATATCTTCATATTTTGTCTTACAAACAGCAGAGAACTCAATATTGAAAGGACATTAAACAGAAATGAACCAAAAAAATCAATTGAAGTTTTTCTTCTTGACAAACATTTTAAAGAGCAGAATATAAGCAGGAGGGCGACGTATTTCTGAATATTAGAAATGGGCTATACGCAGGTTTCGAAAGGTCTTACTTTTCTTTATTAGGCTAATTAAAGAAAGGCATTAGAGTGAAATGGTCAGTCAATTCCAAAATTAGTCAATCAGCAAAAAATCAAACACAATCTTGATGACTGATTCATCTTGGAAACTTTTTATCAGGTGAAAATTCTGGTTCAAGAGAATAATAATTTGTTGCTTAAAAATATATAATATTGCACACTTTAAAAAATAAAAATAAAAACTTGCATTTTATTGCGGTGTGAATGTTTGACAATCTCATAGGTTTTTAAAAACAGATGAACTAAGAACTAAGAATCAGTTCCTGTTAAAAACTGGTCCCAAATTGCTGATCAATTCCTTTCTCATTTGTCTACCCTGCTGGAAACTTGCTACAAGAAGGAGTCATGGCAAAGTGGGAAAAACCGTTAAAAGAATAGCTTCATTTCACGAAGAAAGATGACAACAGTGCTGCTTGTAATATCTGCAAAATGATCATTTAAAGTAGTAATATGCTGAAATATCTTGGTACGTAACATGGGCTTGAATTCCAGGGTTGCCATGTATGTGACACTCTACGCACCGCTTCCCAACAAAGCAGCACGTCTGTTACTGAGGGTAAATATTCTTTCATAATGACCTTTGGTTAGGCAGGTTTTTTATTTGATCAAGGAAACCTTAGTGAAAGCAAACACTAAACAAATATTCTCGCAGACTGTTGCTACACTGTGTTCAGACTCACAGATAATGAAACGGTTGCAATGACAACGAAAGCTTGTGTAGGCCTAATTTTGTCCACGCAGAAAATTGATCAAGAATCAATAAGGGAATCAATAAAGAGTCCGATCAATAGGCAGAATCGATCATGGCACTGGTACCAATAAAATCTTATCAGTTCCCATTCCTATTTTTGAACATGTGCACTACTTCGAGACGAATATTGTTTTCATTAATGTAAACAAGTAATTCTCTTGTTCTCTGTTACTAGCTAAGAAAAGAAAAGTCACTGTCATGTTATAGCTTTGTTTTGTTTATATTTTAATAAAAATCTAAAATTCAATGCCCTCAAAATTGTTGCAATTTTTCCCCATGGTATCGAAATTTAAAAAAAAAAAAAATTAAAAATGTTCAAGGTATCATATCAAAGTTAGAAATTCCAGTATTGTGACAACATTATGACAGAGTAATCAAAAATAATATTAAAAAACGTTATTTATATAGCACCTTTCATACAAGAAATGCAGCACAAAGTTCTTTTAAAATAAGGATAGTGCAAGTGCTTCACATGAAAATAGAGAGAGCGAACATAAAACAGCATAAAATCATAGAGTTGTTAAACTATAAATCATAAAACCAAGCAAGATTTTAAAAGAGCTGCAGCAGCATGAAGCGTAAATAGTAAAGCATGAAGCGTAAATCAATGACAGAGTAGGAAATTAGCACCAGCCACCGGCCAATTCTGGTAAAATATGCAAATGGTTGCAAGATTTGTTTCTTGCACCAGCCTCAAAAACAATAGTAATCTATTGTAATGGAGTGACTGGTAGATTTTGGAATCCACCAGCCAGCAGATGAACAAAAAAAGTTAGTTACCAGGCAAAATCAATGATTAAAAAAGGAGACATTATGATAGTATTAGTAGTAGTAAAGACCCACATTAATACAATCCATGTGTTCAGGTAGAAACTGCAAGTAGTTTCATAAGCTTTCATAAACTGTGCCATCATCCGTATGACTTGTCGGGAAAACAGGCTGAAAAAGCAAATCTCCACGGTACAGAGGAGGGGCCGCCCTCTACGCCACGGATTAGCTGGTGGAAAGAAACACCTCTGGTAATTGGGGTCAAAGAGAATGTGCCTCCTGTCTGTCATGGGGTCCTCTGTGGCACACATTCCACCAGTCTGACCCAAATGTCTGTCATACGCTTACTGAACCATTCATGCTGTCACCTCCTTCTTACCCTCTGTACCTATGCCCTCGTGCCCTCTTTTCCAATCAAGACTTCATCTCGGCTCTGCTTCTCCCCGTGTGTGTGTGTGTGTGTGTGACAGAGGGCAGGTCTAATGAATTTCTCCTGCTGATTAGGCCTGTGTCAGTCTTGTGCTCCAGTGTTGAGCGGCAGCAGATGGAGAGAGCATTCGTCAGGTTCGAGGCGTCAGCTGCAACTCCAAAATGCCACGGAGGGATTTAGAAACCCCCTCGACAAACACAGCTACTAAGCTTTGCGTAAGTCACAGCCAGCGACTGTAAGACAGGTCTGGGGAACAATTGCACGTCACTAATATTGTGATATTTCTGACTGAACTGGTGTTAATAGTGCGAGTTCACTGAAAGTAGATCCGAGTGATGAAATAAAACAGAGCCGCTGAAATCAGAAAACATGTAGAAGTTCTTTGAGAAATGTACTACAGGCAATCAAAGATAAAGGATCTGAAGTTACGTCTCACAGGATTCTGTTTAATGCAGCTCTCTACCAGCTTGCAGGATATTTTAGAGGCTTCCAGTAGTTTCATAACCCTGGATTTCCTCTGATTTATATTCCAGCGAAAGCCACAGCATTTAATTAACAGGCTCCACACGCATCGGTTTATTTCAGGGCCTTCTGCTGACTTTCCGAGTCTCACCACTCCTCACAAAGCATAATACTAGATTCCACATCCTTTTCACTTATCACAAAGCCCAAATCGTATAATTAGGCAGATGAGGCTGCAATTGAGCAGCTATTGATAACCTTGTGTGTGACTCAGAGCCGAGCAGCCTACATGGGTGTTAGGCAGTGAAATGGTAATTATCCCCCATAATGATAACGATAATTAGTGGAGGAGTAAAGTGAGAATAATGAACCCCCTCTGCGGTGGTTTAAGGAGTGTTGTGGGGGAACAGGGAGTGAATTTCTCTTGGAACGGTAACACAGACTGGGTGACAGCCCACCCTCTCACACATCCTTCTCTTTCTCTTCATCTGTATGGAGCCTCATATTCTCTCTGTTTCTACATGCTTTCTCTTCCTACCCACTGCACCCTCTCTGCCTGTGCTCCATTCTCTCAAAAACTCTCTTCAGTTTCGGTCAATATTATCGGTCAATAATGGGACATTTCTATAATCACGCATTATTCTGATAATTAACATCATAGCTAATAAATAGGGCCGATAGTACAAAGACAGACTGCTTTCATTGACTAAACAAGGGCAGCATCTACACACACAGCAGGTGGCGATACATGTTGAAGAACAACAACAGCAGTATGCTGTCTAGAGGGCAAAACATGTTGCGGTGTGGACGTCTTTCACAGTACCAGAGGAAGACAACAGGATTGCACCAGGGGTCTGATCTCTGACCGCAGAACAGGTTAGACATTGCACTGAAGGATCGTCTCTGGAGTGTTAGCACGAGCTAATTAGCTAATCCATATCAGTGCATCTCTGCTAGAGCTGGGACCAATCCAATCAATATGGATACTGGGTTTTGATAGTGAAGTCACTCATCTGGTGTCAGACTGACATCTCAGAGCCACGTACCAGTCCAGATTCCATATGCTTGATTTATGCTTGACGCATCCACGAGTGTCTACACGACTAAATGATGTCGTACCATCAGGTGAGTGGGTTTTTGCCTGTCCATGCACATTTGACATTTCCTAATTACATGGACAAGGATCAACGCAGTAGATTCTTCAATGAAACCATGCTGTAAACTTGAGTTTCTACTACACTGCCCCCTACAGTTTGGGAGAATATTGGTTTAAAGTGAGGAGAAACCCACTCAAATTACAAAAGATCCATATTTTTCTTTGTCATGATTCTGCGGCAGCTCATGCCAGTGCAACTGTCCGTGTAGGAAGCATAATGTCGAGAGGCTATGGTCTGATGTTGACCTCAACACATAGAGCTCTTAGCATTTAAGGAAGAAGAAGAAGATGTACTTTCTCAATCCCTGTGGGGACTTAAACCGGCGACCGTCCAGTTCCCAAGCCAGGTCCCTATGGACTGAGCCACTGCCACCCTCACAGAGTGCTTGTCTATTCCCTCGAGGAGCTTGAAGTCCCAGTGGATCCCAGCAGTAAGCAGGCGAACTGTCGCTCACCATCTGAGAAGACCTTTGTGACACCTCACTATAAAAAAAAAATGGCTTGCCTTTTCCTTTGCAGTGGCAGTTTAATGTGGAGAATGCCCCTCCGACAGCTGCAAAGACACCAGTCAGCTATGCCAGCATGGATGTCGAGTGGTTGTCCGAAAGAGCCACTTGCAGTGCTTTCAAAAAAAGATTGATTCAAACACTCTGCGTGGTAACCATAGCAACTGCTTGTCACATGTTGTTTTTACTTATTTGATGGGTTTTTTTGATAGTATAGATATTAATCTCTCTACACAGTCCTTGTACTTTTATTTCAAATATTCAAAAAACTCATGAAGGTAGTCAATTTTAACATTGTACTTTTTGAAATTCTCTTTGAGCTCATGTACGGAAATCTTCTTACTGGTTGATAAAGCATTGCTGTGCACTTCTGTTCAAGTTTTCAAAACATTACAAGAGGTGTCATAGCTATTTGACCTACGACACCTGTTTGCATGTGAAGCCTACTTAAGGTATTGGTATCAATGTCTGCAGATATCTTAATTCAGGCATCAGAGTCAGATTGGAACTGACAAAAAAGAGCAGTTCAGGGCTATAGCTTTATCTCGTCTCACCTCCTCCTCCTCCTCCCTCTCATGCTCCACTGTCTCTATCTTGCTATCACTGGCCCACACGCTGGACAAGTAGTACCTCACCCTCAAAGACTGATCACTTCTTTTCCTCCTGCTGTCTACACTTCAGTCCTGGTAGCCACACCGATTCATTACCTCCCGTGGAGCGGAGCGGCACATAGCTCACCACTGTCAGCCACCGCCTCGTTCACAGTCTGAATCCCCAGCCGTGGCGGAGCATGGCTGCTCAGCAAGACGCGTTGGCTATTAATCAGCAGGGGGACAGGGCGCAGAGGCTGTCGTCTGAATCCAACCACAGAAATCACATATTTTTGTTTTTTGTTCTTGTGGCCACCTGTTTCCATTGTGAGCATTTTTAATTTCGCCACACATGGGACTGGCCGTGATGTGATCTGAGACAGAAGTTTGAGTGTACAGACACACTGGCAACATCCATTGTGTTTGTGGGTTGGTTACAATCAACACCACATACTTCACAGCGAACGGCAGACAATACATCGTTGTAACCAGCCTGTACTGTCTATTGTTTCCACCTTAGGGAAGACCCTGTGAGGTTAAACCCAGGTGTCTTTTTAAACCATTGCACCAAACTAAGTAAAGGAAACTTTTCTCTTTGCTTTGCCAAAGAGAGCACAAAGAACTTGGAGTTGTTGCATGTGAATTCTTCTGGGGTTTGGAGGACTCACAAAAGGACTATTTTCAGTGTTTAATTAAAAAAAAAAAGATTTTAATATTGCAAGAAACAGTTTATTTGCGACATAAAAAATGATAAAAACCACATCCTTTTTAATCAGATTTGCATAATAAGCAACGTATTTGCATTTTCTCGCTATTTTTCTGTTTAATTTTAAGTATTTTATGAGCTGAGGGAAACAAAAGACAACCTTGTTACTGCAGCTATAGGGATTAGTTTCCTCCTTAGAAAGACGATTTTTTTGTAACCAATCTCCTCATTTAAATAAAATCTAATATTTTGTAGTGTATCCCAAAATAATGGCCCTTTATTAAAAACAGATTCTGTGTAAGTGTAATGTCTGATGCTGCGCGACTGTTTTAGTGTAATAGATTTGCACAACACCAGAGTGTGACGTTCAGGAGGACACATCCAGTGCTCTAAGAACTGATGACAAATTGCACCCTCTCAATTTCCCACTTAAGGCGGTTAAGTGTCTTTGCATTATTTGTGTGGCGATGGAGAGGGATGTGCAAAAGTGTTTTAACTGTTAGAGCTCATGGGAAAATGGCCTCCTCGCCGGCGGTCAAAGGCAGCGGCAGCAATACTTCACTGTCTGTCTGCGCCGACAAAGACATGTTTTTAAGTATGAAACTTTAATGTGCAAACCTTGACATACTTTCTACAATTACAGAGTATTAACAATATTACAGTAAATAATTGAAGCTTTGGTGTCCTTTTTTGTTGTCTTTCTTTTTTTAAACTTGATACCCTCGACTGTGGAGGGGGCTATGAATATGCAATGAGACCTAGGAGTCTAAGAAAAGCCTACTAGGCAGAGAGTGCTTCCTCCAACACTTCCTGAGACTAAGGAGAGAGTTTAGTGCTGATCTGAGAGAGGGCTCTCCAGTGAGAGGCTGTCTGAAGTGACAGGCGGGGGGAGAAGAGGAGGAGGAGGAGGAGGTGGAGGAGGGGGACGGTGGTACTACAACAACACTCTTCTTCTCTAAGAGGGGTCAGTGCTGCATCTCGGCTTTCTAAAGAAAGCAACAGCATTTTCAATGAGGGATACAGAGAAGAGCTGTTCACAGAAAAGACATTTCAGTTCAAACAAGCGCAGCCAGTAAGAAAATAAACATTTTACGCAGACGGATACAAAAGCTGAGAGGGCTGAAAGTTATCTGCCAGCCATTGTGTTGCTGAATTAATAAAAGAAAGCGACGCAGGATATTGAGAGTGAATCTCTACTTAACATGCTGCGTGCGCCGCATTTTCAGATCATTCGCTGTGTTTAAAATGTAGTCATCCATTCACTCCGTCTGCACAAGGCACTGTTTGCTTGTGGTTTTATTATTTATCTTTCCTGCCAGCCTGTTTCTCTACAGTTGCAAGATGTTTACGGTGGTGACTGAGCGTTCGTGCTTCGTCCAGAGTGCATGGAAATCTGGCTTTGACCAGCAGTTGTCTAATCAGTGAGAGCAAATAGATTTAAGGTTACCATATATAACCTTCAGTCAGAGTGATGGATGGGAACTCTCTCTACTGCCATGAATCTATCAACAAAACTATACCTTCTATTTCCCGAGGCAGTGAATGCAACAAGTGCAGCCTTCCAAACAGACACTTTCTACCACAAGTTCAAACCTGCTGGTACCTGCTTGTAAGTAATCATATTGTTAAATGACTGACTTTTTCCTCCTTAGCTCTATTTTTTCCTCAGCATGAAGAATCCGATTCTACAAATTGCTTTGCACCTTATTGCATCACTATTGAGGACAAACCCTGCATATAAATTGCTTTGACATGGCAGTTCAAACCAGAATCAAAGAAACGATACCAATTTTCCAACAAACTAGCCTATATTTAGGGCCTAGAGTTTAATGAGGGTGTTTTGAAGAAGCAATTGACCTCCAGAACAGCGTGAAGCAGCTCGGAGGCATGACTTCTTTTTTATCTCTCTCGCCAGCGGCCAACTGTAGCCTCTGCTCTCTATGGAACAAATCCCTGAACATTCAATTTAACATCGACATAAACCACATATGGTGCTTTTCCGTGGCTGTGATAATGTCAGCGAACGGGGCTAAAAAGCAGCTAAACATATTTCACATAAAAGCCATGCTGAGTAAAGTTCAGTTTAACCACTGCTGAAGGGTACCACTGCATTTACTTGCATTTCACTAAACACCTGAAACTATAGTATTTGGAGGCAAATGTGGGAAGATTGTGGTCTGCAGTGCAGTTACAGAGTAACATGAGCAAGCTGTTCATTGTGCTAAAAACAGAACCCTATATAGTGGACCCCGGCACGGAAATCTGCCCAGATTAAGGGGCAAGGCAATGATATACCCCGGAGGGAGTCGGTGCAAGTGGAGAGACGTGATTCATAGCTTTAATGATGGACAGGGCTACTGTATGGCCTGTTGGAAAGAATAACAGTCTGTTTCATTTAGAGGGAAGAAGTGGATGGAGCCCCAGGTCCAGAGAAACTCAGCTCAACTTATCTGTCAGCACAAGCTGGGCCCATTAAGGTACAGTAGAGCTCCCACCACTGTCACATAACAGCGTATCCCTGTGTGTTAAATGAATTCTTAATCCCACTTTCACAATGAAACAGGGGCTTTGTAGACCATGTGGCACTGGTCCGAACCCAAGACGCATGGCTTTTTTTCAGGAGTCAAAAGCAGGCTGGCATGCAGCCCTGGGTATCCAGGGCGCTACCCAGCGTGTCATTGGTGAGACATCAATCTGTCAGGGAGATTTATGTGGTGTGGTGGTAATTGTTGGGTCTCGAAAAGGCAGGTTTGGAGTTGGGATGGTGATGTAGGTGTTTCAGGGAGTGATGAGGTAGGGCTTAAAGTTCAACCCCACCTCGCCAGGGTTGCGGAGTGGTGTTTTCCAAGGCAAGAAAAGATGAGGGAGGAAGCCGGGTAGTTGATTTTGGCAGAGGATGGCGCAGGGTGAAATATGGTACCACACACACAAACACTAACGCACAGAAAGTAGAGCACTCTCAAAGCACTAACTGTTGACAGAATGATACAGCATGGCGTTCCCCGGGGGCCCGGAGCAGGATGTACGACAGTAATCCCTACACAGCCGGGCTGTGTTATCAGTCAGTGTAACTTAACTTGTCAGCAAGGCCAAGGGGGCAACAGCCAAAAACAAATGTAAGAAAGCAAAAACTACAACTTGACGTATGACTGAGACCCTGACAGGTTGTCCAATTGGACTGGTAATACCTTTATGGGATTTCTTTCATTTCTCTGATGATGAAACACAGCGTAATCTCATTTTTGCCATTAAAAGATACTGCATCGGGTGATATCATATATTCTCTTTGTTCTGAACTATTCAATTGCAGAGCCATTAAAAGTGAAAAGATTACTATTAACATGAACATTTTGTACCTCCGACACAAGGTAAGCAGGTAATAGAACATAAAAAAGAATTACCATCTAAATTTTATGCCCTTAATTTTTGCATTGACCCAAACACAATGTTTTTTCTAGACACAATCACGGCCACTTTATTAGGTACACCTATTCAACTGTGCGTTAATGCAAATAGCTAATCACATGGCAGCAACTCAATACATTTAGGCATGTAGTTCAAGTTCAAACCGAGCATCAGAATAGGGAAGAAAGATGATTTAAGTGACTTTGAATGTGGCATGGTTGTTGGTGCCAGACGGGCTGGTCTGAGTATTTCAGAAATTGCTGATCTACTGGGATTTTCACACACAACCATCTCTAGGGTTTACAGAGGACAGATCTGCAGCAACTGTGTGATGCTATCATGTCAAACTAAAATCTCTGAGGAATGTTTCTAGCACCTTGTTGAATCTATGCCACGAAGAATTAAGGCAGATCTGAAGGCAAAGGGGGTCCAACCTGGTACCAACAAGGTGTACCTAATAAAGTGGGTGAGTGTAATATGTTTGAAAAAGTGAAGCTTGTATTACAGTATATTCAATGACTATATATTTATGTACTCACAACAGCAGATATTCCTTTTCAAAGTAGATACCAGCTACTACAGATGCAGCCAACTAGAATCCCCCCTACCAACCGAAGGCGTTTCGGCTGCCAGCTGGTTGCCAGTCAAATGACAGCCACTGGGACCACTGTACAGAGAGTGTTGCATTGTGAGGGTCCAAGGACACATGTCGTATGCTGTAAAGTTCTCTGAAGCAAACTGTGATTTGTGACTTTGGGCTTTATAAATAAAATTGAATTGAATTGGGTTGGTCCATCTACGTCCCAACCTTCACCTATACTCATGAGCTCTGGGTAGTGACCGAAAGAATGAGATAGCGGATATAAGCCGAAATGAGTTTTCTCTGTGGGGTGGTTGGGCTCAGCCTTAGGGATAGGGTAAGGAGCTTGGACATCCAGAGGGAGCTCGGAGTAGAGCTGCTGCTCCTTCGCGTGGAAAGGGGTCAGTTGAGGTGGTTCGGGCATCTGATCAGGATGCCTCCTGGGCACCTGGAGGTGTTTTGGGCACGTCTCCGGGGCAGACCCAGAACAAACTGGAGGGATTACATATCTCATCTGGCCTGGGAATGCCTTGGGGTCAGGAGGAGCAAGAAAGCGTTGATGGGGATGTCTGCGGTGCTTTGATTGGCCTGCTGCCCCCGCGACCCGGCTCCGGATAAGCGGATGAAAATGGATGGATGAATTGGGTCGGTTGTATCCTTAATGTTAGTAGGCTAGCTAGTTTCTTTAAGTCTGTTTATAACGTAGAATCATGGGGAAACTTTACCAACAGAACTAGTGTGGGAGTGCTTTGTATTTTTAAAAAGTCATTTTCCAAAAACAGGTGTTGAAAATCTAGTGGGTCATAATGTAATATAATATAACATAATTTATTGCAATTACAATTTCTCCAACAATCTAGCAGGGACTATTCTTACTCAACAATCCACCATTAAATGGAGGGCTGCAAATCATTTCTCAGTAACTGTCACTGTCTTGTCTCACCTATGATTGCAACACCCCATTGTCACGCCAATCATCTGAAAGTATCGCTTTTCTTTCCATACATCGAGATGTGTTTTTGCTATTAGCAGCACCTGTAGGTGTATCATTAGTGTAGTTTCACCATTAAAACGTAGTTAGTTTTGAGTGACACCATATTTCATGGCAGAGAGACATCAATGTAAGCAATAAATTGCCAGTGGGAACAGTCACCTGGCCAATCGCAAGCTGTGTGAAAGAAACCTGGCTAATAACACAGGCTAGAGGATTTACAAGTACACTTTCCATATTTCCCAAATCCCTGACAACCCACCGAGACCTGTTTAACAGATCAGTACATTTTAAATTCTGCAGTGGAAAATTCTGTAAAAGTGGGTCCCACATTTTTATAAGCAGCAGCTGAAGAGAACATGCGTGTGATTCAAAAAAGAGGCCTGGTGACATTCATCCATCCATCCAATCATTTTAAGTGCCATGTGAGCGCTGTGATGTTCATCTATGAGTGCGGTGGAAATACCTGCAGCAAAGTTAGACAGGGGTGTACAAATCACTTTTCATCAAACTGACAGCTTTTCAGATACCACTACTAATTGACTTGATGGAAGTAATCATTGCAGGCCTCCCACGCCTTGCCTACAAGCCATTAGTTAAAAGTGGATGATTAAAAAATGTACACAGCTCATGCAAGAACACGTAGGTATCCTTTATTTCACGGATGTGTGGTCCCCGACTTCACATGAGGAATTTCTTTCTCTCTCTTTACTTGTCTGTCTCGTTTAAGTCTCTTTCTCGCGCTCTTCCTAGTCCTTGATTAGCAGGTAATAGCAGAGCTGCAGGCCCTGTAGGAGCAGTACGACCATGATACACTTGTATTAGCCCAAAAGACAAGATGTTCCCCCCAGCTTTAAATATACTCAACTGGAACTGAGGGAGCAAAGGGACCCATTTCCCCTAATTTGTCCTACATGAGATGATGTCTGTAGTAGTCGAGGGAGCAGCTATCTCCATGCCAACAGTTTTGATTGGCAGCTCTGGCAAATTGTGGGTTAGCTGAGGAGATGGGTGACACAGACTGAAAAATGTGAGGGTGAAATGATGCAGGAATAAGCACTTTGGAGACAAATAAAGTGGGAACGGATAGGTACCAGTTCAACTTTGCTCTGGAAACTAAGTGTATGCACAGGTATGTGTGTGCACGTATTAGTGTCTATGCCAAGCTGTGGGAAGGATAGGTACTTCTTTTTATTGTGACGGCCTGTCCTTGTTTGGCTGATAAAAGGATTCACCCTCTGCTTGATATCTCGCCGAACCTCATCCTCCTACGTAGCGTGTAGTAAAGTCAAGTCATTAAAGTCTGACAAACAAATCTAGTTTATGACCTATTCTACATCCTTTTAAAGAGTCTTTCATCCTCTGCAAGATCCTTTAAAACCTGCAGTAAATTCCTGTGCAGAGGCCCTGGGTTCTTGTCATTTGAAGTTTTGTGATAGGGTTCAACTGCTGACCTCCCTGGTCAGAGACTAAAAAACATCAGTGAACAATATGTCCATCAGTGTTTAAGTTAGACAGATGGTGAATACCTATAGGTTCTCTATTGGCAGCAAGGCCCAACATTGTGAAATGTATCACACAAGTCTGTGTGCGGCTTACTGTATTAGACAGTAGAGCTTGACAAATGCATTTATTTTGAGTACGAGACCTCTAAGAAATGTAACCCTACCAAGCATATCTGTGGTTTTGTTGTTCTCCAAGAATAATCATAAATATTATAACTGAGGCTATTCTCAACCACAATACCCCACAAACACAGGGATTGTTTTTCTATTAAGGGTCTGGTAAACGGTGTATTGGGAATGTGGAACGTTTATGTAAAAACATGCAATACGAAAAGTAACAGCCAGCCGTCACAGAGACATTTATGAAGACCACCATGTCCCGACAAATCAGTGAAACAATATACTGCGCCAATGGAGAAACGTTCAGATGAAAAGAAACCAAATAATATTCTGCAGCACCTTGCAATGCCCCTCAGCTGTCTGCTTGGCCAAGAATATTCACAAAATGGAAAAGTGCAAGATAGCTGTTTCCACTTCCCTTATTATGTTAATTGCAGGGAAATATTGTCTTTCCCTTACTAATTCAATTTCTCTCAACTAGAACACGTCAGGTATCCAGCAGCTTAGAGCAAGCGCCTCGTGTACTGAAGGCTGAAGGAGTCCTTTGCACTAGCCTGGGTTTGACTCTGAAACAGCAATACATGACCAATTTTGCTCTTTTCTTTTCCTTAAGGCAAAAATAAGAAGCAATACAGTTCTACATGACCCACAATGGCCTCTGTGATATCTACTGGGCAAAGCAGATCATTTAAGACATTCTCACTCCAACCTCATCACATATTGACGTTTTGATCATGGACTTTCCATGTCCACATACGACGTGCAAGGTACCCTGGGTGCATTGGTTGTTGACATTCTAGGACACACATGGTTGGGTTTAGGCTACAAAAACACGTGGGTAGGTTTAGGCAACAAAAGGAAGTAGTCAGGTTAAGGAAAAAGATTGGTTTTAGAATCTTACAGGACGCAAACACCACTCTCTCGCGTAAAAGTCTGCATTTGTTGGACCCATCCACCACCACTCCTGCCAGCCCCACACGGACTTTCGGTGCCTTAGCTTTTGTCCTTGTCCTGCTGCATTTCCCCTGACACCGCCGGGTGCCTTTAAACTAACGCCAACTGGCCGCGAATCATGCCAACGTTGAAGGACGCCTGTTTTCGTTGGTCTCTGACCCAAGTCACTGCCCAAGCGCCGGATTTCGACAACTTCGGAGTGAGACCGTCTTTAGGTCTCCCTATATTTCAGGAGGAGTGATGCAGGGCACACATCCACCCCCCAATAAAAACATGAAAGTAGCAGGTGACTTTTATTTTGACAAAATTAAGACATTTACACCATAAATTGCTGAAGAAAAAGTACAAATTTGTGCATAAAAATCCACCAGAATGCAGGAAATTAGGTGTTTGATGCTCATCATTTTCTGGTGGACTCCCAAATGCCCTCGTTCAATATATGCCCCCCCAAAAAATATTGAAATGAAATCTACGCCCTTGTCTGAGACAGTGAATCAGTTTAATAAATTTAGATGTATTTAATCCCTTGAAAGCTCAACTTTCAGTTATTCTATTTGAACCAGACTTGTACATTTAGCAGCATTTAAGTCCTAGCTTGAATTTCAGTGGCTCTGTTTGAGACATATCAAGACTGTTCAAAGATTTACCAGCACCCCACTGCTCCTAATGACAACTGAAGGCCGCAGCATGTGCCCGACAAATTAGTTTTGCCTCTCATAGTATATGAAACAAATCTGTCTCAAAAACACCTCACGCTTCGTGCTTTCTTTCTCTCTTTTTTTTTTTTTTGCCTCAGATTTGGTTTCTGGGTCAAGTGCTAGGGGAGAGAGTATAAAGATCCTTAGACGTCCTTGTGTTTAATGATAAATGTGAGTCATCTGGAGCTGTAAATGTTTCACGAAATCTAAATAAATGAGTAGCCGTTCCTTGCTTCACAACTGTGTGTATTTGTCTCAGGCTTAGTTATGATTACAAGGAATCAATGGTGCCAAAAGCTCGTGAAGAAATGTGCTCCTGAAATAATCAGCTTTTGGAAATCAAGCTGTAATAAAATTTACAACAACCTGACTGATGCAATCAGGAAGCAGCAAAACTTTTAATTAGCTTCAGCAATACATCAGGTTTCTTTTGATTTCTATGTGCTGTATGCTACTGAATGAACAGACTAGATGCTGGTTGACCTTGCTTCATACAGGCATTCATTCACAGAACCACATTGATGCTATGACATCCCTATTCATACATACATCTGTGTATTGGTGGACCATAAAGTGCAGCTATTGTTAACTGTGATTCCGTGGCATTACCTGGAACTAAACCAATTATACAAAGTTCTTGAAGAAGGACTCATCAACTATAATAATGCCACAGTCACAATAGTGCTTTCTAAGGGATGACAATAAGAAATACAACATGGTATTTGGTGTTATTTTGGCCCTGAGAACAAATGGCTGAATAATTCGATACAGTGTATAATTTGTTTTGGGAGAAGCAGCTGTGTGTGACCAGATCTGTCAGCACCAAAGCCAGGGACTGATTATAAACATTAATTTACTAATTATAACTAAATGTGATTTCATACTAATTTGATTTGGTGTGGCTGTGAAAATTAGAAGTGGTGCAGCGTTTGGGCTCAAAAGTAACATAAATCTTGATAGAAGTTTAGAGGACTGTAAATGTGATGCTTGCAAATGAGAAAAATATGCTAAATACACTGCAAAAGTTTACTGCACTGCGAACTCCCCGGATCTTGTGGGAGATAACTAGCGATTCTCGCTAGTAAGGCTGTCCTGACCCAATAGTGTTGCTGTGGAAACATTGTGCCCACTCTCCGTTCTCCTCCCTGGTTGCTCCTGTGAGTAAGGGGCTGCACACATGCTGCGTCTTTAACTACCTGGAGAACACAAGGTTGGGCGCTAGGCACTACTTTTGTGCCTTTTCTGGGCCAGCTCTCAAAGGCATGGCGGTAGGTTGCGTCTGAGGTTGCTAAGCAACCTTAACAAGCACTGTATCATAGCCTTTTTACGCAGAATCCTGAGTGCAGAGCTGATTTTCTTCAACGCAATGTTTATAAATGTGTAGGCATATCGTCCGTGGGACAGATATGAAGCTCTGGCAGCCCTGCACCAAATGATCAACTTTTCTATATTCATCACAGACTGATATTTACGAAGATGAGAAATCTGCTGGCTGTGATTGGTTGTTCCTTGTCACATGAGTTTGAGCACGCCTATCAAACATCTACATCGACAACAATGAATTTGAGGGCGCAACAAACATGTGTACAGGGTTTTCATTTTGAGCTCTGACCGCTTTTAGCATTGGTAACTCAATGTTAACTCCGTTGGCACTGTTAGCAGCGTCAACACGGCTAGTGGTGCTAACATAGCTAACAGTGCTAAAGGGGTTTTGTGGCTAAAAATGAAGCCGGGGAGTCGACCTGGGGAGAGACCAGAGGGTGGCCATCATATTTCTGCAGCAGGGCCTTGCTAGTGGTGGGACAGCACTACGAGTGGCAATCGCGGCTAGCTAGCTCTGACACAACACAGGCTACGCTCCGTGCAGAGTGGCCAAGGCTAATGTCAGCTAACCAATAGAGACCAGAGGGTGGGCGGAGGCAGAGGGAAGTATGTTTCTGCATGTTTACACAGCTAGCTGGCTGTCTGTCAGCAAAATTAAGATAAAGGCAGGACAGTTACATCACAAAATATTAAAATTACACCACCTCTAAATGGATAGCGCTTTGAAATGTGATGCTTTTTTGGCTTTTTTCCTTAAAACTAAACTAAATTACCGGTCCTTCATCGTTGGAATGTGTTTTGTTAATTAAAGTGGTAATATATTTGATTGGCAGTGCCTTCACAAAAAACACCTTGGAGTCAACAAATACATCAAGGGCACTCTGAGTTAACAAACTGACGTCCCTGAATAATTCAAATCAGTCATTCAACCATTCAATCGACCTATAATCCGTTAATGACTAGTTTTCTGTTCTGTCTCCAGGTACAACACTTCCTGCCTGTGCGTCATGCAGAGGAATGTGTTATTGATGTGTGTGAGCATCACAGGGTCAAACTAGGAGAGTTGATCTCTTGCCAGTCGATGCCGCCTGTCTGCCAAGAAAGTCATCAGATCAGAGTTGTTTCTCTGTCTGGGCTGATATCGCAGCCCCCTACCCCCAAGACACACACACACACACACACACCAGCACATCCACCTCCCAGACCTCCTGCTAGTTAATCAATTGCGTGATATACTTAGCCAACATATTTTCTCACTTCTCCGTCGTTTGATGTTCGGGGCAGAATAATACTTAAGACAAGAGGCTATAAATTATGCATGCACATTAAAAACCCGGGACGGTAGGTGCAGAAAAAGGGAAGGTGCCGTATGCGGTTGAGCAACTTGCAATAAAATAGTGCCGTTACGGATGATACGGTATTATCATGTGAAAGAGGGAGGCTAGATGTAAGGGTGTAATAATATGTATTAATGGGTATCTTTATGTGTGTTTTACAATGCCTGCAGTCATGTAGGAATGGTAAAAGAGGAGTAATGATTTATTCTCACTTAGCAGTGCACCATAGACACCGTGTCTGGGCTCCTCTTTTCCTAATTTATCTCTCCCTCTTGTCTCTCCCCCACCTGCCTCCTCTGTACTGTCTCTCCTGTTTCATCCTTCCTCTCCCCACCTTCTCTCACCTCCATCTTATCTCCACTCCAGCTAATACATACTGTTTCCTCCCTGCCATTGCTTTAGACAAGACGCCCAATTTTCAGCTCTTACATTCCCTGACCCGAGGAGGAGGCGGGTGTACCTCCTACCAGCCGTGACTGTTTAACTATCACCACTGTCCGTCCCCACAATGCCTCTCCTGATGGGGACCACACATTTCACACAGGCACGAGGAGGAGGGATCACATGGGAGGTAAGGCACATTGGTGGATTCCAGGCCCGTGAGCTAGCTCCTCTCCCCTCTCTGGATTTGGAAGAGTTATGGAGGGGGTCGTGACCCCCTGGAGGTCTATAAAGCAGAGAATGGGAGGCAGTACCTCAGCCACATGCCTGCCTGCTGCACTGCTGGGACCATTACTGCATCCAATCACACAGACACGCAGCAAAACAGGCCTCGGAATAACCCAAATATCACTTACAGTACAGGCACCCCTAAAGCCCCTGCAATCAACATCCTCTTAATCACCCACTGCACGGCACAATGGAAATTGCGTTGGCCGACCATTAAGGCACCTTAAGGACCCTCTGTTAGTCAAACTTACATAAACTGGGAGATATTGGATACCAGTGGAGCACAAACAGAGAGCTAATGGTTTCATGGTGGTCAGCTGCGAATGAGTGGAAGACAGAAACCAAATGAGAGTGGGTAGAGAAAGAAAAGATGCAGGAGACTTAAGCAAAGACGAGAGCAGTGCCTTACAGACTCTGCTAATGTGGAGGAGGAAAAAAACCCAGCAGCTTCATTTCCATGACCTGTGACTGTCCTCGCAGTGCTACAGCATGTACCCTTCATCTCAAATCAGGGCCAGCCTGAGCAAATTAAATTGTTTTAAGTGTGTTTTCAAAGAAATTTAAAGTCTTCGGGGACAAAATGAGGTCATCCACCGTTTCATAAAAGTGACAACGACTTGAATTACTGAGTGCACACAACAAGAACACAATGATACATTTTATTAATCATTTTAAATTATAATAATTAACTTGAGTCCTTGTTTAACTAAATCGTAAGACTTTTACAAGCAGACTCATCAATGTTTTATAGATAGGGCACTCTGCGGCAAAACTGTACTCTGTGTCTTTGAGAATTCGTCACGCACACACAGATCCATATATTTCCTAAGGGGGAGAGTTATAGACATGTTTGGGGTCAGAGACAGCAATCAAATAAGTTCGGTGGAGACAAGGACTACGTTCACCTCACAGGGCTTAAGGCGCAATTCCAATTTTTTATCCAGAGCTTGAGTTCGAAGTCACCCATATCTGACACCAGTGTGAACAGATCTCTGCTCTGGAGTACCTCAGATGCAACCAATAATGTCAAACATCCGCATTGGAGCAACAACAAAAAAACTTCATAGCAGTGCAAGCGTTCATCTCTGTATGATTTGCTGCAGAGTTTGGATGACAATTCATCATCCCACAACAGAGAGAGTTGTGGGTGCAGGAGAAGAGTAAGGCATGGTAGGGCCACGACGTGGAGGGTGCCATGGAGCAACACTTCCTCCAAACCTTGGGATGTCCAGGGCTACATTCCAATATCTGGCGGCCTGTCACAACAATGCTGTTGCGGCAGGACTCAAAATGTAGCTGAGCTGGTCCTGTCAGAAAGCGTCTGGCAGTCGGGCTCTACTGGCTGGCGACTGGGGCAGCCTACCGCAGAGGGCTATGGCAGCTCTCTGTGGTTTCAACGGACCGCTACGACACTGTGTGATGAGTGCTCTGCGTCTGCACAGTGAAGTATGACATGGAAAAACCATGGAGGAACAAACATGAATTCCGGTATGATTTCATGGCAGTCGCACGGCCAATGATCGGACATGTATTGAATGTAGGACCACATGTGGAAGGACTTCTGTGTCCACAGTACTTTGTAAATCAGATCAGATCTGTGTCACAGGAGAGCAAAAAACAGACTTGGGCCACTACATGTAACTGTCATGTAGTTTAAGTGGGAGAATGTATGACACTGGAAAGAAATGAAGAAAGAGAACAGTAAGAACCGAGGGCTTCTTGGCTCACCCTGTTTGGCCTTGTAATCCTGCACAACAAAGAATATGCCAGGCCAGCTCTGACTAAACTTAAAATCTGTGACTTTTAAAACAAGCATTTCTCGTATTTGGCTGCTGTCCTGCGCTGTAACAGGCACAACAAGTAACCTTATGTGGCATCATGTCGGGAACAGGAAGGTGCAGACTGGTCTTAGCCCATAAACTCAGATAAATGTTTGCATTACAACCCGCAAGGTAAACAAGCAGTGTCTGGCTCAAGTTAAGTCCGGAGATGTTTTGTGGTTCTCTGTGGAATGCAAAGTCCTTCTTTGCTCTGAAGCAGCCAGCCCCTCCGTCTGTTTGTTTTGTAGCCATTACAGCCACTTAGCCTGACAGAGCACTTTGTTTCCCTTATCTCCTGAACAGCTAAAACGCATAAGTGTTTTCAGCGTCTGTTCAACCTTGGGTTTAACTCCTATCACCGTGTTTACTCGTGACACAGATCAAAGACGGATTGCTTCTGAGCGAGCGGTTGTAAAAAGGCACGGCAAACTTCTGCCTGCGAGTGACTTTATGGTTTCATTCCAGCAGTGGGGGAAAAAAAAGAAACAAAAGGCATATTTCAACACCTCTGACAGGTGAGCACAGGTGGAAGACATCCAAACAGAGCTAGTGGAGAGTAATAGCAGCAGATAGCGCTGTCCGGAGGAGGGAGGAGGCAGAGGAATATTTGTCTGTCTGAGTGATTTGCCTGGTGTGCCTCAAAGTCAGGACTCAGTAAGCAAAAGACTTGTCAACATCCCAGAGCAGCCACTTGTTGCTATGGTGACTGGTCAGCGGGGTACTGAGGTGTGATGGACAGCATGTCATTAACAGTAAGGAATGACTCCATTCCCCCCCTAGTCGAGATAGCTTTGCCTTGCAGGAGCACAGAGGGAGTCATAAAGGGAGCTGGTTATCAGAAAAGAGATAAACCTGTTGAGCTACATGGTCACAGACGGTGTTGTCTCACCATGCAGGTATTCAAGGCTCTGTAGCACCACAGAAAAGTCTGATTTCTTTCTAAACAATGCCATCTGGGTTGCATTGGAGTCGACAAGGACAACGAAATCAGAGGTTGCTCCACCTGGTTTGGTTAAAACTAAAATCAAATCTCATTCTGGAGTTCAAAACAAAACAAAAAATCCCAACACTGGCTCTATTCTTTTCTTAAACACCATCTGAAGAGCATGTTTAGCTCTTGGTCACCAGCAAATAATTGTATCTGAAAGTGCCTTACCTCATCTATTTAACCAATAAAGTTATTCCAGAACAGCTTCACTTAAAAACGATATTTTATTAGGGCTCACACGAGAGGGAGTTTCCACCAGGCCTATCTTTTTCCTTAACACTGATAGTTAGAAGGGAATGTGCAGATAATAAGACAGTGACACGCAAACAAAACACTTAAAGGTTGAAAAATGCAAAACAATGTGTATTAGGGATGCACTGACCGTGAAATTTTAGGCCGATACCAATAAAATAAAATAAATAAATAAAAATACTTATTTGGCCGTTAGCTGAAGTATTTTTGTTGTTGTTTATTTTGTTTTTGTTGTTGCCTTTTTGCCCATTTGTGCCAGGGAAACAAACATATCATTATTACAAAAAATATCTTAATTGTAGTGAAGTCATTCAGTCCTTTTACACTATCTTTAAATGAGCAGAAATTCAATCATACACATTTATAAAACAACAATAGAACTGCTTTTTACGATACAAATTAGGGCTGCAACTAACGATTATTTTCTTTGTCGACTAATCTGTCGATTATTTCTTCGATTACTCGACAAATCCTTTTATCGAAAAATGTTGAAAAATGTCGGTCTGTCTCTCCCAAACTCCAAAATTATGTCACCTAATGTCTTGTTTCGTACTCACGCCAAAGGGTTTTATTTCACGTCATGGGAAAGTGTGTAAAGCTGCCAATATTTGAACGTAAGAAGCTGCAGTATTTTGGGGTACTTTTATAGTACTTTTCTATGAAAAATGACTCAAACCAATTAGTCGACTACTAAAATAGTCACAGATTATTTTAATAGTCGATTAGTCATCGATTAGTCGACTAATTGTTGCAGCCCTAATACACATCATACATATGTCAGTTTATTGCCTCCTTTCATCTTGAAGGCAACCCAGGGACGATCTTTGTCTGTCCCAAATATGGATTCTATTGCCCTCAGGATGAGACGCTGTTAGCCTCGAGCTTTGCTTTTAAGCCTGCGCAAAACTGATGTGACACAACAGAAAAACGTCAGCCACTGCCATCTGTGAATGTCACCTTATTTGCTGATAGGCTGATGGCAGTCCACACTGGTTACATTGATGCATCCCTAGATTAAATCTGCACATGCTGTGCTGTACGAATGTGTTCATTAGAACCCCATTGACGACAGGAGCACATACTGATTGTATCATACGAAGTCATTGAGGAACAGAAATATTTTTGTTCAAACTCAACTTCTAACAATTAAGTTAGATATTTCAGAGACAGCTGCTTTGCGGATCTTGAATTGAGACTTAATTGCTTTTGGTGTGTTTGTGTGTGAAAGACCAAGGACAGGATGTGTGTGTGCATCCGTGTCTTTTCAGTTTGAAAACTTTTATAAAGGGATCTCACAAAGCCTCTTGATAGAAAGGCATCAACAGGTGGCAGAGAGGAACACTGACGACAGGCACAAAAGTGAAACATTCTTGCTTTGAAAACCCCAAAAGAACAGGACGCAGACGTGGGAACAGACAGGAACAAAATGATGGAAAGATAGATAGATAAAGAGATAGATAACGTGAAGGACCCAGCCAGCTGAAGCACAGAGGGATTGATTCACAGGCGGGGTGAGCGGTTGGCATGCTAATCAAGCCTGTATGTGGTTGCAGGCAGGGTGAGAAGCGGGTGTATGAAGTGGCTTCACAGGCAGTCATTTGCCAGCATTCAGCTCCCATCAATATCAGGACCGAT
This sequence comes from Epinephelus moara, assembly GCF_006386435.1. Classification (NCBI taxonomy): domain Eukaryota; kingdom Metazoa; phylum Chordata; class Actinopteri; order Perciformes; family Serranidae; genus Epinephelus; species Epinephelus moara. The sequence continues at coordinate 40,792,279 of NC_065529.1, read as the reverse complement.
TAATGAGGGGCTAGAGGGGAGAGCAGGGAGAGGGCAGGGAGGACTGGGCGAAGGGGGGCGGGCAACGGCCAGGTGTCGGAGGAAGCACAGAATGGGAATAAAGAGGGCGCGGGCAGTGATCCGCGAGGAATTCCAGCCGAGCGGCAACAAGAGTGGTGGGGGGGGGGGTGCTTGCTAGTCATGCACTGTAAGAAATGACCATTAAAAAGCTGCGACTAACTGAGTCTTAATTAAAAGAATAAAATCGTCAACCTGAATCATATTTGGCTGTTTTATTTGTAAAAATAATACTATAAACTTTCTTCTGCACAGTGATGAATGAGAATCACAGACTGACTGGGTTTGTAAAGTACTATGACATCATGTCACACGTTATCTGGGTTATAAAAGGACAGATTTTGGAGGACCACGAATCTGTAAGGTCTTGAACATGTCAATCAATACAGTACTTCACATCTTTTTTGACCACAGACCTAAAAAAACGTTTAAAAATGAAGAATTTTAACTTTGTCTCTGATGTTTCTTGGTATTTTTTCAACAATAATATTAAATCAAATAATACTAAAAGCAGAACACGTAGCGGAGAGGTAATTTTTTTACTTGTTCCAGGAAAAATAAGCACTCATGAGTCAGTATTAGATTACGTGACTTATTAAGGTTTTCTTTTTGCAGTTTGGACAATAAAAAGACATGAAGAGGATAAAGAAGGGGAAGTACGGCTTGATGTGCGTGTTTCTGAGTGTCTGTGTGAGGCCCTTTAATGTGTTGGGACGGAGCTTTAGAGGCTAAAATCATGTTTCGACCTTGAAGGGTGCTCCTCCCCCCCGGAGGAAAGGTCCCAGTGTGGATGACAAAGGGTCGTGCTCTTTTAGGCATCTGCGAGCCCCGAGGTTGTGTTTTATTGTCGGTCGTGCCTGTTGTGCATGTGGGTGGCCGCGCATATGAGCGGAGAGTGGATATGTGTGTATACTTATAGGTGTATGCATGAGTGAGTGTGTATGTGGGGGTTTAGTGCATGTATTGGCACAACAGAAAGGCATTAGTGGTTTAGCATGTGTGTGAGAGAGGACTGAAGGGAGCAGGGATTTCTGGGGGGCGTAAAGGGGGGAAGCCTCAGAGCCCCCCCTCCCTCTCGCAATGACTCGCCAGGTCATGTGACCACTGGTTCTCACAGGGGCACTGGGCAGTCGGAAACAAGAGGGCAGCGTGTTAGGGCCGCATGCCTGTTTCATTGTTTGTGTGGGGTGCCTCACTGCTGAATGCAGACGAATCAATCCTGAAACATCAGCATCAACCCACAAGCACAAACCGGACTGGCCGAGGCGGGACAGAGGCAGCACTGTGCCGGCTCGTTTCGTTCTGGGAACGGACTCAACAGCAGCGGAGAGTAGTACCTCCTCATTTATCTGTCTCTATGCCTCCTCTGTCTCCGGCTCTTCATTTTGTCTCTTGCTGTTGTCTGTTTCTCATGGCAGGGAGAGAAAGGAAAGTATGTCTACTCCTTTCTCTCTTTGTCTTGCTCAAGAGTTCTCCATTTGCTCAGAGAGGCTGTAAATCCAACAACAACTAAAAGGTACCTCATGTAAAAAAATCCCAAATGTATGGGCGGTAGAAAAATTAATTTGATATCCTCCGATTACATCTCTGGTGTGACGCCCAGCGGTTGCATTCCTTCTGTGACAAAGTGCAAGACAGCAAGAGAGCAGTATATCAAGACGTACAGTTTCACCCAGGGCAGCGTTAAAACGTGTGATATGTGTTTTTAAAGGTAAATGTTAACCAAGCACAGCGACTGAGAAAACACTCTGATTTAAAAGCCACCAGCCGGGATCACAGCTGGGGAAGGGAAACATCCACATATACTTAAGCCCCAGAGCTTTCTAGTCCACTGGAATCAGCGGATCAGTGTTTTGCTCTACAGGGCAATGAGGTGATAGTTGTTAAGGATTAATGTCACTCATTTACTCTCAAAGCCACAGGGATCCAAACTAGAGATACACTGATAGCAAGGCCACATCTCTGGCCAAATTGGCTTGCTGAATGAAGCATGTATTCTGTGGTTTTTACAACATTGCAGAAGCCGCAGAATAATTTGAAACCCTTGCTCTGAGACACACTCAATCAGCCAAACCAGCGACAGCAAAGTCTTTCATATTTCCAATCACCGCAAGCTAAAGATATCACAGATCTGTCGAGATAGCCTTACAAGTCCCCGACACTGGCTCCTGATTTCTCCGCAGAGTTGCCGGCTTGTGTCGGTGGTTATCGCAAGGTCAGCTTCAAACCATCAGCTAAATTAAACAAAATAAATAGCGGGGACTCTGGCACGACTCCTTTTGGAAATAAATGCCACCGCAGCTGTGAGAAAACCGCAAGACACAAAGGTTGCCTTGATTTCCAGACAGCTCAATGATTCCCAAGGGTGGGGACTGGGCCTGGCGAGGACAGTGCTGGGGAGGCGGAGGAAGGGAGGGAGGGACTGACTGTGCGACTCTGACAAGTCCTCTGTGGCACCCGGTGCCTCTCTCTCCCGGGTGACCTGCGAGAGTGTTAGGGCCTTCGCTGAATAACCAGCCCCATCCGCCACATTCAGACGAGGGCTAAAAGGTTAATTGAACCTCTGTGCTGCGCCTTCCTCTGTGTAATTTACTGTGATTAATGCATGGAGGTTACTGTCAGACTCATTTACTAATTGTCCAAAGCAGTACGTAATTAACCACATCTGCAAAAATGTGTCTGGAACTGTACAGGCTCAACAGAACACTGGGCCTGTGTCCGGACAACTGTGCGCCACTTAGTCAGAATACAACAATTTCAAAACATTAGCTCTCTTGTTACACCGTCAAGAGAGCTACACTACAACTGCTGAGGAGCTCTTCTGTATAAAAAAAACACTAAATCACCCTCGGTTAAATCTGCCGCTGCTTATCTTATTCTTTCACACTTCTTTATTTTGAATTTTTCAGGACAAAGGCTCTCCTCTACCAACAAGAACCAGGACTTCTCATTGTGAGGAAGACTTCAGAGAATTAACACCTCATCACTCCCCAGGCCCCCCTCGCAAAAGTTTCCACCTGAAACTACAGACCGGTCTGACGTGCAAAACTTAACATCAAGAGAAAAGCTGGAGTCAAAGAGATCACAGTGTACTCTCTTATGTCTTCCTGACTAACAATGTGATATCCAGGGTAAACTTCTCAAGTTTTCTCCCCCCCCCCTGTCAGCCTCAGCCTGTCTGGCTCTGTTCCCTGTGTCAATTATTTCTGGAGATCCTTTTTGCCAGTCAGACAGCTCTTGTATGCAAAGCATGCAGCTCTGTGAAGTGAGAGTGCCGTGTAGGTAGCTAAAGCACTGCTTGTGATATCTTTGTTTTGCAATACCTTTAGCTATTCAAATGCTTGAAAGTTACAGGGAACCTTTTTTTTGGATTGCTTTCCTTGAGATAGCTGCAAATAAATACCAGAAACTACAAATATAATGTCATAGTCCATAAGCCTCAGCTCTTGAAGGGCTTAAAATTTAATGGAGACTTCTTTTTTTGATGATATGGATGGCCAAATTCCCCTGACGACATGCTGCCACAGCTTATCTCTGGGAGAGTGTGTGTGCGCGCATTAATTTCGCTGTGTATTCTCTCTGCTGGGGTGTGTGCCTGCATACGTTGAGCACATTCTGCCAGCCCAGTGTGGTGACCTTGTGTCCCTCTGTCTGTGTGACTGCGTGTGTACACAGCGCTCAGGGTGCCTGGCCTATTCTCTCGCTCTTTCTTGATAATGGGTGTATATACATTTTAATCTTGGATTACTTGGCTGACTCAGAGGAGGGCTTTCTGTCAGGCTGGTGCATGCACACAACCATTACGATACCCTGAAGCCGCGTAAGAAAATCATTACTGTATGCTTTCTTCCATTTTAGTGTTGCTAACTCGAGGCGTCTGCAAGTACAAAACATCAAGACTGAACCGAGACCAATCTGGGGAATGGTACAAATTTATTCTATCCTTTCTGTGCACACAAGGATACAAAAAAATATCCTTCTTTAAAGGAGCTATTATGCTTTTCCTTGCTCTCAGTCATATGTATAATATTACAATTATGGATGTTATATTAAACATGGCCAAAGTTTCAAATAATGAGGTAAATGTACGTAAAAATAATCCTTGTGAGCAACACCCTAAGGCTTTAGACCATTCAGAATACTCTGTTTCAAATGTTGTTTTCTCTGCTTTGGCTATAAAATGATCATGACAGATTTTTTTATGTGGTCATTTGCTCCAGGCACACTACTCCAAGTGCCTATGCTGCTACATGAGGCTACATGCTAACATCGGGGAAACGTGTAATCTTGGTTGCAGATGTCGTTAATTTCTCCCCGATTTTGGATCAGATTCCTGCTGGAACATGTGCGGTTGTGTTTCGAAGCTTTTACTTGTGATTTTAATGGTAAGAAGTGCCGCTATACACAGTCATTCCCCAGCTGCAAGTACACAGCTACATGTAGCTACTTGCTAACGTTAGGAACATATGTAAACGTGGTTCCAGATGTTGTAAATACCTCCATGATTTCGTAACATATTACCACTTGGACATGTCCAGTTGTGTTTTGAAAGCTTTTATTTTGGATCCCTTAAGGGAGCAAGTGCTGCTATGAACAGTTATTCCCCAGCTGTGAGTACACTGCTCCATGTAGCTACTTGCTAGCATCAGGGAAACATATAAACTTGGTTGCAGATGTTGTAAATACCTCCACAATTTCGTAACATATTTCTGCTTGGACATGTCCAGTTGGGTTTTATTTGTGATTATTAATGAGAGGAGGTGCCGCGGCAAACAGTCATTCTCTGGCTGCAAGTACTCTGCTTCAATCAGCTTCAGGCTAACATCATTGAACCATGTAATCTTGTTTGTTAATGTTGTAAATTTCTCCCTGATTCAATTCATATTCCTGCTGGAACATGGTCGGCTGTGTTTTGAAACTTTTATAGTTTCTTTTTTTTAAATGGTAAAACATGCCGCTCTTCTTTGTTAGTCATTCTCCATCTGCAGTGATGGTGCAGAGACACCGAGATATGGAAGATTCAGAGCATAATGGGCTTTTTCAGGAGGGGGGCTTAAAGAGACAGGTGCTACAACAGAGCTTTCTCCAGACAGAGGGTGAAAACAGGTGTTCCAACACAGACAGGATAAGGAAAGAAAAGTGTTTTCTGACCATTAAGAGATGTAAACATGTTCTGGTAGAAACATTAAATACAAGTATGAACCTTAAAAATAACATAACAGGTCCTCCTTAATTCAAAGTTTCTCCTTTGAATAGTGAAGGACAATGCTGGCACCGTCCAAATTTCTGATGAGTACACAAACTGACAATGATTACATTCACATCAATTAAAAATCACTTTCACCCTTAAGCTTTAATAAGATTTCCAAAGTCATGTTTAAACAACAGTCTCTATATTTTCTAAGGGCATCGTTTAGAACTAATTACAGCAAAGTCAAACTCGCCTGCCATTAATTGTTATTTATGAGGGTGAATTAATTTTTCAGAAAGTTGTGGGCTACTTTGAATTGTACGCTGACCTTGGCAAAAGGACACAACACAGTAATGCATTCATACCTTTGGCAGATTTTATGCAAACTAAACTGAATATTTGATCAGGTTTTTCTTCACCAAGGTTACATTGTTCGAGGGTTTTTTTTTCCCGGAGACTCTTTGATTCTGTATGCTTTGTAGATGCTCCTATCCTGAATCTATGGACAGAAAATTGTAAGATTTTAAATGTCCAGTAACCTGTGAAAGTCTGAACATGTAGGCTGCTTTCGATCTTCTTGGCTGTCCCTGACATCAAGCCTGATGAATGGAAATGCAACTGTGGTCATCTCCTGAGGGAGTGCAGAGGGATTGTGGGTTGTAATTAATTTACTGCTAGATTACACTGGATAATGCCCGTATCATTACAAAATTAGGTTGACAGTGGTCTTGGTGTAGATAGTGCGGGGCATGTGTCAATACACACAAGAAACGTGCATTTGTGTGTTTGTATGTTTGTGGAGGTTATTAAGGCCCTTGAGACATCCCTAAGTGGGAAATGGTGTTTAATTATACACAAGCAGATGTACACACGGGCAAACAGCCTGCATAACTCATTGAAACAAAACAGCTTGAGCATAATGCTGGAGACCCATTGTTTGTCTTGAGTGCAAGTGAGTCTTGGGTTTATAATGAGAAACTGAAAATTAAGAGGCCCCACTCCACTGGCATCAGAATAAGAGCTCATTAAGGGGAATTTTCTGTAAAGGTGCAGTAAGTAATTCTGGAGAAAGATAGCTGATGGTTGAGTAGAGCTGTGACAGATTATTTTCATTGCCAATTTTGTGTGTCGATTATTTTCTCAATTAATTGATTAGATGTTTGGTCTAAAAAATGTATCACTGTTTCCTAAAGTCCAAGATGATCTTCTCAAATGTCTTGTTTTGTCCACAACCCAAAGATACTCAGTTTACCGTCACAGAGGATAACGAAACCAGAATATATTCACATTAAAGAAGCTGGAATCAGTGACTTTTGACATCTTTTTTATTTTTTAGTTACTCAAATCAATTATCTAATTATCAAATTAGTTGTCAATTAATTCAATAGTTGACAGCTAATCAATTATGTTGCAGTTCGACTGTTGAGTCTCATTTCTAGGTCATCAAATACCAACGCATTAGGTTGTCGGTTCGGTCAAACTACCAACCCAAGGTCATTGGTATTTGACGACCAGGGAAAAAGACTCAAAAATGAACTGTTGTTCTCTGGAAATGCCTACTTAACACTTAAGTTATGACAAAGGATTACAGTACCTTGCCAAAACCCCTGGAAACCTGGAATTTCACACAAATAGGTTGTAGTCGTTTACAGATAATGGAGCTTCAGAAAATGGCAGCCATTTTGGATATAATGAAGTGGAGATGTTTCCAGTTTTTCCCTTGCTGATACTGATTCTGATAACTGAAGTCGTGTTTTGGCCGATACCAAGTACTGATAAAATACCACTGTGTTAAAATTAATAATAATGATGGCTATGTAATATTAACTTTGTACGAATGTGAAATGATTGCTGTTATTGTGGTATGGTATGGCCCAGGTTAAACCCTATGTAAAACAACAAATTTTCTTTTATCCAATGTAAAGTAATGCAAAATTCCTGACATTTTGCTGACGGCTAATGTAACACCATTTACAGGAAATCAATTCTTCTTCACTGCTCTAAAAAAACACCAGTTGCCAGTGGCTGTACAGTGCAACGTGCTGTGTGGGCGACTGTTTTAGAACGATGAAAAATAATTGATTCCTGGGAAAGCGGGCATTTTAACAATGTATTAACTAATTCAAAGTTTATTATTAAATTAAGTGTATAGTCGCGTACTCGCCAATACGCAATCCAGCATTTTAGGCAGCACTGGAGGCACTTCCAATACTGTTAGCAGTTTTGGAAGAACTCTATAATGAAGATGATTTAAGTAGCCTTCGGTCAATTTTCAGTGCGGTGTACAAGCTTAATCTGATTTGATTTTATGCAAACCAGCTGAACCGCATTTGTCTTTATGACAGGGACAGGTCCAGTCCAGTATTTGGCTCAATATTAAAGCGGTTTAAACATTTTCACACCTGTCAAACTCTGGACTGAAGACCTACTTTTACAGTAGCTCTGATCTTAGCCACTTTTACGCTCTATATATTAGACACATGTAGTTTGCTAAAATATTGCTGAATACAGCACTTCATCTAAAAGAGGATTATGCACTGAGGACCAACAATGTATTCCTTTAAAACCTTTTTCATCCACATTTAAGGTCTGATGCTTTTTAAATGACCAGCATATCCTACATGAATATAAAACACCAATACATTTTTAATGTTTATGGGTACTAAATTCATATTCTATTTGCTGAACTTCTTAAAGTTTGCAGTTGAGTGGGAATGAGTAACTCAACTCTCTATTATTACGGCAACTGTTTCTTCTTTTTTTAGGTTCAACGAAGCAGAAACATGAAGGATTCATCCATCACAAAAATTTGCACATTGCTCGCTCTGCAGCATCACAGCCTGCCCCTGCTGCTCTAACATGGACAAAAAGTTTTCAAGAGGAGCCTTCGGAAAAACTTGAAAGCATCCCTGCATTCTGTCCTTTCTCTCACTCTTTTCCTGTCTTTTGATTTGCACTCTCACAAAGGCAGTCAAAATGCAAAAATGCTTGACCATTCAACAGGCGCTCTACCCTCTGCATAAACTTCTCGGTTGCCCCTTTGTTCGATTAATACCTTCATGTCTTTCAGACTCTCCCCCACCTCCCCTGCCCCAACCCCACATCGCCATCCCAGACAAGCCTTAGTCCTCATTATACACAGCTTCCACTCTAGTTCCCAAGATTAGGCAAATGAGCTCCCGAGCACAGTCTATAGACAGAAACTCGGACCCCGCTCCCTTTTCAAAATCAATCCTGACATTCACCAAAAAACTACAAAGCACTTAATAAGTACTATTTTACTTCCTTATAAAATCTCATATTGAAGTCTGATTTGATGTGACCCACAATCATGGCAAGTGGCTATTAAAATATCCTTCAATTTTTTGCCTAAATTCACTATGATGGATCGAGAATGAGCATTCCTATCGATAACAATAGGACATTCTTGAGCAGAGGGGCAAATCCCTTTACAGAGCACAAAATGAGGGCTCTTGAACAAAACACATCACATGCAACGCAAACATTATTCAGAATCAATTGAATCACTTCCTGTCATTTCAAAAGCAGCATGCAGTAATTCATTATTGCTCACTTATTTTTCAATGAACTTCAGACCTTACTGTAGAATAAGAGGCAGTAGTTTGCAAAATTACAGAGAAAGACAGAAAAGATTTTTCACTGTTGACCTATTAGCATTTTGATGCTACGGAGTAGGCTGAATTAAGTGAGTGGAATAAATGCATTAAAATATCTGTAACAAGAATACGATGGGTCATAATAAAGTGGCCACTTGGATCCAATTTTTATAGCAATTCTTTCTCTCGTCCAGTCACTGTTTATATGTTTACCTGCAGGTTTCTTATACTGTCACTATATTTTCTGATTAAAGATATACAGCACACTGTAAACAAACTCCATGAGAGGGTTTTTGAACGACAGCAGCAGTAAAAAGCAAAATACTATATAATATGATTGGCCATATTGCAAATTGCGAGTTCATTTACCCCGCTGTCGGATGTAAGCATTCCATTTCCAATTTACTTCCTGAGCACAATAAATACATTTGCCGGGAAAGTCCATTCTTTCCTTATCAGATAATGAAATCTCATATTCGGGAGTCCCATATCCCGGCTTGGACCATATCCCAGCGACGTGCATTTTCCATCAAACAACTCCGCAGCACAGTTACAGGAGGACACAGAAGGGTATTGAGCTTCAGACAGATGTGAAGCTGATTATAGCTTCCCACCTCCTACAGCTCTCTGGGTCATCCAACAGTCTTAACCCCCGTCACCTTTCATTCCCAGCAGCCACGACAAGAGGGACGAGTCAGCTGAGAGAGGGTTAGAGGTCAGGATCGGTGTACGTCACAAGGTGTAGGAATCTTTGATCTTTGGATACACCATTTTAAAATCTGTTCAATAAGCTGTTACCCCATTCATTAGTGCAAGTGTTCACTGATTGTGAAATTCTGGGATGATACTGATGTTTAAAATAACAATGTGGACGATAGCCAATACCATTCGTCCAATATCAATCGTAATTCCTTCTCTAATATCTACTTTAAACTGCTGTGAAAACATCAGCAATTTTTTCTTCAAACAACTTTATCTGTTCGAGTTTCCCCCAGAAAACTAAATTTAACTAGATTATAATTAAACACATAATTAGGTTAGGTTATTATTCACCTTTACAGAACAATAATAATCCACTGTGAAGGTCCAAGAACAGAGAGATGTCCTGTGTTGTAAAGCCCTCTGAGGCAAACAGTGATTTGGTATTAGGCTTTAGAAATAAAATTGAACAGAATTGAACCTCTGTTAGCTGCTAGTTCGTGCCGTTGGCTTTCAACATGCATTTGTTGTTCACAATGTAGCATTATAAGGAAACAAATACTGTGCATCCTCAAACACCTCGATAGTGAGTTTACTGCGTTCTTTCGTCCATTAACTGTCAAATGACGGGGACGGTGAAGGACGGGCCGACTTACGAGAGAATTGCCAAAGGACTGACCAGCCACGGTTTCCCTCCCACGTCACTGTTTAGGTCACATGCTGAGCTACACGTTTTGTTACTTGCTCACGCCCCCCATTGCCCCGAAAAAGGCGCATTCTGTATGAACAAATGTAGGCAGGCGGCATTTTGCCGCACTCCCCAATTTTGTTTTTTATACTGCCAATGCTGAAAGAAGACTGATTGGGCTTTCCTGCAAATGTGCATAATTCATATTTAAAAAGGGCTTAAGTTTGTCCTAAACACGTTTTCTATTGTCCCCAGGACAAGGGGACACTGTTCGTCTCGAGCCTGCGCAAAAATTGATGTGATGAAACAGAAAAACATCAGCAGCTGCTATCGTTGAATGTCATCTCGTTTGATGATAGGCCAAAGGCAATCAACAAGGTGAATTTCTGCCAATACCAATGTCTGGCCAATAAATCAGTGCGTCCTTAGTAAGTGTTCATCTCTTATGGGACTAAATGTTTCCATATGTCTCAGGATTGTATTGTTATTATTACTGCCAAGAAATGCTAGTCATTTGTTTCAAATGAGTAGGCCTACAGTTATGTTAGCTTTGTCAAACAAATGACTACTCCCATGCAAAATCATGACTGTGTTAGCATGCAGAGATGTGCAGTAAGAGCCTGAAAGCCTAAAAGCAGCATTTCTTATGAGTCACGTTACATGACAAACTCTTTCCTGGGTAGATAGTCAAATCTCAAGTGCACCCAAATGCACGCTTTCATTGAAGATTGGGCAGTAGGAATTTGTGTCGTCAAAGTGTAAAACAGAGAAATCATAATGTTGTTAACTTACAAGACTTGACTTATGGACTATTCAAGGACAAATCTCTGCTCTTGGGTTAGCTTTTCTCCCATGCACACATAATGTATGCACTGCCTCTGACTGGACACAAAGAGGAACATACTATTTCATTTTCCTTCATTGAGTCCAACTGAAAATACTGACCATCTGATCAAAAAAGTATTCCCTGCCTATGACTTAGATTTCAAGGACAGAGTAAATTATATCACTCAAAGCCAGATATGAACTTAAGACCTCAAAGTCAGAAGCAACTAACTAAGTAAGAAAAAAAAAAAAAAGTCCTGAAGTTGATAAAACAACTCTCTCTATCCTCTTGGCATTAACCTTGATGTACACTTCTTTCCCCTCTCCTACACATAAGACGGACCAGAGAGAAAATTGTTGTTAACCCAGACAGTACTCACTCCTTGACACTTGCTCCCAATTTATTCTGCTTGTGTGAGTTAATCTGGAAAAAACGGGGCGGAAAACTCACTGTCTAATGGCTTCATGAACATTACTTTTCAAGAATTCAAGAGGCGTACACAAAGGAGAAATGGAAGGCTTGGGAAAGTAAGGATGGGATACGCGTAAGCTGTCCAATAAATCCATAGCTCCCGCTGCATTTGTTTGGTTTATATTTGCCCAGTTTCATCCTTGTAGAGTAAGACATGACATATATTTGGCAGGTAAAAACTTTGCTTTAAATCCGCTTCACTACTGCTTAATGCAGGAAGATGTTGCAGCCCTTTCAGACTTGGAGAGAAGTGTGAATCCTAAGCAGGCGGCCAAGATAATAACAATTCATCATACATAGCTATTGGTCGGATCCAAGCTGGAAGACAGCCAAAACAGCACTTTCAAGAGAGAAAAGACACCTTTGCCTTTTAAAGGAGCCATAAATCCCATTGATTGGAGTTAAATGCTTTCATTCTGTGGATACTGGCTATTACACCAAGCAGCGTGTAAAAGGGGGGAGAGATCATTCGGAAACAGCAAGGTACTCAACTAATGTTCATTTTAGATGAAGTCAATATTAGACTAAATGTGTAGAACAGTACAGCAGATCAGAGGCTTTTGAAACCTCTGGAAACATGACTATGCATATTTTCAATGAGCGGCAAGTATCTTGGGGAAACTGATCAAAGAAGCCCTGCACATGTCATCACCTTTGTTCTCCCTGGTCAAACTGGTGGTTAGTCCAGTCTACTCCCTGTCTGTCTTACACAGAGGACAAGCCCTTGCTCCTAACCTTGCATGGTAAGCTCTGCATCATCTTTACATTGAGAGAAAGCTTAATTTATAAATGCTGGCTAATGTCAGGATGCGGCAGCATCAGCACCAGCCTTCTCCCTGCAACTGCTACCCTCTGTGTGTCTTCAAACGAGGAAGAAAGAACAAAGAGAGCATGTTGCAACCAAGGTTCTTTCACTAGAGGGAAACAGTATTTCTTGGCTGGACCACCGAGGCTATTTTTAGCACATGCTTTTTGCAGTGGGGCTCCACCACAGCTTTGACCTGAAAGAGCTTTTTGGGAAACCATGGCATGAAAAATCTCATGAAAGCCTTGATTGCATTGGTATTAAGGGCAGAAAAAATGAAATGATAGTCATAACGTTAGCAGTGATATGTGGTACATCCACCATGTCTAAATGAGCATTAGCGTTGGGGCGGAATCAAATTTCCAAAGCCGGACCACACGGGTAACCACTAGGTGTCGCACTTGCCTGAGTAGCTGCTCCCAAGCAGAACATAAAGATACCGTGTCCAAATAGCAAATGAGCGTCCGACTATTGTGTTGCATCGTGTAACTTGAACGCTCTTTGTCCACACTGATCTGTTAAATGTGCACTTCTGTTGCTTCATGTAAACAGAAATAAGAAGAAGTAACCACTTAAAAGGTTGGGTGCAAAACCTACTTGCCATCTTGCTACATTTGTACTTTTTATACAGATAACATCCTAAAAATGACATACAATATAGCCAACAGCAAGTAGCCTTGTAGCCTTGTTATTAGCGATGGTCATTTAGCTTACCAGAAACTTTCAGCTCCCTTGTGACCTCTCTCCAGCCAGTTGCCACTTAATTTAAGTTTTTGTAGTAAAATAAGGTGGTATCATATAGGTAACAGCTCATTTCAACTTCATGAATCAGCTGTTCCTCGACCATTGCGACACTGTCAAAGCAAGTAACACAAATAAATAGGGCATCCAAAAAAAGTTCAGCTCTAAACTGCAACGCTGCATCAGCTAGGACACTTCTTTCGTTAGCTTCAAAACTAAGATGTTGCCATGTTGGCGCACTTTTAGTTTTCTTGAGAGTCTAAGGGCCAGTACACATGCCGCGTCTTAAACCGCCTGGAAAATCCGAGGTCAGGCGCTGGGTGCTACTCTTGTGCCTTTTCCACGCCAGCTTTCAAAAGCATGGAGGCAGGTTGTGTCTGAGGTTGATATGTAACCTCAGCAAGCACCGAATCATAGCCTGTTTACATGAAATCCTGAGTGCAGAGCTGATCTTCTTCCAGGTGCTGTTCGGATGTAGGCCTATTGTCTGGGGGACAGATGTAAAGCTCTGGCAGCCCTACACTAAAATGGTCAACTTCTTCTCCATATTTACCACAGACTGGTATTTATGAATGAAGGGAAAGATATCTGCGAGCTGTTATTAGTTGGCCCTTGTCACATGAAATGCAGTGAGCGTTGCTGCCTTCTAAAAGTTGAAATCAGCTTATCTCAGGGAGCAAATTTAAGGGCACAAAAAGCCCTTAAATTTAAGGGCGCAAAAAAACTAGCATGGGTATTGCCTCCTCTGCTATATCTCCTCTTGTCAACCCAAAAAACACATTAACTTTCTAGTAAACAAACACAACATGCATCGTTCTTCCTCCTTCCACCTCTACTGAAATTTAATCTCCTTCATGTTGCCGGTGCTTGCCTCAGCAGTACATTGCGCACCACCTGTCACGGACACCAGTGGCTTCGTTAGTCTGATTATAATAAAACATAATATTATGTTAATCACGTTGTCATTTGTCTTATTACTAATGCAATACAAGTTGGAGTCAGCACTAGGACGCTGTCAGCACAGGTTGTTGATGTATGCACCTTTTTTTATCTTCCTGAACGTGCCATAATAACAAATGCCAGTTCAGCCCGTTTGCATTAAATCAAACTGGTTTAAGCTTGTACTTCGGACCAGACTGGCAAACCTGGAAATTGACTGAACTCTCATGAGGATAATTAGTAACTTACCACTAGCATCAAACTTTTAATTTAAATCACTATAATCTCAACAAATGCATAATATACATATCACACAAAAAGACAATTACCCTGACGTATATTTCTCTTCTTGTTCAGCCCTCCACTGTGTAGGTGGCGGTCACCTTTTCTCTCACACATCTGACCTGTGTACCGAGTATGCCATTAAGCCAAATCAGCAGCATAATGCCCCGAATAATTATTTATCCACTGGTTCGCCTCTATATTTCTTTAACAATCAGCCTTGAGTGGGGTCAGGGCTGCGCTTTCCACCTGTCTCTGTTTACCGTCTGTGTTTATTTCACAATAAAGACACAAAATGAAATCAAGGACCTTGAATGTAATAGTCGATGAATTCAATTGCATTGTGATTGCATTCAATTGTTAAATGGGTAACACACCAATCCACATTTATTCTACATCAATAGGTTAAGCTAAAGAGAAGAAGTGGTTTAGTAGAGTTGTGATAGGAAAGGAAATAATCAACAGTGTTAATCTCCACATAACAAGCATTACAGATTTGCTTAATGAATTTAATTGATCTTCTATACCTGTGAAATTGTCTTATTTCTTAAACAGATCTTTGTATTTAAAGCTATGTGGTATAGATGTTGCAAAAATTACAAAATTAGTGCCTGAAGTAATCCGTCACCTCTGGGAAAACAGGTTAGTTAACCTCGCTAAAGAATTGCACCCGCCTATTTTCTTATTAAGATAGCTAAATTACTGTTTAGCTGGCCGAATTACTCGTTGATTAGCTGCCTGCGACAACAATTGTCTCTTGAGTGCAGCCACTACAGATGGTCCCTCCCGTCCCTGAACAGTATGGAAATCAGCACAGCAAAGCCCCTCTGCTCTCCCTAGGAAAAATATTGAGCCCATCCATGGATACTGCGGCTTACAGATCAAATCTCTGCAGTAATCGGTAGATTTCTTACAGAGAGTCATAAACGTGTCAGTCTAAGTGTGCGTATCTGTTCCAAGAAGTGCATGATGTGAGGCAATGATTAAGCAGAGCTGGCCAAATCCCCCGCCGATCTGCTCCAAGTTGACATGAAAGCAGCTCTGCGCTGGAAAACAAGGGCAGAGTTCCTTAAGTTAACCCAAGCAGACATGTCACTTACTGTATTAACAAAAAAAAAGGGGAACAAAGGGAAAAGCTAGAACATGCTGAGGAGAAATTATAGGGCTATAT
This sequence comes from Epinephelus moara, assembly GCF_006386435.1. Lineage (NCBI taxonomy): Eukaryota > Metazoa > Chordata > Actinopteri > Perciformes > Serranidae > Epinephelus > Epinephelus moara. Next base: position 40,776,792 of record NC_065529.1, on the reverse strand, counting down.
CTTCCCTTGTGGTTTTTGTGCTATTGCCGAGGGATATCGCACTCCTTTAAATGCTCCTCCACCCTTTTGTCTCTCTCCCACTCCATCCATCGTCTATCTATGTATACAAAAGTGGAGCAATTAAAACTCTTTCACATATAATCTTGCAGGCCTGATAGTACTCAAGGGCTCAAACCTGAGTAAGCTACCCTCACATTCCCTTGATCCCCCTCTAGCCCAACGTATAGCTGCTCCATACACATTTCCCCAAGGCAAATAAAAATGCAAAGTATAACTTAAATGCCATATTAGATATTTCATGCGTTTGTCTCATGTGGAATCTTTAAACTTGCTCAGCTGTGTAATACATGTAGATTATCTGCTTACCTCTCCAGACTAATTGTAAAGAGGAGGAGATGATGTGCTGATCATGACAAAGTGTGATGAACCTACATGGAAATTCCCCCAACAAATGCACACCCACATCTGCCTCAGGTGTCCAGAAATGACCCCAACTCCCCCAGCTGAGTCCATCTCCTGATGCTGGCTATTATTTAATAAAGGAAGCACATGCAGAAATACAGAAAATTACACGCTGGCTTCTGCATTTATAATGAGGAGATTAGGTACGATTTTCCTCTCTGCAGTTCTTGTACCAAACTTCATTGTGTGTCTGTGTAATGTATTGCTCTGACTCCGTCCTGCCAAGCATGGCTTCAATAATCAGCACATTAAATACTGCTGCTGACAAGGAAAAGGCAGTCGGTTGCAGTCGATTCAAGATCTCTCTCTCCAACAAAAATATGTGATTATTGTTTGCAGTAAGTCCCTCAGCAATCCCAGACCTGACTCTCGTTTGCAATCTGTTTGAGTCCACTGGCCAGGGAGCTAAAAGGAACTAATGACTCATGCTCTCCTGATGGATCAGCTCTGTGTGTATGTGACGGTGTGTGTTTTAAGGAGGATGTGGGGGGGGGGGCGCTTTCAGATTTAACCCCTCACTGTCTGACAGTTCCAGACTGCGATGGAGGACAACAGAGAGCTTGTCACGGCAGGTTAATTCACTCAGGGAACGAGCGTGTTTACCAGCCCTGTTATCTACATGCTGAAGCATATGCTGCTTGCACGAGCGAAAGATCCTCTGTGCAGATGGTCTTCGTTGAAAATCACATCCGACTCCTACTCAGCCGTGTAAACTCCTGTTGGCATTGGCTGAGGGGCTGTAAAGCCACACATAAGTAGGGGACAGACAATGGCATCAATGCTACGTGCATTGACTGAATTCAAAGGACCATCGGTAACAAGTTCATAATGGTAAAGTTAAATAGGGGTGTAAATCAGAAGTTTCATCATACTATATTGATTCTCTGGACACTAATACCATAGTTGCTGCAACAATGCCATTTTGAATTGATTCATTTCAGGCGCCTGTTATTGATAGCAGACGATATTAAAATGTCCTCATTGTCTTTTCTTGGCTGCTAACCATTATCTGCCTGACGCTAGCCTGCTAGCTCTGTTTAAATATGTAAGAGGGAGGTGTGCTTGGACAGAAACAGTGACACAGACATGTCACAGGAAATTCAGATTAGAAAAGTATCCTAAACATTACGGTATGTATTGATGTTTTCACTTTGCATCAATAAAATTAGATCTCAAGTAGATTATTGATCAATGAATGAATATACCAATCCAGATTGATGTAGGCTATCATTACACCTCATGACACAGTTTTCAAATAATATTTATTTCTTTTTTAGTCTAGGGATATCTGTTTCAGTTCATTTTTCTTTCGATAGCCTGACACTCATTAACGAGTAATGAACCGGAAAATTTTTAAGAGCGAAAGAAATAAAAAAAGAAGTGAAATACAGGAGGCATTTCCCTTGGTCCGGCCCTCCATTGGCTCAGTCAGCTTTAACGCCACATTTCAAAGTGCTATTCATTTAGAAGTCTTGAAATGTAAAATGTCTTTCCTTTAATTTTGTTTTCTAGTGGCTTTACTTACAGACTGACCTTGACTGCTCTGCACTACGCACCAGCAGGGTTGGGGTGGGAGCTAGCTAGCTGCACTGCTTATCCAAATTTACTTCTGGTAACTGTTTCCATAGCTGGCTGCTGAGAAAACATGAAACATGGTGGCCACTCTCTGGTCTCCCCCCAGGTAGCCTTGGTGAGTAAGCGACTTCATTTTGAGCTGCAAAACCCCTTTAGCATTGTTAACTGTGTTCGCACCATTAGCCGTGCTGACACTGCTAACAGTGCTAACACAGCTAACAGTAGTTAACAATTCTAAAGGGGTTTGCAGCTTCAAACTGAGTTGCTTACTCATGGTGGCTACCAGGGAGGAGACTGGTGGGTGGATGAAATCGTTACTCGTGGTACTCGCAGAATGAACAGCCCTGCTAGCTAACGGTAGTTCCCACCAGACCAGGTTGGTGCACAGTGCAGTAAATTGAACCGACAGACCGACATGTGTACCAGCCAAAAACATTCTTCCTTCAGAATCACCAGAAGCCCCACGGATATATTATCAGGCTACTTAAGTCATGATACAATACTACTGCGATTTTAAATGTTTTGTGAAATGCTAGATATTGCAATAATATATACTGCAATATATTGTGATTTATTACCCTTTTCAACTGCGAATGATGTCAGACTGTGTCAACATCTGTTTTTATTTAATGAGTTTTCAGTCTGTTCATCTCACTTCAGTCATTTTTATTGCAGTAAAATGTGAGTAATTTGCAGAATAACAAATTGATGTTATTATTCTTGTAGTCAGCCAAAAGTCTGATTTGTATTTGCAACGTTAATAAGTTATATAAGAAATCAATACTTGGCGTCACAGTATCAGTACAATATTGCCAATAATTATACTACAGTACATAGATTTTTCACCCCACCCCTTCACTTATGAACAGGGCTGGAACCTATTCAGGTTGACGTTGGCTGAGAGGCAGGGTACACCCTGGACAGGTCACCAGACTATCACAGGACTGACACATAGTGACAGACAACCATTCACACTCACAGTCACACCTACAGGCAATTATTGCACAGCCCAGAGGTTCAAAAAAGCACATCTTGCCCACTGCGAGATGAATAATCAACCTTGATTCTGATTGACCCGCAATTTGGTGAACCAATTTAAAATACATATGAGGTGGGGCGGGGGATAAACATGGGAACAGGATCTGCAGCTGAATCAGTGAAAGGAGATGAAATGTGAGGGGGGGTTGGAAGATGGAAAATAACTACGTGGTGGGGGTGCTATTTTCTATTTGAATGGTGATCACAACATGCGAGCCTTGCTGTATGCTGAATACATGAATGGCAAAAAGTCACTTCCTTTATGCAGCTCCTCCTGTGTGATAGCAGCCTGGCTGACGACAGGAAAGTATTACCAGGAAAACACAAAATATTCTTGGCTGTGATAAAAACGAGTCTGACTCGTTGCTGTGAGCGCTCTCCATTTCAAACGATAAATACGACGCCAGTTTTGCGAGCACAAAAGGCAAATCATCTATGTAATGCTCTCAGAATTTAAGATAATTACGGAAACTGAAACAGGCACAAAAAGAAAAGCTGATAATTCAAACAGGGATCATCTACTGCAGTGTGTAGCTCTTGCTGTTGAGATCGCATGAATGAACTCTTGCTGACAATTCATCCACTTTTGCAAGAGGCTTTTTGGCTGTATCAAACCGCCGCCATAAGTCTGCCAAAGGCCCAGCTCTCATTTGAAACTGATTATAGAGCGAAAAAACGAAAGAAAAAAGCCTGTTATCTCTGAGAGAGAGCTGAAATCCTCTGCAGCACAGTCGGGGAGCTGGACACTGGGGTTAAAACACTGTCTAGCCAGAGTGAGAATGAGTTTTAATTGCAACTGGGGGATTAGGGTTCAATGCAAAACTTGACTAAAGCCATCTATACTCTTTTAGCGTTTCATCATCATTTGCTTTTCCCGTCTACTGTGCTTGGTGTCTGCACAAAGATTCTCATGACATTTTAGACAAGTGCTTCGACGGCAATTAAAACTATGTATTTCACAATTTCTGCTCCAATTGTTTTCTCCACAGATAGATCCACAAAGCTCTCAACAGAGAAGAACTGAAGTATTGTGTTGAAGATGGATCGTACTGTACTGTTGTTGCTATCTTCTTTAATTTAACTTTATTATTTTGTCCACTTGCACAACTGAACTGACGTTAATAAATCCCACAGCAATGTACTTCAGGTATCTCCACTTGTAATACGTCTAGCCATGATTTGCGCACAGCCAATTCCCCGATGGACCTCCGTGACGGCGCCAGCCACGGTTGCTGGGAAATATGTGATGCAGCTGTGAAGCTTTGGTATAATGAATGTCTGTTCCCAAAACCCAACCACACTTTGCTTCTGACACAACCTTGCACCTTCTCCAGAGTACATCCCAGAGGAGCAATTCACTGTGTCAATGATGCTGAATACCCCCCACCCACACTCCCACCCGTTTCCACAGCTCCCCAGCCTCTGCTACCCTCGAACTCCTACGCTCAAAACAAGTCAGGGGTAGCAACACTGCTAGAAAAAAGCAGTTGGGTTAAATGCAGAAGGAGTGCTTTCTTTCCTGTTTCCATTGAGATGCCCTTGAGCTAAACACGGAGCCCCAACTGCTCCACCAGGCCGTCGGTACAAGCTCCGAGTAAAACAGCTTGTACTGAAATGTTTAAGTGTGTGCACAGTGCATAAAACCCTTTCCACTGAGCATGTTTTTGGTTGGAGCTGAGAGCTGAGCAGTGATCTGGGCTGTGGCTGCAGCGGGAGGAACAGAGATAGAGCCGGGAAGGAAGGTCGGGACTAAGCCGGGACTAAAGCCAGGCAGGGAGGAATGGTGCTTGGACTCTGAAAGGGAGGGATGTGGTTAAGACATCGCTGAGGCCAGCTGAGGCTGGGAAAACAGCACAAAAAAAAATAAAAATCTAAAGCTATTTATCCATGTACTTAGCAGATTTGAGTGAAAACACATGAAGACATGTCCCAATGTGACAGAGATAATTACTTCTTCGGTGTAGTTTCCAATGCTGTTTCACCCCTTTTGGGAATTCCTCGAAAAAACACAACTAGAAAAAAAGATCTGTCCGTTTCTTTTGCCAAGATAATACCACTAGATTTCAGAACCTATAAACAAGGCCTCACTGAAAGGTAATTAAATTATGTCATGGTTGATTTTTTTCAAGAGGAACATTTAAGTTTTGAGATAAAATGGGGATTTAATTGGACATTTTTGCCCTGAAAGAAAGTTGCTTGAAGAAGCAACAAAGAAGTTTTGGGCAGAGGGGGAAAACAAAACAAAGACGAACTGTTGCAGTCTATAACTAGAGCTCCATAAATACTCCACATCTGCTTCAAAATACTCAAGCATGACATTATTAATCAAGCAATGTTTACATGTTTTAAAGTCCCATGCCTCGGCCAATAGCTTGTCACTGAGTAAGGGCTGTTTTACCAGATTCAATTCAGTGATGAAGAGCTTCTCCACATGCTACGTCGGGTAGAATGATGGTTTCAGACAGCCCATTAACCGCCTCAATTAGACCTGCTGGTTCTCACCTCCTCCTCACTCCCTGTGAAACGGACTTAACTCTTCCTCCGTGCAGCTGTACACAGCGTCTGACACACGCTCAAGTGAGAAAAAAAAAAAACTCAACACCATTCACCGCACACATCTGGTACTGCCTGTCTGACGCCTTAAAAAAAAAACAGCACATATGTTTCTTTATGGCCACAGGCACAATCATGTCTCTCCTGACAACCCAGCAAAAGGCCCTTAAATCATTTGGCACCGGTGAAGTCCTAATCCCAGAGACAGAGTGACAGGTAATGTATTTCTACGAAGTGGTGCGTTTCCATTCGGCCTCTCGGGCTGTTAATGGTTCACATTAGCATGGGGATGACAGGTGGCGGATGGTCGGAGAAAGAAAAGTGAGTGGGGCTGTTTTCACGGGACAGGCCTGGAGCGGGACAAAGGAGGTAAAGATGGCAGCAAATGTGGTGTTTTGAAATTGGGCATGTGAGCTGTTGAGAAGTGCCCTCCAGCTACCTCACATGAGTGTTAGCAACAATAAGTGAGAGTTTAGCACGCTTCCTTTGTCAGATGAAGGATTAGGTGCTGTGAATTGGTCGTCCCACCATTTTGCAAACACTGAAAACCTTCACTGTTTCCTTTTTTCCTGTTAGTGCTGAAGTAATCACTTTCTGAAATGTATGATCAGACTCCCTTCGCGCTGAAATGGGTATTTGTTAAAGAATAATGACTGGACTATTTCCTCAGAAGTGGTTGGAGCAGTAAATGCATCAGTGCAGAGCTAGTTGAGTATCTGTTTGCATCTGTCATGTCAGAATGGGATTCCTACTGGTTAGAGGGCTTCAACTAATAGGTGTTCATTAGTACCCAAGTGTCCTGGCTGCTGACTCAGGCCACATCCTCACTAATACATTTCCATTTTAAATGGCTTTTTAAAAAGGTCCAGTGTGTAGGCTCTATTAGCAAAAACGGAATATAATATAGTAAATATGTTTTCCTCTTTCTTTTTCTGAAAGTAAGAATCATTGTGTTCTTGTTACCTTAGAATGAGCTGTCTATATCTACATAGGGAGCAGGTCACCATCTACGGAGATTGCCATGTTTCTACGGTAGCCAAGAGGTGACAAAACAAACACTGGCGTATTCGCTCTTTCTCATCAGTCTCACAGTAGCAGCCCCTCTGCAACAAGCAGTGTTGGAAAAACACATTTTTTTTAACATAAAACTGCTTCATTCAGTATTCTTACCGGTTTAAATTGTCGGATCGGTTTGTCTTTGACAGGAAGAGACTTCTGCAAATAATTCGGCTCCCAGTTAAAACTTCCTGAGTGTCTGGATCTTAAGTTATCAGAGAAAAAAGGTGGGCAAACTCTAGCAGGTGCTGGGCTATAGGCCCATCTCCGAAATGCCAAACAGCGTACGAGAAACGGAAATGGGTTGTTTTGGAGAGGGGGAGACCTCTGCAAATATTTTGGCTCCCGGTAAAAACCTCCTGAACAACATACATTGAAGGAATTCTAACCGGGCGAAGTTTCAGATGGTTGTAATATGCGATCCTCACCACTAGATGCCACTAAATCCCCTTTAATCTTACACAAAACAATCTCCCTACAGAGCGTTTTAGCACCATTTCAAAAATAATCTCCGTCCATATTAACACACCCGAAAACACATATCACATAATAACTCAGGTGCACTGGGCACGTGTGCCGCTGTAAACAGGAAGCGGATTGTCTACTCTACTGTTGGTTGCTTAGTCACTAGGGCCGTAACGGTACATGTATTTGTGTCGAACCGTTCAGTACGCGACTTTCGGTTCGGCACGACCCTGTACCAAATTATTGGGCGCAGGATATTATTTTACTTTATTTTGTTTTATTTTAATTCCATTTTTGCAAGCCGAACCATTTAAAATATCTAGTTCTCCGACGGACATAATTGAGTGACGGACCGAGTCCGACCGTAAATCTCCGCTTTCACTTTGTGCAGCGCATTCTCGCATTTTGACAACATGGCAAGTGAGCCTGACGAACCTGAAGACCCACCCGCAAACCTTAAGTCCTCCGTTTGGGAACACTTTGGTTTCAGGGTAAAATACGAAGATGGAAATAAACAAGTGGACAAGACAAAAGCAGTGTGCCGACACTGCAGAACAGCGGTCGGGTATGTACTTGGAAACACGTCTAACATGCTAACGCATCTAAAGCGACACCACCCGAGTTTGAACGTTAACCGGCACGACTAGAAAAAGCAATCTGGTGCAAACTACGATATCGTCGTCGTTTAAAAAGAAAGAGCGTTTCCCTGACCATCGCGCTAAAGAAATAACCAACGCCATTGGAGTTGAGTAAAATTGTTTAAGCTGCACTTTAGATATAAGCATGTTTTGTTTACTGCACTTTAACAAAGTGGGAAAGCTAAGTAAGTTCCTAGTAAAACTGAATCTGAGCAGGCTTTAAAGCTGACCAGCTGCACTATACTTTTTATTTTAATTGAGTAAAACTGTTAAAGCAGAAATGTATATTTATATTTTTCATTCAAAAAATGTGTTAAAAAAACAGCAGGATTTTATTTTTCACTTTTATATTTCTATTTTCATTCAAACAATGTGAAAAAGCAGGATTTTATATATATTTGTTTCATTCAAAAATTGTGTAAAAAGAGTTAACTGCTGTGGTGGTATGTTTTAATAAGGTTACCAATAAGTAAAAGATATTTAATAGTTGTCTATTTTTTTCATTACTGTACCGAAAAAAAAACGAACTGTGACTTGTGTACCGAGGTACGTACCGAACCATGATTTTTGTGTACCGTTACACCCCTATTAGTCACAGAAAATACTGTGGAAATGGTGAGAAGTATGACCAGAGATCTCTTTGCTTGGACCAAGAGTGAGGCAGAACTGTTACTGAAAGTATCATGACTATGAGGTGGTCAAGTATGGGGAAGCATAAAAGCTATGGCAATGGGAAAGACGCACCCACATAAGAGGGATGAAATCACAAAAGATATGTAGACCTAGCTGTAATGTTTTGGCTGGACACGTCGTGACAAATAAGACCCAATCAGGAAGGGAATGTGAATCATCATTTTCATTAGGTCTCCATTTTTGCCCCTCCTGACTAATATGCAATCCTGGAATTTTCAAAGTTAAATGAGACCAGCAGTGTTTTCGAAGATCTCAGTTATAGGGGTTCCAAACGCAGAAGTAGTGTGGATGCTGGGGATAAACGAAATAAGCATTATTATTTTAAAACAAAAACGTATTAGTGTGGAAGCTGCCTCGTTGTTACTTTTGGTGTCATTTAAAGCTGAAATCCATGTTTTTTAAAGGTAACAAATGATTATATCATCTGCATGGTGGCTGGAGTGCAGTGAGACATTAAAAGCAGCACATTTCACTGGAGCTGGAGAGGCTCTTTATACCCTGTTGAAAACTGTTCACTGGGTTTGTCAGGTTTCACCTGTCTTGTTGACAATTCGAATGCCGTCTAATTTCATCACTTCAGTAAATACTATTTTTGCATTCATGCTGCATGGTCCGTCTCTGACATTTTCAACTTCACAAATACGCCACTGGATGCTTTGTCACAACAAATGTAAAATGTTTGTTTCACTGAGAGCTTACCGTTCTGATCTTTAACAGTCAAAGCACATCCGACCTGTGCTGTGGTAAGCCATCCGAGCCAAGGTTTGGTGTTCTTAGCACACAGCTCACTACCCCCAGAAATTATGTTAACAGCAATTTCAATCTCATTTCCAGCAAGATGCTTAAGAAGCTGCCAGTTGCCATAATCTTTACTCAACAAACGGAAACATAAGGCTCCATAAAAACACCTGCCTCAGGCTGTAACATGAACAAGAATGAGACGTGTGTGCATGTGAATTTTACCTTTTGTGACAGCATGTCTGTCAGCATGTGCCAAGTATTGTGATAAGACATACAGGAGTAAAAGTATGACGACTAAATATTAGCTGAAAGGCCATCTTTGCCCCTGACCTTGTGTTCGCACCTCCTCTCAGCTAATCCAGCTCCGGGCCTCTGGTTTCCATGTTAATGCCATAACTCCGAAAAAGCCTGACGGCCCAACCCTGCAGGTGTTGGGTTTGTAATAGTGTAGACAGAAGTGTTCATACATTTCTCTGAGTGTGGGGGAGACACACAGACAGAACTGGAGAGACAGAAAATAAGCATGCTAGTATCTGTGAAATAGAGATTAGTACGTGTTCATGCCAAAAATCTGTCTGTAAGGAGGAAAACCACTAAACACTATTATGGGTCTCAATTTCTATTTCTGAAAAATAGGACGTATTACTGTAGGCACTAAGATCAAAGGGAAATCGTTTTTGCGTAATGTGCTGTTTTTACTGGTTCTCATGGTGGGAAGAAAAGTTAAGTCACATATTAAAATGACCCAAAGCCTTTCAATTTTGTGCAGTGAGGCAAAATGAAGTGAAGTCAAAACAACAATTGCCTCTCTCTTTGTGTTAAAGTGCGCCCAAGGGACATCTGGAGCAAGGATTTAAATGATCTGCCTCCATGTCCCCCTCTTCGCTGGCAGCGTGAATAGGTTGAGCCACGGAGCAGGGGCATGTGTGCTTGCTAGCATGTGTAGGTCATGAGGCAAATCTGTTTATGAGCATATGTGTGTGTGTGTGTGTGTGTGTGTGTGTGTGTGTGTGTGTGTGTGTGTGTGTGTGTGTGTTTGGCATACTGCGAGGAGGCCCAGCTTTACCTATTCCATCTCTCAGCACCACGGCAGGCCCAGAGAGCAACGCACCCCCCCGGAAACACACCCCTGCCAGAGCGGCACACAGATGAGGACAGACGGCTAATCCCAAACATGCTTTTTCAATCACTCCAACGGGCAGGCTTCCTGACAGCAGCCCCCATCAACTCGTACGGGCGCTACATGCATGTAGTGCGCCTGCCTGACCACTACAAAGTGTCAAACCATTTCTAAAGGAAAGCAGATTGAGAAGTGTTTAGAAGAGGTGTAATCAGGCTGGGCGGTGCAGCAGCGAGCACAGCATGTGAGTAACTGTACACGCATGTGGGGTTGCTTCCCTGCTGAGGCCACCCATGCCACAATTGTATTTGTTCCCTGAAGTTACTGTAGCTTTGGAAAAAAGCACCCACATAAAGGCATATATAAAGTTTTGTTTGTATAATGGCTTAAAGGTTTTGCTAAGTCAAGTAGCTATTGTGTTGTGTAAACAGATAACAGAAAGCAGCAGAGCAGATTTCTGCACAGATAAAGTGAAAAACAGACAGTTTCAAAACATTAGTTCCACAAACCAGAGCTGTGTAACAGTAGTCAGGCACATACAACACACAGCATTTTCATCACAGTCAATTAATGGATTAGTGAAGCAACAAAAGAGATTAATCAGTAAATATTTTCAGTAATCATAAAGGCATTTTTCAAGCAAAATTTACTCCAACCCCTAACCCTTTTCAAATGTGAACATCCATGCTGTCTCAGCCAGCCAGCTCTGAGTGGCCTGTTAATACGATAACCTGTACACACCTTTGTAAGAGTTAGGGCTGTCATTAGGGGCTGATTGATTGGTCAACTTTTTGGTTGTTATGCTCTTGTCCAACCAAATTCTCAATAGTCAGACAATTGCTGGTGTTACTTTAATAAGCCTGTTTGTCCACCAAAGAGTTTCTGTACCCAGCTGAAAACTGCAGTTGCTGTTGTTAAGCACATGTCCTGTGTGATGGTTGGTCTCTGTAGTATTTGTCCCGCGCCTTCTCCACTGTGGACGTGAGGTACCTGGATGGCTGGTGACAATGACGAGTGCTGATGAGCGCAGCGTTTTACACAAAGTAAACATTTTTAGCTCTCATTTTTAATTAGGAAACGGATAAACAATCACAGAAGACATTCAGTGTCAGATTTTACCATTATGGATTTATTTAATTTTGTCTCCAAAAAGACGCCACAGTTCAGGGCTGGATTGCTAGGCCTCTGAAAGGAATAGAATCACACTGGAGCCCTTGTTGGAGCTGCAGGATGGCTAATGGGTTAAAAATAGTTAAGTCTCTCTCTCATACAGCATTACAGAGATATTTAATGTGAGTAGCATTATGTTGTATATGACAGATTCAACCCTAAGGTTACCCTGTATAGTGTCCAATATGTCAGATTTTTCTCATCAGTGCTGTTCAACGCTGAGACAGATTTGTGCACGCAGCTCAGGTGGAAAAGTGTTACATTGTGCAGTTTATTTTTGGACTGTATTACAGTGGATATCATATATATTTTTCACTTGAGGCATTCCACCTGCCTGAACACAGAGTTTAACAAGTGTTAATGTCGAGCTCTATGACAGGACAAAAAGACACTTTGGTGGATATACAACGTTAACAGGTAGAGCACACTCAGTGCACTGTGGCAATTTAGTTAATCTAGAGATGGCGTGCGACCAATTGATTGGTTGAAGAGTAGGGAGAATCTCAGCTGATTAAGATTTTCTTTTATTGACTACAGCCCTTGTAATAATGCTGAACAAAAATACCTGAATTATTTTGGTTTGATGAAAATGAGAAGTTGGACTGAGTGGCAAAGTATGGGCTAGTTTTGATTCTAAAGCTTGGAAAATTATAGGCAAACTAGACTGAACAATACACGCTACAACTACGAAGGCATACAGAGCTCATGTTTTCTCCTGTAGGTCTAATCTTGGGATTAAGGTAAAGGTTTGTAGGAAGGTTTTTAGCTTATCTGTAAGTGATGAGACGATCCAATGTGAGTGGACGAGAGCGCGCATCAGGTACAAAACACTCATGTTTTTAGGAAGTCCCCTTACAGGACAGTACACTAAATATTTTTGGGTTTTGGACCGAAAAAATCAAATTGTCACCTTGGACTTCGGGAAAATTAATTTCTTTTGCTATTTTCTAGCATGTTACAGACACAAAAAATGAATCAATCTATTAATCAGTGACTAATTTTAACACCTTAGTTTTCTTTTTAAAGTCCCTACACTGGATCCAAATTACTGAGGTGTGTTGGAAGAGAAATGTCCACTAACACCACAGCTAAGGCTGCTGGCCTGCTTTTATCTGAGAGTGCCCACAGCCTGAGTGCTGCCAAGTTCTCCCTGCTGCTACAGTACTTCTTCTTTAGTAATAAACTACAATAAAACCCAGACCAAATACAGTAAAGCCTCAATTTATTTAACTTTCTCCCTCTCTGCCTCTCTCTTTCTTAGAGCTGACAACTGGTCAAAGACATGATGGATGGTTTGAATGTAGGTGCTTGAAATACAAGACAATCTGCGGTGCCTTTATTGACGTCCGTGCCTGCTTGTATTATCTGCAGATGAAAAACCTATTTGGACTGTATGAATAATAATATTCTACATGTTTAACCCTATCATGTGACATTCGTTTCTTTTAATGGTCTCAGCTGGATTTCTGCATTGATTTCACAGGCACAGCAGGTCTCCTGAGATCCTCTATGGATTTTCCAGCTGCCCTTCCGATTGATCCATTGTGATTTCTACCCAGAGGGCCCTGCCAGAGGAAGGCATGGAAAACAGTCATCATTTCACCATCTCCTTATATACCTGGCTCCCGTTTTGTAAGCTGCGTTACCTCATGGCTGTATTGTGATTCCAGACATTGTTTTATTGACCCCAGAGGACGTGTATTGGTCTTTCTCTGGCAGCCCCAGAGTCGTGGGCATGTGTTTTAGAGATAGTGTTTCCTGCTGGAAATCTTTAACAGGTCTGAAATTAAAATAAAAATAACAATGGATTGTTGGTTGAAACAAGAGGGGGACAAGATGTTACTGCATTAACAGGGGCTCTTGAGTGTGGCAGATGCTGCTGATTGCTCCCCACACTAGATCCACTTTCAGACGAGTGATTATGTAAATTCAGGTAAGCTTTCTGTGCCCGAATGGTGCATTTATCACCGGCTTTGCTGAATATGAAACAGCTACAATGAAGTGTCAATTGATGGGGCTCCATAAACACAATCATAAGGGTATAATCTTTGCTGAGTCTAGGTTATTGATTTTGGACCTGTGAGCCGAGGTAGACTGATTACAGTGGTATGAGGTCAGGGAAGAAATATAAACGCTGCATTTCATCAATCCAAATTATGCCTCTGCTTGAAATAAAATAAATCCTCACAGTAAAACCACAGTGGTGCTCGCTGTGTGCTCCACCTGTCATCCCCTTATGATCTGAAATCTATTGCATGCTCACCATGACTACAACTCTGCTGGTCACTTTAGGGAGAGACGTATTCCCACTAATACATTAAAGTGATTTGTCAAAACATAAACAAAACGGAGCCATTTTGCTGTCTGAACATTGCAGTTGCTAGCTAGCTGACATTTTTTAGTAAAAGGGAAACTATTTTTACTTAAAGTGTCCTTAAAATGAGAAACACATTTCCCAGTTTTAATCCTGTGTCCCTGAGTTAACTGATCATTTATCTCTTGTTTTATGCCAAATATTTGTCACTTTACGACCTTTACGGGCCTTATATTAGGAATTATTTTAAGACTTATGAGGATCTAGAGAGACCCTGTTTCTGTAACACCAGGTAAAACAGTTTCAAATGTCTGATGGTTAATCCTGCACTCAGGGCCGTTTACAAAAGTTCCTCTAATTAATTGAGACTTTGGGAAACTAGCTAGCCACATCGGTCATATAAAACTACACTTCACCGGTAGTGGGCTGTAGTAGCTAGCTAACAAAGCAGTATGGAGAGAACTAGGAAAAGATGAGTTTTTACATCAGTGGGCCGAACCTTTGTTTTCATTTCGTCACAGTACAGAAGCTATAGATGTACAGAAGCTAAAGATGCTAACTTGGGTTTCACTGAGACTTTAACGATGAGAGCAGTTGCTGTCCATGCACTGTAAATGATCAATTAATTGATAGTAAATTGGTAGGTTACAGTATTATTTATTTTTATACCATTAATACCTAGAAATATATATATTTGCATCATTAATTTAAGTACAACAATGGTTGGCACTGTAGCTATACTACATGCTTCATCATCTTAAGTTCAGTTACTCTTCTATAGCTTCTATTTTTATTTTAAATACTTTCAATTATTTATTTTTTACATTCCTCTATTTATCTGCACTTTGTTGTGCTGCTACAGCACCTGAGTTTCCCTCTAGGGCTCAATAAAAGCATATCTTATCTTATCTTAGTCCTTAAAACGTGGTAATTCCTTCAAGTTCTGAAATACACATTTAAAAATGCTTTTAGTAATGAATTGGTCTTAAATTTGAATTCTCACTATCTTTAATTCAAAAATTAGCATTTTATCTATTCTAAAGAGGAAAATAGAGCCTTTTTGTTAAGTGAATCATCAGTTCAAAAACATGCCTTTTTGTGCTTATGATTGCATGAATATGTATCTGTGATCATCAGCTAACATGGCCCTTTCTTAATACACTGTTAAGGTCAGGGTGTGATGTTAAGTGTCAAAGCGTTACGTACCGTACATGCAGTGTATGACACACATGGATAGAATCCCATTAAGAAAACACCACTCTCTGTGGTGAAGAGAATAATTGTAGTGTCTAAAGAGTGTCCCAGTGGATCTGTTCCCCCAAAGTTGAAATGAAAATTACACCCTGGCTGTTGACAATTAGCCAGCGTGGCCTAGCAGTCATGGTAATTGGACTACAGGCGATTAAGCACTAAGAAGTACCCTGCTGTTGTGATGACCCTTACCTCTCCATCCTTGACTTTCTGTCTTTTAAATGAAAAGGATATTTTTATTAGAATGAGCTACAGTCAATAGAGAGATGGTTGTTTTCTGCTCTGCCACCAACCACAATGAGGCATTCATTTAATTTACTGAGGTATATCAAGTTCTCCCACTGCAGGGTTTACACGGTTCTGCATCTGATTGAATGTGATTTCTAAATTAATCTATGAAAACACAGTTTGGGCTCCAGCTATCTAAAACCAGACAAGTCACAGCCAAAGGCCAAATCAGTTAATTGCCTTGTGTTAATTCCCTATTCTCTAAGCTAATGCAATTACGTGTGAATAGAAACCAACTATCACACTTAAAGGACAAAAAAAAAAAAAAAAAAAAAAAAGTCATTTCCGTCCCTTCCTGCACTTTCTAAATGTCATACCCTGTTTAATCTATTGAATTTATTCATGAAGCGTCTTAAATGGGAAACAGAAACTGTATCTTTCAGCTTTGGTTATCATGCCTGAGATAGATCCAACATCTTTGTTTCTCCCCAAAAATTAAAATTTTATTTCACAGAATAGAGAGTAGTGCACGTTCAAGTCATGAAATATGAAAGGAGGATGGGTTCTTTAAAAAGTAGTTGGTTTGATGATGATGAAGTATTACAACGCATATAAAAGCCAACATAAGGCTTATGGTAAGTATGCATACGCATAAGAAGATAATCCGGATAGGGAGGCTTGATCTATCTCTGTTATGGCTGCAGGACCTGCTTGCGCCACCAACACAAGACATCAGTCATCAGTCACAGAAGAGCAGAGCCTGCCTGCCCAGTACACTAATCAGACAAAACATGTCTGCTTGCTGGCAGCACCTCAGCTGGGGTGTTCTCTCTGTCCGAGTGAGACCGATAGACGTGTTAGGGTCTGACAGCGAGAGACTGGGCTTTTTGTCTGATGTGTCTGCATGTTGGCGGTGCTGAGATACAGCTAGCCAGCCACAGCCAGAGGGGGAAAAGAGGAAAGACAACAAATGTGTTAGTGGCTCTTTGCAGCAAGAGAAGATGATGCACACCGCGCTGAGCACATAACTACCGGCAAAAAACGGAAACGGTCAGCGCTGGTGCAGACTGAGAAGCTAGTTTCCACTGGCGAGGGGAGGGCGAGGGGGAGGGGGGTCCTGCTGTTGATGTGGGCCATGGTGGACAGACGGTGTGGGTCAGAGGGAAAGAATGGAAGAGGGGGGGAGACAGAGATGGACAAAAAAACAAAAGGCAGATGTCACGTGGGGCTAGAGTCGCTGATAGATGTGATGTGCTGCACGGCGCGCAGGCAGCGGTTCAGGTAGAAAAGGCTTCCCTTTGTGATGCAGATGACAACGCAATCAGCCGCGCTTTGTCTCGGCCGATGGGCTCTGCTCCCGGGGACATTGAGTGCCAGACACTAATCCGGTGGGTTTGTGTTCTCCGGGCGCGCTCATAAAGACAGTGTCACAGTACCTGGGGTGTGTGTGGATGGGGGTCTCTGAAACGAGGTCTGACCTCTCTCAGGGTACACTCTCCCTCCTCCTCCTCCTTCTGTCTCTCTTTCTCCCTCCCTCCTAGCTCTGGCATCGCTGGGTTGATTATTATGAGCGCCATATTGTTAATGCGTATGACTCAATGTCCACATGAAGGATGTGACTGGAACAGGGGGTCACACTGATCAGTTCATCTCGGCCTTTTGCGAAAACCCCATTATCGTTCGACAATTTTACCGCCTGGATAAAAACAGGAAGTGACAAAGCCATAAAACTGATTCCACATAATGGGTGGGACTTGAGACTGCACAAAAAAATTCAGACGGCGAATTAGGCCTGGATGTTGCAGGGCCATTTTTATTGTGAGTGCTTACACGTTTCCTGTTATGAATAATATCTGGAAATACTTCTCACTGTCCCCTAATGATTTCTATTCCCGGCGGGTTGGGATGAATCAGGCTCTCTTCCTAATAAATATGACTTACCAAGAGACTGCACATTGCCAATTAACATGTGCTAATTAAGATAGCAGGATATAAGAACATCCTTGATCTAGATTCCTGTGTGAAATATCAGAGAGGTTACATGGAGGTAAAGCAAGTTTCTTCCATAAGTGTCTATTTATACGAACAACTGTCTTCTAGTCAGCAAGAAGACGCCATATGCAAACTTTACTCCACGGGGTTGAAGCAGACCCGCTGGACACGAACTCCAATTAAACTGCACAGATAAACATCTGTCTGCAAACTTGATATACTGGGTATATAACATAACAGATGCTTTCTGTTATAATGTGAAAAAGAAATTAACGTGTGCTACAATGTTGAGTCAACTTGATCTTATCTTTGCCCAGTTTTAAGCTGATAGCAATGGGAGCACTATGAATCTGTTATGATAGCTTTAGTCATACTCTTTCACTTTCCGACCACCCTGTTTTCCCAACTACACACTGAAACAATTATAGTCCTCCAATCAAACGGCACACCTATCCTTAAAGCCCTGCAAGAAAAACAAATCTCAAGACCTCTAATTCACCTGATCCTCACTAAATAATGCATTTCCACATAATGCATCTTTTCACCATTCATAGCACACAGCACCTCTGGTGTTACGTAACAACTCGATTTGAAATTGATGTACAATTTTGTGAACAGATGTTGGGTTGCGTGATGAAGACTTGTACAAAAGTTCTTCAATATGCATGCACTACTTTTGGATCAATTGTGCAAAGGCAAACAAAATATATTAGTTTCTACAGCTGGACTTGTATTAAAAGAAGCATTGATTTGTTGTAGCTTACTGCCACATGTGGATGGAAAACACAAGCGCCACAAGAAGTTTAGACAATCAGGGACAGTATTTCAAAGTCAACATGTGTATTTTTCTGGGACTAGCGATTAACTTCTAAAGTAAATGCCGCCTGAGACTTATGCTCAACTATCATTTAACCCATCTAGGCTCGTTTAATTCGACCAACCCTAATATTAAGTGAAAGTAGGTTGGTTATGGCTTTTTTATCTTTGTGTGTTTAAGATTTGATGAGATTGTAGATTGAGATATCCTGTCAGACTTCCTCTGCCAAGAGAAACAATTATGTACTTGTGACAGATTTCCTCACTGTTGTGATCCCACAATAATATCCGCGCGTTTGAATCACAGCTCAAGTCTTCCCATTTCTTTTCTTATTTTGTTTCTGGATAAACTGTTATTTTTTTCCTTCGATAAAACTTTGAAATCTTGTTATTTCAGCTGCACAAGGACCCTTTGTTTTGGAACCAATTAATAACGCACAAGTGTTCTTTCATATCTCAGTACAGTGTGACTCATCTTCTTTTCAGGACCTGTGCTTTAATCTATCACGTTTCCAACTGTTATAAAAATATTCATTTGTAATTAATATATTATTAACCACACAATACACAAAGAAATGCACAATACGTCAGAGCAAATTTGTGAGTATTAATTAAGACTGTACTTTAAATCAAGTCTAAAATGCACCAAGGGAGGCTCATGCACTTCATTTATACTTAAAATGAACCCACAGTTTTCGGTTGATGTCATGCACTGGCAAGAGAGACCCGAAACACCTGTTGACTCTGAAAATATTTTCATTTTCTGATAGCATCAAGTAGCAGCCATATCTGACCAGCTGGTCTCGGCAAACTAAACAGGCCTTATTACAGACCAAAGAGACAGAAGATTAAACACCTGTTCTTTCTTTAAGAAGCTATAAATACCAAAAGTGGAGAAAAAAAAGTCTCTCTAAATGCACTAAATCTATAGTATATGAAATTTAGCAATAAAGGGCGTGTGAAAATAAAGAGTACCACGAGCATGCTGCTGCTTATAGGCCATATAGTAATATGAAGTGTTAAGCCACGAGGTACAGCCAGTGCAGAGTGATACGGCTGAATTTTTGGCTTGGCTTCTGAAGTTGTCGCTCAGCAGGTCATACTGTGTTTTTTAAAGTATAACAGTGCTTCCCAGTGTGGTAGTTAAATTCAGAACTTTGGTAAACTGATCCCTCCACTCCTAACTCTGTACTGGACTCATGGAAGTGAACGTACGCAAACCTGACTCAAATATGATACATGAGCCGAGATTGTAGATCTGTGGGAATTATGCTGTAGCAGCAACCAGAACTTAAGTCACGTGCAGAATAGTGTAAAATGTGCAGATTTTTTTTTAGTGTGTATGGAGACAACGCCCCACATCATGCTGATTGTGTTGCAACAAACAAATCAGTTGTGTTGCAGTTCCCACACATATGCCAGGGTAACACTGCCTGTGTGAGCAGTGCTTGAAAGCAACCTCGCTGAACTGTTGTAGCTCGCACGCATGCCGTGTTCACACAGAGAGCGTTGCTGCTGCAGAGCTGCCTGCTGCTTCGAGGACTGTATTTCCACAATTAAAAGCTAGTACTCCACTAATTTATGGAACCTTGCAAGCCACTGCATTATCAACAACATGATCCTGCAAATATTTCACAATAAAAAGCCTTGTGTTAACAAATGTTGTCAAGGGGCTTTTATGTTGAGATGAAACAGGAAGTGTTGAGTTGAAAATCGTTTTTTTCCATGCCTGTGACAGATATGGACATTTAAATTGTAATCAATGTCAGTACGATGTCAACATGATTATCAGGAGACAATTTTCAGTCTATTTTTACTGGAAACAGCGTATCGTGCAGAAAAAATAGAAGAGACTTTGAATCTCTAGATGTTCTGCAGCTGAGCAGCAGCTGCACCATGCCTTCATAGCACTGCTCACGTGGGCAGTGTGGCTGCTCTAACAAGGGCGCAGGACGAAACACAAAAACAAGAAGTTCGGCAACTGCTGCTCACATAAACAGTGTGCCCCGGGCATTAAGCCATAAGTATGCTTCCCACATGGACGGTCACACGGACATGAACTGCCCCAGCAATGTGATGAGGGAACGTTTGGATCTTTTATGCTCTGTGCGGGTTTCTCCTGGCAGCACACCCGTATTCTCCCAAACTGTGGGGGGCAGTGTATCAAAACACTTGTCTACAGCATCATTTGTGCCTTTTGTTGGTCCATGCGCATTTGCAGAAAATGCCGGATGTACATGGACAGGAAAAAACCTGCCGCATGGGACCCCCACGAAGGGCTGTGTCTGATGGTGTGACATCATTTTGGCAGTGCAGACCCCTCACAACCCTAGCAAATGCGTCCAGCATAAATAAAGCATTATTGTTCCACTCATAGATTCTCATACCCCAGTAACTCCCTTTGTGGTCAGCACGTCATTATTTGCACCTTGCGTAGTTTTAGTAGAGAATGCTCTCAGGGATAAAGAGCAGCACACTCTAACAGTACCAACATGGTTTGTCGAAAGACTTTCCAGGGCCACACATGACATCCCGAAGCCATATGAATAATACTTTAATACCCTTTTGAATCCACTATTAAATTTCTTAAACTTCAGTTCTTTTGTCAAACATGTTCCACAAGCTAAAATGCCATTATTTCAGCATCACCTCCGGAGGGCAAATATGTGTGGATTGGAACAAGGCAGGAGAGAATGAAGAGTTGGCTCATGTCAGTGAACCGCAGTCAGAGTCAAACAGCTGAAAGCATGGAAACAGTGTCGAACAGTCCATCATGTCCTGAACTGAATCCTTAGTTGAATTGGTCGAACGAGCTGCAGCCAGGAGCAACATACGCAACTATTTTGCTAGCAGAGCCAGCTGGGACAGAACTCCACAACACTGTAATCTTACATGTGAAGGTTTTAACAAATCATCCATTTTTCCTACTTTACTTTGAGATAATAAACATTCTATATGTATTACTTCAAACATGTAGTAATCTGAACAAGGTCTGATACGTACAGTGGCCGTGACAAAGCAAAGCAGCTCAGTACCAGTGTCAGTTACCTTATGCAATGCAAAATTTTCTTAAGCAAAGCGGTGACACTTCTGCCTTAATCTCACCCTAAAGGTAGCCATAGATGTCTCTGAAATGTGACACCCCCCTTCAAGTGAAACAACTGGTACCAGCACTAATTGAAATTTTGCATGCAAAGTGACAATGCCTGGGCCCTCGGCAGCATGGATTAAGGCTTGAATAGAGACAGATTCTTTGTGAAAGCCTACTGTGGCGGTTGGCGTGCAGGCCAGCTCCCTGCATCTGCTCATTGGGTGGACTGAGAAAACACTGGATTGTATACGGTCGCTCATTTTACCTTTATCTAATCCCATTTCAGAGCCCGCCTCCGTCTGTCTTTTGTTACTCTTCCACAAAAACATAATGCTTCCATGTTACACTCACACGTCTATTCCTTACAAAACAATTCCGGTCAGAAACAGCTCGATTTACATATGAAAGCATCTTTACCAAACTTGGCAGGATTTTCAAAACATTAACAATCATACTGTGTGCCCTGAACTGTCAGGCTGGCTTGTATTTTGTGAGAAAATTAATGCTGAAAAGGGATATGCAGGATACAAATGTAAAATATGTAATTTACTACATTAAATCAAAACAAAAATAAAATTTCTTAAAACATCAACTTGACCGGTGTTTGCCAACTTCAAACTGAGTGGGCTCCAGTGCTCAACGGAGCGCTGAAGGAATGCAGCGCATATTGAAATGCAATCAAATCTGCTAGACATTTTTTAAAGACTGCATGCTGTGATCTCATTCTACCCCACTTCACCATCCTCTACTGTGGTTTCTGTCCCATTATGTTGCCCTCAAAGAAAAAGAGAAAAGAAATGCTGTATCAAAGTCATCTATCATCCTGCTGACCCCGACAACAACTCGCATGCAAGTCTGGAGGAGGTTGTTATTGCATCATAGCAACACCAACCCTCCCAGAAAATGTTTGCTGTGTTTGCACAGTACAAACTGTAATACCACAATAGAAAGGGAAGCAAAGGGAGGGGGGGGTCGGAAAAACCAAATGATCCGTCTAGTAAATTTCATCTCCTCCCAACAATACAGGCTACTACAATTTTATGGCCGGGGATGAATCCGAGAATATCCACTCAACAGAATTAGAGGAGCAGCGTTGTTAGCATGGCTGTCAACCGAGCGCTGATGACAATGAATGGGTAAACTAATGAAGGGATAAATCCACAGTGTGTTTTCATAGACATGTTTGACATAGCTAGGCTAATTTCGTTGGCAGTACTACCTCCATTAATTTTCGAAGAGAGCCTGTCTGTTCCTGTTAACTAAACCAATAAGAACTGGCATCAATGGCAGATTACATTAACGCTAATCAACAATTTAGAGTTGTTTCACATTCCACAGGGCGAATTAAATGCCTTTTGAAAAATGGCTGAATGCTGCTGATGAATTAGAGGCATTCATAGTTGTCCAACGTGGTGATATTGCTAGAGAGTCGTCTGAATAGTGATGAGATGCTGAGTAAAAAGGTCACAGGCTAAATTCAAACATTAGCATTTCAAGGCCAGTTGACAGTATTGCAGGCTCTACATGGTGTGGCAGTGTTGACGGCATTCACAAAATAAATACAGCAAGGATTTTCTTAAGTTTGGCCCCAGTTTTAATCCTCTAATCCTCTCCAGTACAGTCCCCATCTGATTTATTGATTATTTCATGTGTTTGTTCGACAGAGATCAGGTACACTTCAACAAATATGGGAGTTATGACTCCATTAGACTCAATGTATGCAGTAAATAAATGTTTAGTTTAGGTTTTTATACAGTGCTTCGGCAATCAACGTTTAATGCAATGCAATGGTACAGTATAATTAAAAGTACACATTTGCAGGTAACGTTCGTCAGTGAAAAACAGCATTAAAACGAAGATGTCACTCCCTATTAAAGAAAATAACAATAGAGGAAATGTAGTGTCCCGGCACTAAACGTGTCAAAACGATCCACTCGAGGCTTCTTTTCCGTTGCATGCTGGGATGTCGCTTTTTTTTTCGGATTAGAGCTGCAGTGACCTCTTTTTCAACCCTTTATTTCTCATACGTAAGCCATCCTTGCAACTTCATTGGACAGTCGGCTAGGGTGATTCACAGGGTAAAATGGAGGGGGGCTGTAACTGGGTTGGAGACGGGACTAGCTGGTGTACGAATTAAAAAGTGAAACACCACAGGCACGAAAGGTACCGCACACAGTATATGTGGTGTAACACCAAATATGAGCAGCACCTTCTTAATCGAGCAAGAGGTGCACCTCAATACGCTGAGATAACTATTTGAGGAGCAGTGCCGAATGGTATTTGAGGCACTGCATGCTCTCAGCTTACACATGCGCTTCACAGTAGATTTTACATGTAGGAAGACAAACAGTAACTGTGGCCATGTTTGCGTTTTAGAGAGAAATAATAAGCAAAGGGAAGTGGAACACTGTGTGGTGTGAATCTGTTATTTTTGGCATTTTTCACATCCTGTGCTTGACTTGTTCTTGGACACAACAGCAGGGATAAAAATCAAAAAATAAATAAGCGTTATCATCATAGCAATCAAGCGATCATGATATCAGTAATTAAAAGAAAACATATTGAATATTATGTGCATATATACATAGGATGATGATATACAGTTACCTGGTGTGTGATTTGTAGGACGTATTTTTTAATGGAATATATTTCATGTAAATCTAGTATATATTTCTGTTAATATTCAATATATTTAATTTATAAAATTATCTAAATGCGGGACATGACAGTATATTTTATGTTGTTTTAATATTAATGCATCTGATTTTTGTATTATGCTTGTGAAATGATCTAAGATACGACAGAGAAAAAATATATATTACAAAAAATATTTTGAATACATTCAAATAAAAATACAATTTGCGGATTGTATGAAATGTGCACATTGTTCCCTGTATTTGTATGGTGTAATTTAAATGTGGATTGTACATATGATTTCCCAAAATAATAAGTTGTCCTGGAACGATGTCGAGTGACTAAACCTAAAATTAAATTCAACAGCTTTGACACAATTTTTAAAGCTGCCCATGTGAAATATAAAGTCCGCCTTTCAGATCTCTTTGTTAGTTCTTGGATATGTACCTACACTGAAACCCTAAACAGCAGCAGTCAGTACAAGTCTGCATAAATACGCATGACGTTTGTCAAAGTCTGTGCCAGTCCTTTATCCGACCTGACAGGTCCTTCGACCTTCACTGTGCAACTTTCTGATGTCCCTACACACATACAAATGATTTTACAGTAAACACTCGGCTGAACGTTCTTCCCCTGTTTCTCTTTTTTGTTGTTGTTTTATCCCGTGGTCACATTTAGTTGAGTTTCTACATAGTTTCCCGGGCTCCACCTGCAATTATGAGGTTTAGTTAAACTGACCAGCGGAAGAAGATATGTTTGTTTTCTGACAGCGTCCTAAAAATAGCCGGAATAAATGTATGACTGGGGTGACACTTTCCATTCTTCACTGTGGCAGATGTCTCCTGTCAAGTCACGGGGGGATAATGAGTGTGGCTTCACTAAATCACCTGCAAATTAAAATTCAAAGCACAGACTGATACGCTCTGCTTCAAAAGAAAGATATCCTTCATAATCTCAAACTAATTTTTAAAGGATTAAAGGTCAAATGTCAGTGTGATAGTCCCTTCAAGTGCTAGAGATCTTTTATATTTTAATATTGCAACAATAAGCATGATAAGACTAGTACTGAGTTGCTTTTGTGCATCACAGACATGCTGCTGTAAACACATATTATAGAGATTATTTTCACCATTCAACCTGTGTCATTGTGCTTTGAGCCACTGCCTGCTGCCTTTTACTGCTTAGCCAAGCTTTGCCTACAAATGCCTGCATGAGGACCAGACTCAGCCTTTTATAACTTCAATTATGATGATTATAAGAATATATAAATGCACATTTTGTCTTGGATATGCTGAAAAAAGGGTTTAAGGGGATGTTTGTGTGTCACATTTGTATCACAAACTGAGATGAACCCGGTGACACACCTCCACGGACACTCGGGATGCGACCTGGGTGACAGAGATGTGATGTTTCCTATCCTGACCTAGCTAGCTTTTGCTAATTTTACATCCTAATTAACGCTAGCGACGCTCAGCAGCATCCGTGTACCTGCGGGGATGCTGGGGCATGTTTTTGTGTCCCACCATCATCCCTTACCCGCTGCTTTGAGCTGATCCTCTGCACTGTAAACGCCATGTTACGCCACATCATTATTATTATCAACGGAGATTAAAAGTGGTTTATTTTTTAGCTTCCTGTGGTAAAAATAAACCAACCGTCCGCTCACGCGCTTTGTCTCAAACTCAAAGCCGGCAACAAGATGCGGCTTTTAACCGTTGAGGATGGAAACATTAGCTTACCTTCAACAGCTATTACGGCCGGTATGGTCCATAATATCCATAGAATATCCATTATTGGTCACTTATATCGCCCAGACATTCAAATAAAACACGTCCCGAAAGCCATTGACAGCCCAGGCAGAGAGGGGACAGGCGGTCCTTCACCTCCAATAGAGCGATCCCAGATAGCAGAGAAAACCAACTCAAATCTGAACCAAGTTTGGGCGAAACCAAAAAAACGACAGACAGAGGGGGGCACGGAGAAACACAGAAACACAGCCACGCATTTCAGCGCTACATTCACCCACTCATCAGTTCATAGCACACAAGCAACAACTTCACGTATATATTTAATGATTTTAGTCTAACATATTTAAACTATCGACGCAGACGCTCGTCAAGAGGGTCCGTTAACCCCTCCGGAGCCACTTCACCTCACCCCGCTGTCAATCACCGAGAGGAGGACAGTCCACACTGCCTTACCTAGCGATAATTAAGTGTTTGGGGACCATGTGGGGCATTTATAAAAGATGGAGCGACTTATTCTCACCGCCACACCGCTCGGTAAGGAAATACTGCTCATTCTTTTGTCAGACAAAAGCTCCAACGTGGCCGCGGGGTTCACCGGGAGGCTGCTGCTGTGGGAGTTTGGGCGCTGTAACAGGTGACGGGAGGCACGGGAGGACAATTAAAGTAAGTTTTGTTTTGCATTGCCGCCAGTATTTATACTTTAATTGGTTATTACGTCACAGCCATCCACTTAGACTTCCATCAGACCATATGATGTTTTTTGTTGTTGTTGTTTGTTTGTTTTTCTCTAGGAAAATGGATGCACATGTGCAAAAATGGCAGTTTGCAAATTTTAGTACAATTATACACTCCAATAAAATACTATTATTAGCCATTTGCCTTCTATCCAACTGAACATAAGACGTTTTATATTCTTTATGAATTGATTTACGTGCCTATCCGAATAATTTACGTTTATAGTCTACACTATTAGCCCATAGCACAGATTAAATTAATTAAAACCTTATTTTTGAATTGTTTGGCATGTTAAAACACAACCCCCAACACTCACACTAACAACAGTACATTCAGCACATATAACTGCATGTAGCTTTGTTGTCACAGAATTGAAACTACTTTAAAAGTGAGATGCAGGCTATGATTTATGTCATATTTAAATCAGAATAATGCCAGTTACATATTTGTCAGCTGTGTGTTTTTACACAGGCAAAAACATCACATTTAATATTTGATTAATTTTATAGCTCTTTCAAATAGATTGCTACTTAACTTTTTTCCCAGGTTTCACAGTGAGTCAATTTTGGAGCTTAACCTAAGTGTCTTGCCAGTGAAGAAAAAACTATGAGGCTGCAGATTGGAGACCATTACTACAAACAATGAGGACTGCTCATGGTTATGGCACTCTATTCCTGCTGTAAAATAGAGCAGTCTGATTAAAGAGTGCAGTCTGGTATTAAAGTGAGGTCAGAAAAATATGAGAAGGAGTTACAATTCATTCTTTAATTGAATTTAATAGTCTGCATTGTAGCTGAGTTTGCATCCACTCACTTAAAAACAGCCATTGAGCTGTTCAAAAGAATTGTTAGGTCGACTTCCTGACATGGCAGGATGCATTAAAAAGAAAAGTCTCCCCGCTGTTGCTTAAGTGGTCCATTAAAGGTTTATATCTGAGCTGGGATGTCTGTTTCATTACATGAAAATGAATTGAAATCTAACAGTGTAATCAATAAGTAATGGCAGCATTGATTCGTCTTTGCGTGGCACACAATGCTGATATTTGCATATGTAAAAGTGCAACATAATGAATTTCATTTTAATCTGATGAGTGGAGCCAGAGGTGCTGTGGAAATATATTCACTTGATTTATTTGACATCTTGAAGCTAAACGCAGATCAGTGAAGCAGCGTTCATGCATCACAAGGGGAGGCATCATGTGACCGAGCAGGCCTTGTTGTCAATTAGGTCGACCTGAACAGCAGTTATTTTCCAATAACAGAGCCAAACCTGAAGTGAAATGTAACTTCCTCCTGAATGCAAAACTTTTCCCTCCTGTCCATGAATCACCATAAAACCATAATCAGTTGATGTGATGTTGGCTCAAAAACACGTTGAGACTTGTCACAATTAATCTTCAGAAATCATTTCAATTGAGCTGTGTTTGCACTAAGTTGATTTAAGTTGGCGCAACCGAGTCTGGCAGCAACATTACTGGCAATCATTTTCAAACAATCAATAAAAACGCTATACGTTAAAATAAATATGCTTATTAGTAATCATAACACATTCAAGTCAAATGAGTTTTCTGCTGTTTTTAATAGGATTACTCTTTTCCAAAACGGTCCAAGTTGTCAGCGTCGACTGGCACGAAACGACATCTGAATTTATCGTGCATCTCGCAAAGCCATGGGCATATTTTTTAAATTTCCGAAGAGCAGTATGAAACCGATTTCCTGCTCCAGAAGCTGGTGGTAAAATTCCCGTTTCTTTACAGAGTTATGATGGGTAAAGAATAAAACACAGGCTGGTTTTTATATGACAGGACTAGAGACAGATGCCACAGGGACACACTGGAGCAGCTGCAGAAATTACAGATATGCTTTGTTTGAAATACAAAGACACCCGGACAGGAAGCAGGATGAAAATTTCCAATGTACACAAAAATGTCAAATTTTTTTGTATAAAGAAAGTGATGGACATCGAGGGGCAGACGATAAAAGCATGGCTCTCAGATGTGCTCAGGATTTACAGTACACAAGGAACATGCCTGGTGAGAGATGCCTCCTGGATATAAAGTATGGAGTCACTAAAGCTGGACGAGAAACAAGACTCTAGAATAAATTATTTGTCATCAAGCATGCCTTTCTTATTACGCGCCGCACCGCTGTAGCTGAGCAGCAGGACTCTCATGGGTTAAACGAGCCAGGCTGATTTATTTGCCTCCACCGAGTTCGACTGTATTGATTCCAGGTCACTTGACTGGCTGACTTCAGATCGTGTTCAGGTGACTACAACACAGATGGAACAAAACGGCGAGGCACTGAGAGAGCAGCTTCCCGCCCCCCCGCCCCTCTTCACCATAATGAGTTCCATACAAGCTCAATATTGACTTGAGCCAGAAGAGAAGTGAAAGATGTTGAAGAAATGATATTAATACTGCCCACAGAGATCTTTCTGCCACGCTATGTTATAATGGCTGCACAGTAATAAAATATTTGTAATGCAAAGCAGAGATGTCTGAACGTGGCATAAATCCTTTCATGTTCCTCTGCGAATCTGTAATCCAACATAAGCACTGCACCTATACAGTCCCTCAGAGCGGCGCAGCTTTACAGTAACATACAGTAAACACACCTCGAAATATACTCTAAAGTCACCCTTAAAAATGCACATTAGATGCATTGAGGAGAAATTGATTTTTAGCTTAGACATGTTTTAAAAATTGCAGCATACAGTCCACTATTATTATCACGGAATACACGATGTGAGCAGTATTTCAAGTTAGCTACGCGCTCGTTTAAAATTATTTAGCATTAGCATCTTTCAAAATGCCATATCGACATTTTTCTTTGTGTGTATGTGTTTATACAAATAACAGTAATAACCGTATAATGATTACATGATGTGTTGATGATATTATATATCATAGAATAATGGTTTCACAATAATTTAAAAAACATTTTTTTCAATAGAATTTGCATACGTACGGCTGCATGTGAAGCATTAATTCAATAGAATTACCGCAATTAATTTCTCTGTATAACCATTACTATTATTATTTTATAATATCAATTTACCATTAATTTATCACAACATTGGTGTGTTTTAATTTTAATATAATGAGACACATACATTTATTAAGATTTTGGGAATTACTTGTGTAATTACATTTTTAATAATGTTTAATAATCATAATAAAATAAAACAAACCACTATATAATTCAATAATATTTCATATAGACGGTCAAAACTACAATTAAAAATGGCCAGGGCAGCTTTTGTCTGACATTTAATATTATTATTGTATTTAAGTTCTAAATATATAATTAAAATGGATTTTAGTTAATTTAATTTGTGTTTTTAAAAACTGTCTTAAACTTGTGAAGAACAACTCCTATTATTTAAGCTATGTTTAAATTAATGTAATTTATCAGAACATATTTAAGTCTATCAGTCTAAATCCGTATAACTGAATATAAACTGTACATTTACATTGAATACATCAATATGATATATATATGAATGTGGATAGTGAGGGATATGGAGCTGCTCAGACTTAAAAACCCTGTGTTGTGTATCTAAATTTGATGATTAATATACTTAATACAAATCTTAAGTGCAGTGGTTGCAAACAGGGATTCAAATGTAAATGTAAATATTTAATATAAAACCAAAGACTATCTGAACCACCTGCAGGACAGAAAAATAAATAAACTATTAAACCATTCTGGTCAGTGTGAGAAGAGAAGGAGTGGATTTCCTCTCCGAAGCCGTGTAACGTGTCGTTGCATCAACACTGCCACCCAGAGTTTAAAAGCTGAACGTTCACAGTGCTCTTGTGACTGAACACACTGGAAATGTTTCTACAAAGATTATTTGGAGCAAGGTCACCTCTTTTTATCAACACTCAATGACTATTGCAGCTTTTGTTAATAACTGTCAGGCAACATTTGTTGGTATTCTCATTAAAAACTATTATTCAAACACAGAAATTAAATTGAAAAATTGAAAAAGGTTGTTGGTCGATCTTAAAACGAGGATAAGAGTGAATTTCTTTTATTGCATGAAAAATACATATTATTGAGTAATGATAAATAAACTCTGAATAACCTCCGGAATAAAATATATTTTTCAGTCTTTTAAATTTTGAAGTGTTGATGGTTTATTTAGAGAGCTGAGGTGTTTGAAATAACTTCATCAACCATTGTTTATTCAGGGAAGATTGACTGAGCATTAAACTTTTTCACAACAATGAATTCACATTCAATGGGCGAGAAGGACACAAATATATAACTGCAATGAAGTGATGAAAAAGGTCCATAAAAACAAAATAAGTAGCAGCAATGTCTATTAAGAATCATAAACAGCAATAAAAACAGTAAAAAGACAAAAAACTTTTTCAAACTTTGCATTAAGTGAGGGAGTGTTCGTTATTTATGAGGGGGGAGGGGTGGTGCAAAAAGGAGGAGGCATGTCATGTAATTTTTTTAAGTAGTGAGGAGGGACTTGTATTTTATTTTGGCTTAGGGGAGGGGCTTACTAATTAAATGGCTGGATTTTATATGTATTTTACTGCAGATTTATTTTACCTCGGGTTTGGAAAGCATGTTTTCTTTTAAGGTTAATCACAAAATGATACTATTTATCACAGCCAGAAACTGTAAAAACAAAAATTATTGTTCGATTTACAAATTTCCGATGGTGCTTGGAAACATCACGTGCTACGAACACTTCTCTCACAAAAAACAAAAACAAATCTGAGCTTAAAATAGTGATATTTTATCAAAATCACTTTATTCTACGTCTCATTTGGCCAAAAATAAACTACCCAGCATGCACAAAAAAACAGGATTTTGTGTCGTTTCATTTGAACTTTTAACTTCTGAATTTCAAACATTAATGGGCAAATTTTTAATTTTAAAATTTTATAAACCTTATCCAACTTATTTATGGTGGAAGAAGGGTTGGGATTTTCTGCCAGTCACTCGGAGAGGTTCAAGGAAAATATTTGTAGCTTCGGAAAGGTCAGAAATAAAAATAAATTAATTTTAAAAAATGAAGTCACACCCCTGCCACCCCCCTCCCCCGACAAGTAACGAACACTCCCTGAAAAAAAAAAAGTTAATTTACACTAATATTAAAAAAAAAGCAAAAACTAATCTGAGTTTAGGATAAAGTGATATTTCATCAAAATCACTTTATTCTACATCTCATTTGGCCAAAAATAAACTGTTTGCACAAACTAACCAGCATGCATAGAAAAAAGGATTTCGTCTTTAACTTTGAAGTTTTAAATTTCAAACATTAAAGGGCAAATTTTAAAAACCTAATCCAAATAATTTATGGTGGATGAAGGGTCATACATTTTCTGCCAGTCACACAGGTAGGAGTTTGCAGAGGGTCAAAATAAAATAATAAATAAAAACAGTCGCACCCCAGCCACCCCTCTCCT
Source organism: Epinephelus moara (assembly GCF_006386435.1). Taxonomy (NCBI): domain Eukaryota; kingdom Metazoa; phylum Chordata; class Actinopteri; order Perciformes; family Serranidae; genus Epinephelus; species Epinephelus moara. The sequence goes on along the minus strand of NC_065529.1, from coordinate 40,745,038 downwards.
CTGACAAATAACGAACAGTCCCTAAACAAAAAGTAGCAGATAAGTTCATATACACTAATATTCACGATGTAGTATTTTTGTAAACTCTCTTTTAAATGAACATTAATGCATTAGCTGTGTTGTCTTAAGAGTTCTTCTGACAACTATTCTCCTAAATGGATTTAAACTTTAAATTAGAACCATATAATCATCAGTGAACCCCACCGTCTGAAGATAAACACATGCTTTTATTTGTCAGCGAGGATGAAATGAAGTCGACGAGGTGAGAATGAGTTCCTGCAGTCCATAATCTATTCTTATCCTCGGGAATATTTAGCTTGAATTTAAGCCCATTCAGAACGGCCACTCTGGGCTGGAATCGATTTCACCTCGAGCCTTAGAGGGCTTACGGTGAAGTATTGCACCCAGGCGGCATCTGCGGCCGGATAAAGAGCGAGGAAATAAAATGGCCTGCTTTCCATAAAAGCTGGTGTGTGATCCCTGACCCGGTGCTGGGAGAGGGCGACGGACTCCTCTAATCTAAGGAGACCTTTTGCATGTGGATTAACCTCAGCTGAGAACACGTTTTCACAGAGGCGGCTGGATTGAACTCTGACAGGCAGAGGAGTCAAACTTAACTTTGGGAAAATCCAAATGTTATATATTTATTTGTCTAACTAGCCAAAGTCTAACAAGACAAACTTTGTGGTTATCTACTTTGCTGAATTAAATGGCACAGCCACAGAGGACACAAAGACTTGTTTAGTTGTTTTGAAAGGAAAATATTTATTCATTGAAGCTGGGGAGAAAAAAATGGGCTCACTGCTTATCTTTCATGAATAGTCTACTGCACCCCACATCACCCCACTCCACCCACCACCACCACCTTCCCAGCGTATTGGTTTACCCCTGCCAAAAATTTAATTCAATCCCACTAAGTTGCTCCAGCTTTAATTAAATAGACCAAAAGCCTTGGCAGGATTTAATTCACTTTCTTGTTAAGTGAACTTTACAGACACTGAAGTTTCACTCGTATACGACGGGGACGTGAACACTAGCTCAAGTCCTCCTCTTCCACATCTGTATAATTAAATCACACAATGTTCAAGCACTGACTTATGTCTTCCCTGACAAATGAGGTGAAGACTGAAATCAGTGTCTTCTTCAGCGACTCTAGAGAGAAATGTGTTTGAGCGGCGCACGCCTGTCGGAGGGCAGACAACACTTTTTATCATCACAATAAATCTGAGCAGTATTGCCATAAAACAGAGGCCCAGTAAAACGTGATTCGGCTGACAGTCATGACGAAATGAATGCCTCGATAAAATGGCAGTCATCAATCACGGCTTTGGTTTTAAACGCTAACATCCCGTCTGAGCTCTCTACTAATTGATATGAACCGTTTACATAAATCAGCCCGCTGTGTGTTGATGGTGTTGTCGTCGTGGTTTGCGTTTCAGAACACACACACACACACACACACACACACACACACACTGAGGCGTACATGTGTTGGAGTCGCTCTCCTGTGATGCAGATAGATTTCTTTTCAGAATAGAAACAGACTTTGGTTATGAAACGTTAAAAGACCTTCTCATGTGTGGGTTCAGTTATATCTCCACTGGTAGGAGCTTGTGTTGCTGTGGGGGCCGCTCAGAACTCGCTGAGGTCTGGTTGTAGATGTTTAAACACTGTTTGAAATGATCCTCAGCAGTTTTTTTATCACTAGAAGGAGCTTTAGACTCTGGCAGATCTCAGCTGATAACTAAAGTGCTTCTCTCAGGGAGGAAATGTGAAGTATTTAATTGGAACCGAGAAAAATACGACTGTAGCACAACAGTATGAGGAGTTTTCTTAGAATGAAAAGGCTCATTGTCAGAATTAAATGTATGGCAGCCTTATAAGTCATCTCACCACTCCCTTATGATGTATATCAGAAGTGGACGCTTGTGCACAATAGATTGAAGTTTCTAAGTTGTTGCTGCCGACTGGAGGACCTCTCTCCTCTCAACACTGTCTCAGTCGGTACCTTTACATGCTCATTAATACACCATTATTATATGTTCACACACACACAAAGTAATGCTGGTGTTCTACCCTAACTACACTCATAAATAATTGGCAAAATAAATGTTTTTTGACTCGGACACTTAACTATGTGGGGGGTTTTCCATCTATTCCAATGGATGAAGAAGTGTAATGCACAAATCACCTCATGGGAAATAATACATGGGTTAACAGACCCTATTTTAAAAACAAAAAACATGAGATGATTCTTTTTCCATGAATGGTTGACTCATATCAATGAACATATTGATGCTTTTTTTCACTTAAATCCTTAACAAAACAGTTTTTGTGACATTGACATGTCAGTTTGCCTCAGCATAATAAAATAGTTGAAAAATAATAAGAGCCAACGAAGCAAAAACATTTACAGCCTTACGGATTAGTGTATCTTTTGATTATTATTCCAGTCCAGTGTCGTCTTTTGAGTCTTGTATATAGTCCATTTGTCTCATTGTCTTTCTAGTTGTGCTTCTTGTAGTCAGTTTCTCCATTAGAAAGATTTCTTTCATAGTTGTTAGCCATTGGTCCTTTGTTGGTCGTGTTTCTCCACCTCAGTTCCTGGTGATAGCGTTCTTGCTTGCTACTAGCAGTATTTAAATCAAATATCACTAGCAGTAACATTTTCTTCAGAAAAATTACATGAATAAAGAACCAAACAACTGTTAGGAAAAACAAAGTGATGCTTTAAAACACATTGCATAAAGATATGTTGCACTGTATTCGTCATCACGACTCAAAATATCCTCAATTTCTTAAGTATCTCCAGAAAACAGTATGTTGAAACCTCCATGAGATTAATATTGTATGGACATAATCAACAGGACGCTTTATAAGCTGATTGTATCATCAGAAAGTTAATCTCTCAAAACAGATTCTGCAATTTACATTGTAGAATCTGTGGCAGCCCTGTGTGAAAGACGACTACAGGGGGGAGGGGAGGGCGGGGCTTTGAGTTTGAACGATGCTGCGCTTTAGCCAATCACAATGGAGGGGGCAGGGCCGAGACGTGCAAGTGTCCCCAGGAAATGTGTACCTACAGAAACAGCAAGCTCTGCGTCCATGGCGACCGCTCCACCCAAAACGCCGTCTCGTCAACGTGAAAAAAATATTTTTTTCCAGCGGATGTCTTAGTTACAACATGATTGAGCTAACTGGAGTAGTTTCATGTCGTATCCGGCAACGGGAGGCTTTTAACAGATGACGTCCTGATGTTAGCTTTGCTGCTAGTGTTAGCTGTCCCTGTCAGCTGCAGCCACTGATGCTTTCTAGACATCGTGATTTCCCAAAACTGAATAAATACCACACATAGCAACACAAAACTGCTTTGCTAGCTCAATCATATTGTAACTAAGATATCCGCTGGAAAAAATATTTTTTTCACGGACCGTTTATTGAGTTACTGAGTTACTACAGACACTGCTAACAGCTAACAGCTAACAGTTAGCCCGTGCACACAGAAATAGTAATGTTTGTTCAATCATTGTGTTTATAGACTTTACAAACATCAGATTAGTCTAAACGGTGATATAGTGACGTGAAAAATGTGAGATATATTATATATATGTAGCTAAACTCTGCTGGTTTTCTACCCGGAAGTATTTGTAAACAACAAGGCGATTTATTTATTTTTTTCTTTTTGTTACCGATGGATTCCAGATTGTCAGAAAGTTAAATTAGAACAATATTTCCCTGTTTAAACAGTTTCCTATTTAAGCAATATTTACCTTGTTCATTTTCAGGTGACACCCAGATCCACCGTCCATTCCAATGGGCAAATATTTTTTAAACCAGTCCTGAGTAAAAGCTATGTATATGTAATTTAACATTTCATGTTCACTTTAAACACAGTTTTATCACAAATTATCTACTTGAATATTATGATTTCTACACTGAAATGTGCCTTGTGCTTCCCTCTTGCCTCACAGTCGGCCATGCTTAAAAAGGGTGTGTGGCTCAACTGCAATCCACTTTATATTATGAAGAACATTTTGATTGGTTTGTAAATAATATAATAATATATAATAATAAATAATAGTAAGTCAGATGACAGTAATCATAGATCTAGACCTCCAAGAAAAGTAACGTCCATTGGAGATCTGAACAGGTTATGATATGTGCGGTATGCTGGTATTATTTGGGTTTTAATAGCATTCATTGGCCATGTGTACAGCACATCTGGAATATGTGTCTCAGTTGGGGTTTTTAATGCAGTTTGGGACATACAGCATCTTGCCTGTTTATGGTCAGCTCCATGTGTTGTCATGGATACGTTGTACACAAACCAACTCACAAACAGTTTGCAAGGCTGTGGAGTAGAGTCGAATGCGCACAAGAAAAGCCCACATTTTTGGTCAGAAGGAGAAACACACCTGCTTTTAAACATTATGAAAGACTTGCGTTTCAATAGGTATGTGTAAATATCATATTGCTGACCTTTTCAAGCAGTTGGTTTAACAGGAAGGAAAGACGGAGGTTGGAATCGGCCACTGGTGGGAATCTAATAAAAGATCCTGGCACGAGTGACAGCCGTTCCTTTTTTTAAGATTTTGACATGATAAACTACATCAGGGCAGGTTAATCAGAGTATTCATGGCTGCACGTTGATGGGAATATTAGTGTAATATTCATTTTCATCAGCCATGTAAACAGCTCAGTGGGAATATTGTCTTTTTCAGAATAAGGGCAAAAACCTGAACATTTTGTGCATTTAAACAAAGCCAGTGGAACGTGGAGTTGTCACGTTACATTCCACTTGATTATGAACTGAAAGGAAAGCTGGACATACGTCACTTTGTGTAAACTATATCAACAATATTCAAATAAACATTGATGAGGTCATCTGCCATCACCGAGGCGCAGGATACAGTGATGTTTGGGGGTAGAATTACCTGGGGAGTGACCTCAAACCACATACTGCTTGTGGAGCGTCCCCACTGTTTGCAGATTTAATCACATTCATGTCCTTTTGTTATTATTTATTCTATTTTATTTGTAACTGTACCCCTGGCATTGTTTTATTTGTCCCGTTTGTCTTGCCCTGTCTGTCAGAGGGTATCCCATATACATATAATAAGTGCACACATAGCGCTGATTCTGTCTCGCAGCGGGGGGGAGCCTGGGAGATGGCACTGTCCTCTCAGTGACCCGGCTCACCCTCTGTGGGAGAGAACGCTGGGGGAGGGTGGTAATGTACCGTATTGTACTGTACGGCGTCGCTTTTGAGCCCTAAAAAGTTTTTAAATCATTATTTTTGTATCATACTTCTATATGCTCAGCCAGCATTCAATAACAAGACAGATCTGGAGTGCTGTGATTACATTTTCCACCAATACCAGGGGAAACAAGAAAGAAAACCAACTTTAACGTCTTTTTACAGTTAAATCTTCAGACTTTCACTGTTTGGAATAAAATTTGTAAATCTTTGGCAAAAATATTCACAATGATGGAAATAATCTGAATAAAATTTAATATAATTTTGAAATTACTACTAAACTAAACAACTAATTAAAAAGTACAATCCATCTTCTTTTCTATGCTTTTGAGAAAAAGTTATTTTAATATTTCAGGGTGGTGTCGAGCTTTTTAATTAAAAACTGTTTGGTACAAAAGAAAGTTTTCCCCCTGAATATTTTAAACCTTAAAAGTCGGATGAAGAAAACCATTTCTCAACTGCACTAAAGATACCTGACGACTAGATTAACAGGATGTGACACATGATTAAAGGAATATTTCACTACAGAATGACCATTTGGTAATCACTACACGTGCCATGTTACCTTGAATTCATGAGGAAACCAGTGGACATGTTGATTTATTGATTGATTGGGGACCACGTGTAGCAACAGCAAAGCTACATGTACACACCTGTTTATATACTCTAACACAACTGGTGCAGTACAATATAATCCAAGTGTCATTTATTCAGTTGTATGCTAAGTACTTCCCAAACACATCCGTCTTCACTAAAAAAACCTCAGTATTGGAGTCTGGCTTTGACGAGAGCAACTCAACTCGACTTTATTTACAAAGCACCTTTCATACAAACACGCCGCCCAAAGTGCTTCACATGGCAAAATTAGAATGACACAGACAAGATTTGAACGATAACACAAACTACTGACTTGACAATTACAACTATAGGATGATGAAGTATTATAAAAACAAACCAAACAAAACAGAACAAACTAACAAAAAAGATGATTAAAAGTCCATAGAATAAAAAGAACGTAAATTAATGAACTGGAGGGATAAGTGTAAGTAAATAAGGTAAAGACCAATGGTTAAAACTTAAAAATGAAGACTGTAATGTTACTCAACATTAAAAAGCCAGATTAAAAAGACCAGTCTTTAATTTAATTTTTAAAATATCGAGAGAGTTTGCCAGTCTAATATCCAAAGGCAGTTTATGGGCATAAAAACACAAAGCGCTCTCACCAGTACTTTAACAGGACACTTAGGTTTCAATTCCAGTTTAGTTTTTGATACGAAGGTTTTTTAGCGAAAATGCATGTTTGGGATGTGCCAAGCAAACAGCTGGATAAATCAGACTCTGATTATACAGCACAAGTTATATGAAAGTATGAAAGTAAATATATGTTTTAATACAGTTTTGCTGTCTTTAAACGCGATCCCAATTCAATCGATAAATCAATGTGTTGCCACTTTCCGTGGAGGCTTTTAAGATTCAAGATTCCAGAGGCTTATTGTCATTCTACACTTATGTGACAGACATACAGAGAATCAAAACGTTTCACTCTGAATTGACCCACAGTGCAGACAGTGCAAAAGGAGAAGTATAAAATAGAAGAGGAGGTAATACAAAATAAAATTAAATAAGAGCAATCAAGTAGTGCAAAGATGTAAATGCAATCAATTCAAATGGTGCAACAGTAAATAGTAACTGAGTATATGAGGTAGTTCTGGTCGTCTGTTTAAAGTGGCTGGTGCTTTATAATATGGTTAATATAGGTAACATAGTCCAGAGTCTGTGGCACGTCAGAAACACAAGGCTTTCTTCTCGAAGGTAACACAGCATTACTAATTGATTTACACACAGTTATTACGTGGGTGAGGTATTCCTTTAAGGGCCAAATGTTTGTCTGATATGCTCTGATAGGTTCTTAACATTATAATAGTGTATTATACTCACTATATAACTGAACTTCTCGCACCGTACCGTCCAAACAGGCCCGTCAGGTCGGAGTCCAGGTTAAAGACAAAGGGGTATTGAGCCTAAGCATCAGATCGTCTGGCTCTGTTCACGTCTTTAAATCTTGTCTGAAAACATACTTTCACAGATCGGCCTTTTCTGACTGTTGATAGACTTATTGTGTGTATGGGAGTGTGTGTGTATTTGCAGCCATGTGTTTATACATGCATGCTTACAGGTATATGTGTTTAAGTGTATGTGTTAGTGTAGGCGTATGTATATGCTTATGTTTTATTAGTGTCACCTTGCTTTCAGCTGGAAAAGTGCTCACAAATAAAGTTATAATTATCAATATTACACATTGTGTGGTGTGAAATTTGTTGGCAATAATTACTTTATTTTATTTTTATTCATTACCCCAACGAAGCCCCTTACTTTGTTGATGTAATGCTGTATGTAACATATTAAGAATTGCTGTAATTCAATAAAAGATTTTCTCGTTAAAATATTTATAAATAAATTATCTCATGTTTTATTAAACACATCTCATCCCATGATAGCAACATAACGTAGCAATCCAAAAATACGCTCAGGGCGCTGTCGAGAGCCAAATCTGTCCCTATAAATTAAACTCACGCTAAACACGGGGAATATTGGATGGAATTTTTGAATATTGTAAATAAATTACTCCATCATGTCTGAAATCTGTCTCCACTCAGGGAAAGCGGCAGGATACAGTGTGTGGTGCTCCTCCTGATCTTTTTTTTCCTCTCCTCTCTCCATCTAGACTGGCGGCCATCACAGAGCAACAGATGGAGGTGCACAACAGGATATTACCACTAAGAGGATTCTTCTTTCTTTGCCTGTCACTCCGGACTTTTTTTTGTGGGGACAGACTCTTTCATCGTGACCCAGCTCGACTGGCTTACTGGAACTGGTGTCGAGTTGTCGGTTAAGCCTTCTGAAACCCGCCACTACTCATGTTGACCTGCTTGGCAAACAGAAATCCCCCGATCGAGTCCGCTGTGAATATCATTAAAATAAGTAACCAGGGTGGATTAGAAAGTGGTCGTAGCGCCTTGAGTGTCTGAACTCTGACCTTTCAGTCAGAACTCTGAGGTAGGTGCCAGCTCTCTGTGTGTGAATGGCCCAGTGTCAAGTTTACTGCCCTGTCTGGTACTACAGTGATACACTTACAGGAGGCGCTGTGTGCTCCCCACTGGCAGGTAAATGTTTCATGTGCAGATTAAATGATGATAAGTTTGTATTATAAAACTATTTATTCTCTAAACACAAATTAAGTACCCTCAAAAGAAGCTGATGAAATAAGTGAAATCTGTTCAGTGATTATTCAGCAAACAGAATTTTTGTATTCAGAGGTGTTTTCCAGTCATGGAAATGAATGACATCACCAACCTAATCACTGAAAAAAATGTTGCCATTGCACGTTTCTGCAAACCATGGATGTGTTACATTTGCACAACTTTGCGTTTTAGCACTGCTGTGATTAACATGGTTAGACTTAGGCACAAAAACTACTTGGTTATGATCAGGAAAAGATCATGTTTTAGCTTAAATAAATACTGGTTTGCCCCGCTAGAAAAGCAGCAATGTCTCCAGGGCTGCCCCCAAATAGTCGACCAAACATCAGTCGACCAGAGAGGTCATTAGTCGGGGAGACTAACAAAAGAGACACAAGAGTAGCGCCCAACCTCATGATTTCCATGCGGTTAAAGACGCAGCATGTGTACGGCCCCTAATTTCCAGGGCTGGTACCTGCGGTTATTCCACAGGCTAGTTAATAACATGTCGGGCAGGAAATCCAAAGTGTGGGATCATTTTGAGAAGGTGAAGGACGAACCCAAGGTGATATGTAAACTCATCTTCATTGGTCGACTACAAACATGACGTATCATCTGAAACATGGAAGTAGCTACATGCCCATTAGCCCACAGCGTCATTAACAGGCGGCTCGCTCAGTGTGTGACGTGCACTTGTAGATAAAATATAGGCCTATAGTGAAGATTCATTAGTAACAACTCAAACCACTGTGTAGCCCCGCCCAAAATATGAAATTAATAATTAAATTAATATCGTGAACATGCAGGTGACTAGTCGACTAATGGCCCTAAATGACGACTATTGGTCGACTATGAAAATTTTTAGTCGGGGGCCAGCTCTAGATGTCTCAGTAGAAAACAACTGCTTTTTGTGGCACTATCCCCACTGGAAAAACAATGACAGGTTGCTACAAAACACCCACATTTGGTGCCTAAAAAGCTGCTGGACACGCAGCAATTCCTCCTCATATAACAACTAGTCTGAGTGGGCGGAAGTTCACTGCATAGATCAGCCTCTCATTGGGCGGAACGAGCCACCCGCTGAAGTCCCGCCCTACCACCTCCGGTTGTGTAGCAGTTTTCAACCGTTTTCAACACGTCCTTTACTAACTTTCGCGGTGTTTGGTCTTGCGGGGATGTAGCCATTTTTCTGCCATGGTTCGTGTCCTGTAGGTGATATTTTTGGGGGCGTGTTACACCAAAACCTGTTTCCCCCCGGCAATATTTTTGCAAGCGCACCGTTGCTGTGGCACCGCCAAGAACGATTGTGATTGGTTAAAAGAAATAAAAAAAAGTCAGGGCGTTTTTTTCTCCAATCTTAAAGTGAGAGTCGGCCCAGCCAGACATTTCTTTTCTTGAGAAAGGTCTGGTGAGCGAGACTATATAACAACCGATTTAGTTACTTGTAGGTCTCGTTGGTTTGCAGTGATCTGCAGCTTGGCAGGTATCTTGCCCTGGTGTAACACCATCCAACATCCCCTCCACGTCCCGATGAGAGAGTCAGCTTATATACTACCTCAGTTAAGAGATGTTGATACGACACATGTAAAACGTGTTTGTGGTTTGCAGAAATGTACAGTGCCAACATTTACTTCTGGCAACTGGGCTGCCGTCACACCAGGGCTAGGTAATATATCAATATTATATCGGTTTTGCGATATGAGACTAGATCTGTCTTAGATTTTGAATATCATAATATCTTAAGTGTTGTCCTTTACTGGTTTTAACGCCACAATATGGTGGACTGATGTAATTTTCTGAACTCATTGGACTGTTCTACACTGTTCAATATTTGAATTTACATTTACAGTAAATTACTGTAATTACAACAGCTATATACTGTGATCTCACAGTAGTTATGCCTGCATTGTACTATGATTTAGCGGTATGCTCCTGTAAAATCACTGTAGTAAACTGTAACCTCATAGTTAAAGCCCATTACATTACTGATGTAACTGTATGTTCCTGCAAATTATTGAAACTGTAACGTCACAGTTTATGTACATTTGATTACTGTGATTTAGCAGTATGCCCCTGTAGAATTACTGTATTTCACTGTAAGACAAAAAATACTTGCCTGCCACCATCAGCAGTTAAAAAAGTAATCATTTTAGACCTTGCACAAGTGAAAAGATTAAAGAGACAATGCAATATAAAATGTATTTCTTTTTAAAAAAGCATCTGAAAGTTTCGTATTCAGCTCGAGTCGTTGTGTGGGTTCAAAGATTTGATGAGGTTGGACTTGGTTTTTAATCAGAGCACTGAAGGCGTCCTCGGCCCTTTGAAATACAAGACGGCACAGAAAGCAAAATCTGTTCAGGACGGCAACTTGATTCCTTCAATAAATTTTATTGTGCCAATGTGTTTCAGAGAACGGCCTCCTTCTGCAGGGCGCACAAAGCACGCTGACTCCTTTTAGTGTGTGTATGCACTGACTGAAAAAGGAGCTGTTTTTCTTCCCCTCACACACACACAGGTGAAACTCTTTGAGGTTTCCTGGCCTCCGTGTAAAGATTTCGAGTTCATTTATGTTCTGTGTGCGAGGAGGCCGCTCTCCGAAAAGCTTTGACTCGACATAATAAAATTTACTGAAGGACTCAAGTTGCCGTCCTTCGTGTTTTTTATTTTCTGTGCAATCTTTAAAATGATGTTTGCGTACTGTAACTGCAGCGTGGTGAGAGTCTATCAGGCGGGACGGTGCTACAGGAATGTATTTTTATGTTTTTTTAATGTTATCGCTATTAAACGGCACAGTGTTTTGCAGTCATGTATATTTTATGAGGAGATATCCATCATATCGTTTGGTTATAGGTGCCAGCTGTCACCTTGAATCCTGTGTTCACATCACAAATCACACAGTTTGCTCAGAGTTGTGTTGCACTTCAGATCATCACAGGAGCTGCGGAAATTTCTTATTTACTTTGTGAATTTTATGAGTTATAGTTTGGACTTGCTGATGCTGCAGCATTTGTACATCACTGTGGATATTACACCACGTAGTGTGAGTGATTTTATTCATGCACTTGCTTTTAAAGGTATAAACTACTGTTCAGGTATTTCCACAGTTCAATAAAGATCTAATAAAAATCCTGCAGCCGTTTAATGACTTCATGGGATCTAGATTTAGATTTAGATGCGTTCACTGTTGGGAAGCGTAAAAAAAAGGTTGATTTAACTTGCTGGCTGCTCTGAGGGATATTACGTCTTTATTGTATTTCCTTTGTACTTAACCTCAACCTCTGAGAGGAAGGAGGGAGAGGAATTGGGAATCTCCAGGGGGATCCAATTATATTTTCTCCTGTGTTCACTGCAATATAATGACTTTGCAACAAGATCTCTCTCTGCTTTATGACTGTTATTTCTCATTTTATCTCACAAGACTCAAGAAGTTTATTTTTCGTAGAGGCCCTTTGTCTGGTGCCGTGTCATTGTTCTGACTGCACAAAATTCTGGAGCCCCATTAGTCGATAAAAAATGTCACACTGGACCAAAAGCCCATTTTTATGAGAGCCTATTATCCCCAAAACAAACGGTTATTGCTGCCGAGTCATGCTTCTCTAAAAATACACACTCCACAGAGTTAGTTTAGTTTCTCAGCAGCTTTTGAGTGACCAAACCTGGATATATAGATTTTTTAAAACTTTATATTTATTAATTTTCCAATTATTTAATTAACAACTTTTCAATACATGTCTTCAGACCAGCTGACTGAATAACACCTCATTTCTCTTATAGTCTGTCCGTGTATCCTTGCTTTAGGGCCCATTTATGCTCAACGTTAAATACAGATCCGGATACGGACGGAGCCTTCTGTTCGTGCTCCGCGTTCATTTCGTCCGTATTTCTGCACGTTTCCATAAAGCTTACGGATACGGGCCAAACGGAGCAGTACCACCGGAAACCATGGGGGCAGTGTTTCTGTCACTACCCGATACGTAGGTCTAGTGAGACACGAAGAAGAAATAACAATTCAGTTTCTCTCATCGGCAGTACTAGAGAAAAGAATTCTCCGTCCTCCAGTCGCGATGTATTTAACGGCCTCACCGACCACCGCCTCCTACAGCGCTGCCTCTGTTTTTCTTGTCTTGTCTTTTATGCAAGAAGTACATTATCAATATCTCCTCCACAGTCGCCATGTTTGTTTTTGAGTTTGTTGTTGTCATAAACTTTTGACGCTGAGCTGCCTCCTGGTGGATATATTGGTTAACATCCATGCCAACGTAAAGGGCGCATGGAAGTATGTGGGCAGTGACAGTAACATCGTTTGAAACAGACGTATACATTTTCGTACGTAAAGGGAGCATAAATGAGCCCTAAGTCCTCAGGTGAAAGGTAACTTTTTCCATGGAATATAGTTCCTTTACACAACACATTGTCACTCCGACCTCGTCACATATCGACGTTTGGTCATGGACTTTCCACGTCCACATATGTGCAAGGTACCCTTGGTGTGTTGGTTGTTGACGTTCTGGGACGCCGTGTCAAGTTCTGCCTGTTACATGCATTGTCTTCTGTCAAAATACACTTCAGTATTCACAGGAAATTTACAGTTTATATGCAGTCTCTTTCAAAATAAAAGCACTACATCAGTACAACACTGAGAATTGACGTTTTTTTTTCCTTCAACAACAAACAAACATGGTTGGGTTCAGGAAAAAAGAACAGGGTTTGGCTTCAGAATCTTACGGGACACGAACACTGCTCTCTCGAGCGAAAGTTGGTGTTTGTTGGACCTGCCCACCCCAGTCAGACTTTCACCGCCTTAACTTTCGTCCTTGTCCCACCATGTTTCCCCCTGATGCTGCTGGGCGCCATTAAACCGGCCTTGTATCATGCCAACGTAAAAGGACAGCTTTTTTTATTTGGTTTCTGACTCCGCAAGTCACCACCAGATTTCAATGACTTCGGAGTGAGACCAGGCTCCTCTCCAATGTCCATCCACTGTCCGGGCCTCGGAGCGTCAGTTTCAGCCAGTTCCTAGTATTGTCCTTTTTTCATGCCTGTATCATAGACTGTAGGGCCAGTATAAGAATACTGAACAGTTAAGTGTCTTTCTTATGATTAATTAGTACACAATCCCAAGTACACAATTCGTGGGTCCCTTGGGATCTTTTAACCTAAAACTCTCTCAAGGATCAGAATAACCCCATCCCAGAATGTTTGTAGTTTTATTCATGACCAGAATATATGGGAGAATGTGAGTGATCAGCATTAACCTGCCCACAGAGTCTCCAGCAGTGTTGTTGTTTACCTTGCTTGTATTTTGTATATGGTGTGATAAAATATCGAATTACATTCTTCCAGCCAAATTCTCTCCATCTTTTAGAGCTGGTGGAGGTTTGCAGCATGCTGCTCATCTCCCGACAGATTAATACTCAGTTCTGCTTTACATTTCAATTTCACATATTAAGTTTTCCCTCCATTACATTTTTGCACCTGTCAGTACTTTTATCACATCGTTACCTTCTCCTGAAATTAACCTGGATATTTTTAGCAAGCCTTTGCTGCGTTTCCCACCTGCGTTTGAGCGACCGAACCCAGGTGTTTTTCACCGACATGTCTCTGGTTTTCCAGCGACTTTTATGCCACCAAACTTGGATGTTTTAGCCAAAACGTTATCTTTTCCAACCATTTGTGCTTATACCTAACCACACATTCCACCGCAGCATTGCTAAAAATGCAGCTAACACATTCTCACTCCAACCTCATCACATTTCGACATTGGGTCATGGACTTTCCACGTCCACATACAACTTGCAAGGTACCCTGGGTGTGTTGGTTGTTGACGTTCTTGGACACAGTGTCAAGATACACTGCCATCATCGCAGGAAATTTAACATTTACATACAGTCTCTTTCAAAATAAACGCACTACGTCGGACGCTGCAAGTCACTGCCCAAGTGCCAGATTTCGATGACTTCAGAGTGAGACTGAGCTCATACAACATATCCCTGGTTTACAAAAATGTACAGTGCAGATATTTTTTCTAGTGATTGGGTTGTCTTACTTCAGGGAGTGTATATTTTCAGAGAAACAGGACTTTAGAGCTATGAGCATTTGTTTTGGGGATAATGGGACATCGAAACAATGGGCAGTTCCCCTTAATCTGACCTCTACATTTCTTTTCCTGTGACCATCTCATAATTTTAATCTAATGACCAATATAACAGGCCAAGAACTGCTTCCCTGTCGCCTGTGGTATCTGCTCTATACTTGCGGTAAATCATCCTATTTAAGTAAAAAACATTAAACTCTCCACATTAAAGAAACATTTGTCTTTTAAGGCTTGCATGGTACAAGTTAAAAATGAGGGATTAACATTTTCCCTGCAGATCATGTTGAGTTCAGCCATTAAGTTTCAGCATGAACAGACATGGGAACTTTCCAAGCCCGATAGCTTGTGGCTAAAATCTTTCTGTGCAGGCTTACACAAATTTGTCACCACCAACCAGAATTTATCTGCAGGCTGTAGGATCCTCAGATGACGCTCAGCCGGGCTGACTTGCCAGAAACGAGAAAATAATTTACAAATCTGGTTATAAAAAATTTTAAATTGGCGTAAAGAGATAAAAGTAACATAAAGGTTTGGATATTTGTTCGACTACAAGAAATTGAACATTTGCCTGATTTAATAAGCCGGTACAGAGAAATGTCCTTTGGCTGAACATCCGGGGTTGATCAAGAGCAACTGAGAGCAAAAGGTGAAGAGTGTGTGTGTGTGTGTTTGCAGGGGTGGGGGTGTGTTTGTGACTGCATATACATGTGTCAGTATACACGCAAACGCCCAAATGCCCTTGCATGTGTGTGTGAGTGTGTCTCTGAGTGTGTGGAGAGGAAACAGAGGGAGCTCAAAGTGCAGAGCAGAGTGAGGAAATAGAGCAGAAGAATACGGGCCTGACATAAAGAAATCCCGGATAATTCTGCCTTAAGATGTGCGATGGCTGCAAAGAGCAGAGCCGAGCATCCAGAGGTCGTTCCCATGGCAACCTTTGCCCAGAGAGATGGCTGACCCTCCCGCCCCTACAGTACAAGCGGAGCACAGATTGTAGGTCACATATGGCACCAGCGATCCAATCAGGCCTAATCTGGCTTGACTTGTGGGTCATAAATTATACTGGAAAGCTGGTTTACACTGCGGCTTATCGCATCGGGAGACTCGGCTGTATGATAATGGTCGTGGCAACTTCAGGAATTGACCCATTAAATGTATATGTCAACAGATGCATGTTTCATCTGTCTGCAGAGAGCAGAAATAGATCAGGAGCGTATGATCCAGTAAAGAATAAAGCTGTCAACATGAGGTACATAAACACAAACATTAGTCACCTCATTTATTCAAATTATCCAGTATAAATGTTTTAGCTTTTCCCCCTTATTGTTCAGTCTATTGAACAACATATAATTGTAATAAAGTCAAATGTAATTTTACTATTTTTAAAAAAAAAATTTTTTACATATTTTTTATATTTATTTCTTATATTTTATTTACTTAAAAATGATATACCCATACATTTATTCATGTATACATATTTTTTACTTATTTTTATATATTTTTTATTTTTTTATATTTTATTTACTTAAAAAACATATATACCCCTACATATATTCATATATACATATTCTTTTTTTATTTACTTATTTTTATTTATTTTTTTATTATATTTTAGATATTATTTTTTATATTTTATTTACTTAAGAAACGTATATACCAATACATATATTCATAGAAACAGATTTTTTTCCATATGTGCATAAGTGAAAGGTGTATATAGTGTAAATAGTATTGAGTGTACAGTTGTGTCTAAATTTAGTACTTAATATTTTATATTTTTCTATATATATCTTTTTGTATTTTATATTTCTTAACCTCCAGGTTTATGAATCAGTGGTTGAATGGTGTGTTTTCCGGAATTGCCAAAATTATTCTTATGTTACTTTCCTGACTTGCTTTGATTATGATTTAGAAAACATCATTCACCCCCTTAGAAGACTCTGATTTGATTTCCCTTCTGTAAAAGTCCCTTAATTGAAGGTACCAAGCATTCCCAATAAGTATTTTCCCCTCAGATTGAACTGTTTCACCCTTATTATTTTCTTTTTTACCCTTTATCTAAATGACCGTGACATATTCAAAGAAATTTATGGGCAAAAAAACCCATAATACTAGGGCTGCATGAGATGCAAAAATAAAAATAATATTGCAGTTTGTTTGACAGATATCACAATTGTGATATGAGTCATGGTTTTAGTAGCAACATTTAAATTTCATTTTCACTGACAAAAAACATATAAAAATAATAAGTGATTTCTGTTTGGGCCTGTACTAAACACGCATGTTTTCTTACATGTATTATTAGAGTATTATTTTGGGGCCAGGGCATCTCTGTAGCACCAGAATGCAAAATTTACAATGCTCATTTGCGACACAGTTTACCTTTATCAAAAAGTTTGCAGCTCCTGTGATTTGGTTATTGCACTCGGCCATATTGCTATTATATTCCAATAATTGTGCAGCCCTGGTTATTACTACGCATGTTGCCTCAACAACTTGAAATTCCTGACAGAAATCTTTTTTCTGTTATTATCAAATCATATTTAATCCTTGGCTCTGATTGATTGTATGTGTAAGAATATTTATTTTCCTATAAATACTTCTGTTCTTTACTTCTGACCTTACTTAAAAAGTGTAGAGAATGAAGGCAACAAAATAAAGACCATGTTAAATGCACCAGATAAGGAAAAAATAAAATAATAATAATTATATATATATATATATATATATATATTAAAAGGCGCTTTTCAAAACACCCGAGGTCCCCTTACAGAGAAAAAAATAACACACACACAATGTTGCTGTGATTAAACCAGTCAGACTGTTGGTGGTGAGGCAGAGGGTACAGTCAGTGTTAGAAATTAATTTTTACCTTTTAAATCTCTCTTTTTTCTCTCTATTTTCTGTATCATTTATTATATTTTATTGCTCTGTAAAGCACTTTGAATCACCCTTATGAATGAAATGTGCTGTACAAACAAAGCTGCCTTGCCCGGAGTGCATAAGCTAGTTTGTATAACTCGCACAAAACAATGCACTGATGAAAATATATCTATAAATCCACTGTATTTACCCTATTTCACATCTGTATTACAAAGGTAATGCATCGTTTTGTGTAGCAGACTTCTCAACATGTCATTAGCTCAAAATCATGGTTATGAGCAACTCTAAAATTAAGGTATGACGTTGATAAAACAATGCTAGGTATGTTTTCTGCCGTTAAATGAGACGTGATTTCCAAAAGAGATATTTTGAAATGCTGAATTTCAGTGCCAAAGAGCTCAAAAGTCTCTGTTCACAGATGTCACTTTATAATTCCGACTGTACGCAGAGCCATCAGCGCGAGGAACTCTGGGAGCAGCACTTTATCCAGGACATGAGGCTGAGAAGCCAGCGGCCATGCAGCAAAAAACACAGATATGATTTGAATGATTTATACGTCATGTTCCTGGTGTGTTGGGATAGTGCTGCTAGCCGACCTCAGAGGGGCCTTATAGTTTTATGTGCTTTTTGTAAAAGGGTTTCCACACAGCAGTGAGGGAGCTTAACACAAGCTCCCATTTTCTGAGGTTCAGAAAGCTGTTAAATCCTATTTTAGGTCAAGTCAGCGTCATGGTCTGGATCATCTGAATTCTTAACACTCAGCTATGCATTAATAAAACCTTGATTTGTGTATGGGAAAACATTAATTTTCTGCAGGCAAGGCGCCGAGAAAAAGATCTTTTTTTACTTAACTTTCATGTGTTTCTCACAAACATGAGTCAGTTTGTGTGTCGACTGCTGCACACTGATAAAAACACTGAATCTAATCTGGATGTAATAAACACAATGCTGCAGGAGATGGAAGTCTCTCTGGAAAAGCTTCTCGGTGGAATATAAATATTTCATGTGTGTGAATTTAAAGTACCAAAGTATTAGTTGTGGCAGACAGGGATGACTTTGGTGTCCAACATTTGCATGCATATTTTCTCCTCACATTTTAGACACTAAAAAAAAAAGTGTTTTCCCTCGGTGTTTGTCAGGTGGCGGCGAGGCTAAACAAGGCAGCGCCCCTCTGTGTGTGCGACTCCAGCCTCAATCTGATAGAAACCAGCCCCCTGATCTCCGCCTGTCTCCCCTCGCTCCATCACTGCCCCGTGGTTGGCGATTTCATGAGTGAGCTGGTAATAATCACGGGTGACTGCATTCTCACCTTTTCGCTGGGATCTATAAGTGAAGGCGCAGCTACACTTTGTGAGGCCTACGGTGGCCATATGGGAATGCTTGAAGTCTGAAGTCAGAGGGATCGTTACATCTGCTTCTCGTTGCTTTATCTGCTTCTTATAAGCTTCCAAGCTGAAGGAATAACAGATTACATTAGGGCAAAATTGCTGCAATTACTTAGAAAAAAAATCAAAATGTGACATATTATTGCAGTAAACACTCAGTCTGCACATGTTGTGATGTTTGTTGGAGGAACACGCTGGAAGAGAAGACGAGCCTGTAGACGCAAATATAATTTTACACATCTTGAAATATTCCAGCAAAGTGCTCGCAGGTGTTAATAAAATTATCTAATGTCTGCAGTCTGGGGTGAAATATTACTTCACGTGCATATTTGTTTCCTCTCATTTTAGTGTATTTTGAAAGTAATTTGACATATTGGCAGATTTCTGTGTGTGTTGTGCAGCTCAGGTGGGAACTGAACCTGCAATAGTTCCACAGTGTTGGTCTCTGTACCCAAATAGCTGCACAGCACTGCATGGCCGACCCACGTCTCCTCCTCCGCAGATTAAGCCCCGGTCTTCCTTTCAGTCAACCCACTGTGCTCACCAGTCGTGACGTCTGCTTACATAAATATACCGAGCCCAGTCTGACACACACACACTTCTTTTCCCTCATAGTCTTTCCTACATTTGTTTACGCTTCAGTCATTTTTTATTTGTCTAATATACTTAACCTAATGTAAATATATGTGAATAAAAGGGGACATCACTCTGTCAGTAATCCAATATACACACTTTAAGTGGCTTTTTAATTTCCTAGATAATTAAAACAAACATTTATAAAGTTGACAGTCATCCAAAATAATTAAGTCCAAGAAAAGTGTGGTCTTTCTAAATATTATACATATTTTTTTTAAACTATATTGTGCTTCAAAGACAAAGAAAAAAGTTATTATCCTGCACAGTTTTTGGCAATGAGGTTTTCATATATTATATAACATATTTATGAACGCTGCAGTTAGAGGAATATTTGTGTGAGCACTAAGCAACTATGTGTACTGTTTTATTAACAGAATTTGAGCTCACTGAGTTGTTGGCATTAACTTATGTGTTTTAAATTATTCACAAATTTTTTGCTGCATAAAAAGCTCTCTCAATTGCAATCACAGATACAGAGCAGATAAAAATCCACTTTATTTGACCCTATTTCACATCTGTATTAGTAAGTAATGCATCGTGTTGTGTAGCAGACTTCACCAAGCCTTTATGATTTGGTGGGTTGGACGTCACCGACCACTCACAGACAACAGCACTGGTAGATTTCTATCTATAAAGCAATATTGGGCAAACGTCCGGCCGACCTTGGCTCCCTTCTGTGTGTCAGCTCTGGTAGTTACCAGCTACGCTCCTCCAGGTGATTGCTTTTTAATGTACCCTGGGTTTTTACAGCTCTGGGGAACATTTCCTACTCTGCACCTTGGACATGAACAATCTCCAAAAAGATCTTAAATTAGACTTACTTAGACTTACTTATACCGATCAATGAATTTAAGGGCATCATAAAGAATGTGGTGACAGAGACATGTGCTTGTTTTAATGTTTGAATAGTTGATTTTTGTATTATATGTTGTATTTGTTGCATTTTGAATGTGTTTTCATTGGTTGCTACCTTGAAATTTTCAATCTCGATGGGACTTCCTGGTTAAATAAAGGTTAAATAAATAAAATAAATATTTTTCAAAATAATTATTTGCTTTAAATTGTGTTCTTTAAGTTGTATTTTCTAATACATATTGTCTATAATTTTCAGTTCTGGCTTTTATAGATGTAATATATAAATATAGTTTTAATTTGCACTGTGCTGCTGTGCTGACCAGACTCTGTGTGAATTATTTATTACTCCATTTTCAATATGAATTCCAGGGCAGCACCCGACTCGACAGATTTGGCTGTTCAATATGAAAAATGATTTATTTGCTCCATTTTTACATATAGAGTTTAAGAGTTAAAACAAGGTTTGGCGAGACCTTCAGGCAACGTTCACGCAACACTGTGTAATAAACAAGCCAAGTTAGCCCTCTGAGCTAACGCATGCTAACGACAGATCACAGATGTGCACTGGTATTTTTTGCCAACACCTGACGTTAGACAAAAGC
Source organism: Epinephelus moara (assembly GCF_006386435.1). Classification (NCBI taxonomy): domain Eukaryota; kingdom Metazoa; phylum Chordata; class Actinopteri; order Perciformes; family Serranidae; genus Epinephelus; species Epinephelus moara. The sequence continues at coordinate 40,724,090 of NC_065529.1, read as the reverse complement.
CAGAGACGGTCTCTGAAATTGCTGTGAGCTGTAAATTCACCACTTGTAAGCAGAAGGCAGAAGATAACGTTATCTCTGAGCCAGACCGGGTTAAGCCTCCTCTTCTTCCTGCAGGCAGCTGCCTGTGTTTCACTCAGACTCACCCTGGGTTTGTGTGTGCGGGGTGAGCGCTCACTCTGTAGCTTAATCTGGGGACTGAAATGTCCCCGGGGGTGCACTGTAGATGACTGACAAAAAAGATCCGACTGATTCAGATCTCCAACTTTCGGGGGGCAGCCCTAATAAATTCCATCTTAAATTAAAGTTTAATAAATTTAAAAAAAAAAAAAAAAAAACAGAGTGATGTGGCATTTCTGAGTTTATAACCAGCAGCCATCAGGTTCAGTCACAACACATCAGTCTGAATAGTTTCTAACTCCCGTGTTGTCCTTCTGAACTCTGCGGCTGTATCTTCAAAATGTCTTCAAGGTTCACCGAGCTAGATGGAACTCTCTGGTACAGTCAAGTGCACACAGCGTGAGTGATCAGACCTTTTCTTGTTACTGAATCATGCAATGTTCAACCTCTCAGACTGCTTGTTTTAGGAAATCAGCCTGCCCCCGCCTGAACGCGAGGAGGAGAGGTACGCCGGGAAAGGAGGAGTAAAAAAGGTGACAAGAGCAGAACTCTGAGGCTAATGCAATCTGAAATGGCCTGTAATGCCCCGTTTCTAAATTGGAAAAATTGACCTTCCTCGGAGAGGTGACACAAGCCTGCACTCCGAGACGTTTCAGGGGCTAAGTGGAGGTTTCGGAGCAAGCTGCAGCAGACCCTGGAGGCCAAGCAAATATTTCATGAGTAATTTAATATCTGGAACATGAGAGCGCGCTCCACTCAGGATGCTGGCCCGGATATGGACAGTGATCTGGGAGGGAGGAGGGGAGGAGAGGCGAAAGGGCAGACCAATGAGTAGTTAATGCTGTACATCAACTTCCCTCCAAGGGTGCTCCAGGGATACAGCATTATACCACCACCTTCCCTCCACTTGGCACACTTCTGCGAGCCCCTTGCAGTGGAACAGACATTAGCATCTACTATTTATTTAAAACGTGGAGCAAGTTACTGCTGCACTGCCCAAAAGTAGGTCTCAACATTATCAGCACCTCATACTGTATGAACGCAAACTTATAACTTAGCCTTCAGACTTAGCCTTCAGACTCTTTAAGGGACTTCTGGGCTTTTAATGGATGCTGACAACAAATAAAACCACATCCAAGCAGGTTTTCGAAGAAGCTTTTCAGAGCAACAGAGGAAAAGCACAGGTGTAGCTAATAACAATAATGATACTGTAGCTCTGTTTCACTCCAAGAACTGGCCCATCTGAATGGAGTACAGTCATTACCAATGGTATCAATTACACCTGTGCTTTCCTGCTAAGATAACTAATGGCCAAAGAGGACAATACATTTGTACAGGTCAAACACACTCTCCCTGACAGGTGGGTACTCATGTTTCTAATTAATTGATATGTATACCCCTTTAAGATCAGGGTTTGATCAAATTTGTGTTACTTGTAAAGTCCTGTTTTAGCTTCATCGTCTGCAATGTTGGGATAATCCCACCAGTCCTGAATAGCTCTGAGGGACATTTCATCGGGAATAGAAAGAGTACACCTACCAGGATACTGCACTCAAATGAAAGAAAGATAGCTGTGTAAAAAATGTGCTTGAATTAAAGTAAAAAGTAGGTCAGCTAAAACACTAAGAAAGAGAAGTGTTACACAGCGTTTTTACACATGGAAGGCGATGTTGCTAGGCAACGCAGTGACTGTAGAGTTAGTCACAACAGTCACTTTGTTGTTGCACTCACCTGTCTGACGTCATTGTGTGAGTCTTGTGCACCACAATCTTCTTCAGTCTGCTCCAGGTTCAACTTCTCTGCTTATTCATTCTCAAAGCATAATAATCCAGCCTCTCTGGTCCCAGTACAACCAGTCCACTCAGCCTCTCTGGTTCCACTGCACTCCTCAGTTTTCAAATATAACATGAAAGACAAAATAATAAAACAAAAAGTTTCTCAAAAACGCAGAAATTACAGCTGGATCCACCACAAGCATTTTAGCACTTAGCATGTGAGCTAGGCCTAGCTCATCAAACGTCTCTGTTACGTCGGCTTTGTGTCGGCCCATACCTGCCCACACACGGAAGTCGCCACAGAAGGCGGAATTTCATCTCTAGTTTAGCTCATGTTAGTTTTCATTTCATTTTCCCTAGCTGACGTTATCTATTTATCTGGTTATCGTGAGCACTCGTTTTGGGTTAAAAGTGGAAGTGCTCAGAGCTCCCACCCATGGTCCGAACTAAATTAATAAAGGTCGTAGTTAATGAAGCATATGAATATTAATATAGAAGGAGTGCCCACTGAGTGCAGCTTCTTTTATTGATCGTTTGAACATCATGTTGTGGTCATTTTCGATTAAAGGCCGATGTCTCGGTGACGTATTGGCAATGAGCAAACGCTGTCCCTGCTACATCTTAACGATCTAAACTTGATACATCGGGCCGACGTCGGCCAGATGTAAGTGTGTTATCTGGGTCAATAGCCTACAAACTCATGAGATGGTACACAAACTTCTTAGCAACTTAAAACTCAAGTGTGTTGGATTTAATGGCATCTGGTAGTGAGATTGCAAGGGACTGAAACCTCCCCTGCGTGTGTTCCCTATGGTGCAATAAACGTGTAGAACTATGGTGGCCAATGCGAAAACACTAATGGCCTCATCGAGAGCCAGTGTTTGGTTTGTCTGTTCTGGGCTACTGTAGAAAAACATGGCGGGCTCCGTGGAAGAGGACCTGCTCCAATGTAGAGATAAATGGCTCATTGTGAGGTAATGAAAATACAATGATTCTTATTATTAGGTGATTATACACTAATGAAAAGATACGTATTTCCATTATTGCCAATATATCCACCTAAACCCTACACAAAGAACCTCTGATAGACACTAACAGGATATAAAAGCTATAAAATTACCTCTTAAATTACAGTCGACCTCAGTGAATAGATGCAGTCTGTTGTTTTGCGGTTGATTAGTACTTCATTCTTCCCAAACAGTCTTTCAAACAACTTGACTGCAGCAACCATCGGCATCTCTTCCACTTGTGCCTGCCAAACAGATCTATTTATCAGACATTTTGAATTGTTGTTGAACACCAGTGTCCATGAAGAGTGTATCTGTGGTCAGCTCTGTGCAGCCAACAAACTTGTTGACCGTCTCGTTGGCGAAGTATTCCTGGCTTATACATCCACAAAGAAAACCAGAGGACCTGCCGTAGACTGCCGTAACTGCTCATTCTGAGGTAATGAAAACTCAACAAATCTTATTTTCATGTGATTATACACTAATGAAAACATAGTTGTAAATATTATATTTCAATCTCTGCCAGTATATGCCCCAAACTGTACAGACTGGAGGGCAGTAAAAAAGTATGTCGTGCAGGTTTGAGTGATGAAAGCATGATTTAGCCTGCTCCAACAGAGAGGGGCTGACTTCTATTAAAGTATAATATAAACCATGTAAAATCAAAACTGGTGCAATATGTTTTTCTCTCCAGAACATTCAGTGCTGTCGCTGGTGGCTGGAAGCTAACGTTATAGGAGAGTGAGCCTATGGTGTATAGCAGCAGGTGTTGGTTACAGAGGTCGGAGTTCAAGCAGTCTTTGTACAGGAGAAGCAGGCGAGGAGAAATTGTTCAGATAACATGAAAATTTGATTCAGTTTCCTCTACATTTGTTCTCTGTTTCCCAAAGTAGATTAAAAAATCATTATGTGTGTGTCATCTCTCCTCACTTACAACTTGTTTCCACTCACGTATGTGTACGGAGATGAGTCAACCGGAAATCCATTCATTCCTATGAGAATCTCTCTGATATCTGATGAGCCTGCAAAACTCCCCCCCCTCTGTAATATTTTGGTCTGGGATTTGCCACAGGTACTTTCAAAAAATTTAATTTTTGCGGTGGATTTTGTGTGACCGTATGACAGTGTGCTAGCTTAGCTAACGGGCCTCTAACTAGCTAACGGTTTACCTCAATTCAGTTGCCTGTGAGTTTGTTTGATTAAAAATAACTTGTATTATCTAGTTTTAACAGAATGTGAATCTGAGTAATGTTGAAAATACAATATGATTTATAATTTTAATATGCAATAGCCGCAGTGGTTAGCAATGTCGCCTCACAGCAAGAGGGTTCCTGGTTTTCAAATCCAGGGTGGGGGAGCCCTTCTGTGGGTTTTTTCTCGGTACTCCAGCTTCCTCCCACATTCCAAAGACATGCAGGTAAACTGGTGACTCTATTGTTCGTAGGTGTGAATCTGAGTGTGAATGGTTGTCTGTCTCTGTAGCCCCTTTTACACTGCCAGATTTTCGGTGAACGTTGGGCCGTTTTGCCGGCAAGCTGCGAGCGTTTAGACACACAGAGCCGGATTGGCGAGTTGATCCGAGGTGCCCAATTTTCCGCCTCGTAGGGTAGTCATATTGGCGGAACCCTTTTTGTTTAAACAGAACGAGGCGCCCTTCCACGACGGGAGGAGCTGTTGAAGGGAAGGACGGGCCAACTTACGAGAGAATCGCCAGAGGACTGACCAGCCGCGGCTTCCCTCCCACGTCACTGGTTACGTCACACACTGAGCTACACGTTTTGTTACTTGCTCACGCCCCCCATTGCCCCGAAAAAGGCACATTCTGTATAAACAAAAGTAGGTATTTTGCAGCCTACCTACTCCCCGATTTTGTTTTTATACTGCCAATGCTGAAAAAAGACTGATTGGGCTTTCCTGCAAATTTGCACAATTCATATCTAAAAAGGGCTTATGTGTCAGCCCTGTGATAGTCTAGTGACCTGTCCAGGGTGTACCCCACCTTTTGCCCAATATCAGCTGAGATAGGCTCCAGCTCCCCCACAACCTCTAACAGGATAAGCAGTAAATGATATGAAATAGCCTACAGTTATAGTCAAATTTATCAGTCTGATATGAAAGTGCAGGCATATGACTCGTTCAGCCGTTCATTTGTCTCGTTAATTTAATATTTCACAAAACATACCTGGCAGGTCAACATTTTCACTTACTTGTTGCCATGCAGTATTGGTCCTGTTTTTGTCCCGGTAATGTTCCAAGCACATATTTGAAACTACTGGCTGGTGAAACACAGACAAAATAACCCTCACCCACGGCTACAGGTAGTTTCTATCAGGTTTATATCCATGTGAAAAGATATGGTGTTAGGACACGCACATAGTATAGCTCATTTTATCTTATATGGTTGTATTTAGGGTATTCATAGTACTTAGAGCTCCACTAGGCAATACTTTTACATAAAGAATACCTCAGTGCATCCCTATTTTGTGCCTCTTGTACTTTAGGTTATATCTGCAAAACCTTGCTATTTACAGTTTATGGATTTCAGAGTGAAAGATTTCTCGGGAGTAAAGTTCAAATAGTTTTGAGCCCTCCAGCTGCCAGCATGCAGGTTTCACATCATTAAATTTGCAAAGGCTTTTTCACCTTCGGAAAATCATTTTCCTGATTCTTTAAACAAACATAGGGCCTCTCACAAGCTTTAGTTGTTGTCAAATAGCAACCGGAGGGCTTTCTAAGTCAATATATTAAAATGAATGCAGTTATCACTGGTTCAGCTCGGCCTTTGGACTTTCATGATTTACCATATAAAGCAGAAATAACTCTCCTGACATGAGGTTAATAGCAGCTCTGATGGATCTGATTGTGTCTGGTGTCGTTTTGAAGCAGAACATAAGAGGGTATATATTATGGCTTCAGCCAAAAAGTTTGGGAGGTTCACACTGCGCCGATTACAGTCACGTGGGACAAAAACCTGCAGCATCTGTTACTGCTGGCACACACACACAGTCTAACTAATGTATTATTGAGAGAACGGGAGCTCCCAGGATGCAGCGAGGAAACATGTCGATGCCTTGTTGGGAACAGAGATGTGTGCAACCAAACAGGAGAGTTATTCAGCTGTGTGTAACACAACATGAAGCCATGATGTAAGTCAGAGTATCTTTGGGATAATATCATTTTGAGCTGGGTTTTAAAATTACTATGAAATGCAACACCACATGTGCATCTGACTTAATGGAAACAGTTCTGTGATACATTACTTAATTTTTTAATTTAACAGCTGCGTTGTGTAATATGAATGTACCCTACTTTATACACTTTCTTTCAGTCACGTTTCACCAGTACAATACAGTACAATGCCAATGTTTATGCCCCTGAACTGGCACATAATGTAACCATAACTGACTCTTTGCTAACGCCAAATCAGAAAGTATCTAATCATAGCAACAGAAACGAAGCATGGCAGGCCTGTCAAGGTTTGGGTTTCTCCACATGTCCAACAGGACGTTAATAAGAGTGACACACATTATCTCAAGGATCTGGAGGGTGGTGTCTTTACAAAACCAAAATTACAAGAGCAAAGGTGTAAGGAACAGACTAAACAGTATTTATCAGCTCTAACGTGAGCTGCAAACATTAGCACACGCGGCTAACATTTGTAGTAGTAAAATTGTGTTATTTTTAAAGGCAAGGGGCAGTGGTAGCCCTAGCACATTCAGCACCCTAGGCAAGCTTAACCTGGCAACCCAAATGTCTATGTTTCATATTCATTACAAAAAAACGACAGGAGCTAATGAGAAATCAATACCAATGAAAAACATAGGCTAATAACAAGATAAGAAAATGGTAAGTGGACATTAGCAAATTTTGTCTCTTTTTTTAATGTACTTAATATCAGTTTTGACAGGACAATCACTGTCTGGCTGCCGCCTCTCCAGGAAGCTGCTCCAGGTGTGGGAGAGCATGTATGCCCCCTCATCCCTGTTCATCGTCCCTGGGCCCCGCTTCGTTATTTCGATAGCCTCCCAGATCCAGCGCTGGTATTTGTTGTCCTCGTTGTCTATTATGATTCTGTGTATGACGAGGGGGCATTCATAGTTCATCTAAAAAGCCGATATTGGCTGATACCAATGATGTGATGTTATTGTGCATCCATAGTTATATTGTGTTATTGTCTGTAAATAACATGTGCAGGACTGGGACATCCACTCAACAGGAGCCAATGGGAGCTAAGATAAACACTAGTGACTCCAAAACTGCTCTTTATTTGGTTATTGTAAAACTTTAATTAAAAACCCAAAACTTTGATTAAAAATACACGTTACTGACTGACACAACTTCCTTCGGAGAGCCCTGCTTGGATACTTAAATTGGCAGACGGATGCATAGGGATCGCAGCCCGGTACAGCGTTGATAGGCCGGCATATGTTGATGACATCCATGGTCTGCCAGTTGCTACTGGAGCGTGACATACTTGAAGTCGTACTGCTCAAGAGTATTTGGGTCTGTCATCAAACACTCATGAGGCCTTTCAAGACATGTGTAGGATGTACCAGTGGAAGTGTATTTGTCCTCAACCTGGAATTTGGGGATTCCAGCTCCAAAGAGGAAGGAGATGAGTGTGGATCTGAGAGTGTTTTCTTTGTCCCAATTAAATGCCCAGTCCCTTCAACTAGCCCGGTGTGGCTACACATTTTGACAAATAAACGCCTGTCTCAATTAGATACCTGGTCTGGTCGGCAAGCAGTTCATTCTTTTAACAGAAGTTTTTAAGATGTATAAAACCAGGTTGTTGGCTACCTCAAATTATGTGTCCATTCCTCGATTACCCTGTAAATTATTCATATTCCTGTAGTCTGTACGGGTCCTCAGATGAAAAGAATCAAAGGGTTTTTCATTAAAATTAATCCAAGTTGTGAGTTTTGTTTTAACAGGATAAAGTGGTGTTGTGTCAGTATGCCAGGTGCCTGGTACCATAACTCTCTTTCTCTGATGCTTCGTCTGCCTGAGCTAGATCAAATGAATAATTCATAATTGATATATTATCTGAAGCCTAATTTTTAAACAAGTAATATTCATACTGGTTTAAATAAACAATTTGATTGTATTTCCTGATCTTTGTTTTGTGTGAAATGAATTAATTACAGGCCTGTTCCCAAATATAGACCTGTTGATTTCAGTGATTTAAGCATATAATAGCCTGGGTATTAATTTAATTTAATAATTATTAAAGAAGTTGTAAATGGACTAAAATGTGTTTTAATTTTGGTTGTAACACTTCAGTCTTTTTGTCCATATAATAAAACAAGTTAATCCTATAATCATGTTTTAATGGTTGTTTAAACAGTAAAGATTAAGTAATGTGAACTGTTTTAACAGCGACCTGCAGACTCACTGAAAAGCTTAAGTTTAGTTGTTAACATCTCTCTTGAACAAGCCCTGTGTCACAGCAGGATCCCTCAGATTAGAGTTCTCCTCTCTTCACTAAGTGGCTCCTCAGTCTCCACAAATGATGTCTTTTTCTTCCACAGGAGGATGCTGCGAACCTGCTGACATTAAAATCGATCGCTGTCAACACGCTGCCATCCCTGATACCACGAGGGACATTGATAACTGGTGCTGGTGTGAAGACCTGCAGATGAAGACACACATCCCCGGTGTGCTGCAGGAGACGGGAGGTGAAGGAGAGTGTAGGAGAATTTGCAGGTCTTCATGTGCACTTACCTGTCACTTCTCAGTCTCAGGTGCTTCCTGATGTGACTACATGGACACATTCAGTTTAAAGGGTTATATTCAAGACTGTGGTGAGAGGAGAAATTACAAGTGCATGTACAGTATATTCATATGTAGCTGAGATACAATGATGCTCCTTTAGCGTCAGAATCAAAATAAAGTTTGTTACCAAGTAGGTTTTCACTTACAAAGAATGTACCGTGGTCTTTTCTGCATACATTAAACACACAATACAATTATTAAGAGGAAATAAAAATAAATGTTGAGTACTTAAACAGTCAAGAATATAAATAAAGAACAGAAACTCTACGATAAAATTTTGGAGAAAAAAAACTCACTGTAGACTCTTTTACTGTTTGGTTGGTGGGGCTTAGCTCGAGGCAAAACAATCCTCCACAGACAGCTAGCACTAGCTAGCAAGTTCTGTTGGATTATTTTAAACAATGGAGAAAGATGATACGAGTTGTGCAATTAGAAAAACTCATTCTGAGTGCCTGAGTGCCCTCTGGCACAAACTGGTCCGTTCGTGGATTCGGAGCGCTGTCTGAATGTACCATTGGGTTATCTTGGAGCATCAGAGCACCGAGTGGAGTGAATGTGTGATGAACTTAACTGTTCATTTATTCATATAGAAATATAAAGCTCCATTTCTTCGACCAACAGGGCTGTCATTTTAGTGTAGAATGTAGAATTTATGAACGCACCATGTCAGGTCACTCACTCGGGACCACAAGTGTTACTTGAATAAGTAAACACTGACCAACGGGACCAGATTGGCCGACATATTGTCACTCTGACCTAGTTGCATATTGACGTTTGGTCATGGACTTTCCACGTCCACATACGATGTGCAAGTTACCCATGGTGCGTTGGTTGTTGATGTTCTGGGACACCATGTCAAGTCCTGCCTGTTACATGCATTGTCCTCAAAATACACTTCCGTTTCCACAGGAAATTTAACATTTAAATTCAGCATCTTTCAAAATAAGTGCATTACCTTGGTACAACACTGTAAATTGATGTTTTTTTTTCCCTCAGCAACAAACACACCTGGTTAGGTTTAAGCAACAAAAACATGTGGTTAGCTTTAGGAAAAAAGAACAAGGTTTGGCTTTAGAATCTTACGGGATGCGAATGCCGCGCTCTTGGATCCATCCACCACCACTCCCATCCACTCCACTTGGCCATGTCCCGCCACGTTTCCCCCTGATGCCACCGGGCACTGTTAGACTATAACTGCAACTGGCTGCATATCATGCCGACGTTGAAGGACGCCTTTATTCATTGGGTTCTAACGCCACAAGTCACTACCTAAGCGGCAGATTTCGACAACTTCTGAGTGAGACTGGTCTTCACTGGCTGACCCGTATGCTCTCACTCAGTGGATGGGTGATTTGACAGGATTGCTGATGGTGGGATGGCCGCCTTTGTGGTTGATTACTATACCAATCTTACAAAGGAGGACGGTACTTGATTTGTCTCCTCCAATTTGTTTTGCTATCGAAACTAACGTTAGCTAATACGCTACAAAGTTAGAGGTACATAACAGAAAAACCCATTATTCCTCTTAATACCTCCCCAATGTCTGATGAGGTGGGCATGATAACCTTTAATACACATAACATTATTCATCCCTACAACAGTAAATACTTTTTCCCTAACCTGATATGAAGTGTGCGCTGCACATGAGAGCATTTTTGATGATCGCCTCCGTCCAGTTCTTTTGTCTTATTGCATTTAACCACAGTTGTCTTTGTTTTTGTTGACAGTGGCGGCTGGTATGCGATAAAATGTAGGTTTTGACTCATGACTCCTTCTATTCTGGCTCCCAATAACACAGCAGGATGACATTTTAAGACTCCTATGTAGCCTACAGCCCTGTGGTGGAGAGTCATGTTTTGCCTCCAGCTAACAAATCATTGTGACGTCGGCCCTGAAGGGGTCTATAACATAACAAATATGTACAATAGAGCTGTTTCAGATTGAAAAAGCTTTACAGTGTTGTGCACAAAACTTTTAAAGCCGCTGCTGAAAAGGAAGTTTTAACAGCTTTAAAATTACAATCTGATTAAACAGTGTTAGAATTACAGGGGGGAATTATCTCAAAATTATAATTCAAGTCAGGTGGTTACTTAGAGGGAGATAAAAGCAATTTACTAGAATAAACTTTAGCCTTGTAGCATTACTTTCCTCCAGTAATTAGTGCACATAAATTAGAATTTTCTGCATAAATATGTGCATAAATACACCTTCTTTTAAAATTTAAATTTTGTTTTGGCTTTTTTTAATGTGGTATTGGAGGATATGTTGTTGGAAATAAAAAATTATGTTTGATATACAGTGATGTCTTGTGATCCCAGGGGGGATGGGAATGTCTGACATGACAAGAATGTAAAAACTAACTATAATAATTATGTGCTGGGGGAAAATGGTTGACACATTTGCAATAAATATACTCTGTACTTGAGAGTTTCGATGGCTTATTTTCTTAAAAAGAAAAAAAACATGAAAATAAATAAAATGTAAATATCAGGTTGTTTTTAATGCATAAATATAGAAACATTATGATTTAAAATTTTCTGCACTTGTGTTTGTGTGACGTAAGCTTTAAAAATTAGGTTTTACTTGTAGCATACAGAAGTTTTTGTACTGTTTGCTTATTTTACATACTATATATATATATATATATATATATATTGCTGTGTACGTTATTGTTTTTCTGCTGATGTTTCCTGTTTGCACTATTCCTTTGCTACTGTAACGTTGCAAATTTCACTGCTGTGGGACGAATAAAGGAGTTCAAGCACTTTCTGTGTGTGTGTGTGTGTGTGTGTGCGCGCGTGGTTATGAGATGTGTTGACAGCCGCCAACACTGGATGGTGGAGTGATTGTGCCTGTTCAGCTCCGAGCTTCACCATAAGCCACGGCTGGCTGGATCAGGAGTGTCACACAGGGGTCAGGCAGAGTTTGGTCCCCTGAACTCTCCGATGTTAGCTGAAGCATGGCAGCATCGACGCTCCCACCCCCTCCAGGCACCGCTGCCCGCTAAATCTGTGTCAAACTACATGAGCCTGATAAATCTCCTCTGCAGTGCAAAATAATGAGAGACATCCGCTGTTCGCCTCTTGTTGGTGGAGGCTGATCAATGGGTCACCCACAGTTATTAAGTTGTGTAAATGACAATTGACAGAATGTAGTAAAGGGAAAACGTAGGCTGTCACAAAGATATACAGTGAATGACCTTTGAGCTCCAATAAGTCTAATATGTGTGCAGCGTTATACTGATGTCAAGATAATATTTTGATGTTTTTCTGATGCAAACTCTGACTTAGATGATTTCCTACAGTGTTAAAGAGTTGCTCCCAATCCAACTCATACTCACCAGCACTGTCAGATTAAGGCTTTAGTCCTTGTTTTTTCACTAAATTCCTGGAAATTTTCCTGAGAAGGAGTTGGTACTCAAGTATTTCTTCCTAGAAGTGACTACAACTTAGATCAGTGGATCCCGACCTGGGGTTGAGGACCTTCACAAGGGTAGCAAAATAAATCTGAGGGGTCACAAGATGATTGACAGGATGGCCAACTTATGTTTAATCAACAGCTTTTTGTTTAAATTACAATGTTTTATTTAATTCAAGAACAGTGTAATACAGAGAAAAAACACCTGACAGCAGAGATAGACCCTAAAGCAGTGATACTCAACTCACAGCCCGGGGGCCAAATAGGGTGCCAGGAAGCCACCCAACCAAACACAACTCTCTCTGACCTCATCACATATCGATGTTTGGTCATAGATTTTCCACGTTGAGGTTTGATGTGAAAGGTACCCTGGGTGCGTTGGTTATTGACATTCTGGGACACCGTGTAAACTTCAGCCTGTTACATGCATTGTCTTCTTTCAAAATACACTTCCTTTTCCACAGAAAATTTACCATTTACATACAGTCTCTTTCAAAATAAACACACTACTTCGGTACAACACCGCGAATTGAGGTTATTTCCTTCAACAACAAACACACGTGGTTGGGTTTTGGAAAAGAGAACAGGGTTTGGCTTTACGATCATATGGGAAGTGAACACCAGCCTACTGGGTAAAAGTCCGTGGTTATCTGACCAATCCACCACCCCACCACCAAAACTAATTGATTCACTTTGGGAATTTTTTAGTACTTTTTAATATAAATTAAGGACGAAAGTGCATAAAAAGCATCTAAATAGAGCCAGTTTATCAAGAAAAAGTGCCAATGGAGTCCTCTAATCCAAGAAACACCCCTGCATACACCTGACGTATGCAGTTCGCTGCAGCTGGCCCCTGACCTCCTGTCATTTGCTAAAGTGGCCCCCAGGAAAAGCAAATTCAGCGTCCCTGACCAAAAGGATGGAAAAACAACCAAAATGGAAAAAAGGGGAAAAGCAGCATGGCATGCAGGCATACACACATTACATGGAAAGACATTACACAGAGATCTCACAGCTTGAATTAGCTGCACAGATCAGAGAGTGCACAACTGATGCAGAGCATCAAAATACCCAGGAGAGAGCTTCAGACATTTGCAGGGCACTGGAAGGGTGCCAGTCTGCAGTGAAATGCCCCCTGTGTACCAGATCTGCTGCGACTGGTTAGAATTCTAAGCCAATTACGTAAGTCCAATTTCCAGAAGGTACACTTGCATTTCAGTATTAATAATAATCTAATTTTGACTAGTAGCAAATTAAATAATTACTCTCATTAAATATATCTACAATTAATTTCTAAGTAGTCAAAATGTTGATTCATGATATCAACAATTAAATCGATGTGTAGTCGAAATGTTGTTTGTTGATATCAGTAACTTAATTACAACTAGTAATTAAACTGTTGATATCAACAATTTAATCATCGCTAGTGGCACTGTTCATTGTAGATATCTGCAATTGTACCTGCAAAAATAAATGAATTCTAAATATCTAAAATATATTAAGACAAGTCAGAATTAAATTATTGATATGTCTGCTTGGAACTGTAAAGTTAAATGTACCTTCAGATAACTAGAATTAAATTTAAGATATCTAAAATACAAGTGTACCTAGTGGAAATTCTATTCTTTGGTTGCTCGTAGTGGTTTTAATATTTTAGTATTATACAGTCTTTTTTAGGTATGTAATTGTTCGTGCCGGTTTTATCCTGTTTTATATTTGTGTGCTTGTTATATTGCTATATATTTGTGTTTTTAAATCTGCTATATAAATAAACTTGATATGATCTGATTTGATTTCCTTTTGTAATGAATCAGAATCAAATTTTAGATATATAAAAAAGAAATTTCCACCAGAAAACGTCATTGTCGATATCTTCAATGATGTACATACACAGCCAAAATGAATTCGATAATTTGGGCTACATATTCAAATTTAATATGCTAATTTAAAAGGGGACTGTCGGCTCTTTGGTACTTTAATGGTATGATGCCCACACATCTGAAATGGTTTCTTGATGTGTTGGACATATAGGAAATGTTACTGTTGATATTTGAAATGGGAAATTCCACTTCCACTAGTCACAATCCTTTGGAAATTCAATTGTAGATATTTGCAATCGTTATTCTTACCAGTGAAAATGTAAGTACAGATATTTATAATTCAGTTAAAGATATCCACAAATAAGTTTTGACTGGCTGAAATGTGATTTAAAAGATATCTGTAACATGCCAAAGTTGTTTTGCAGATATCTTAAATTAACATTTCAACATGGTGAAATGCCATTTCTACTGGTGAAAACCAAATCCATACCTGTCAGCCCTATTGATTAAATGTTAAAAGGGCTCGCTGTTCAAGGACACAAGCTGATTGCACACTTATTGAAGAGTGTGAAGTGACAGGTGAAGAGAGAAGACCAAGATATATTTTTTTAGCAGGTGATAGACTAAACCGAAGATAGACCGAGTAACATGGAAACAGGAATTCAATGCGACACCATTTCTGCTTGACATTTAATATTTTAAAATTTTAGAAACCTATGTCAAGGGTTGTTGTGTGGAATTTGTTATGGGCTTGTTCTGCCTCCTAGTGGTCAAAAACCTTATAATTCAACTTTAAATAAATGTCTCTAAAATATATTTTTGTCCTGAAAACACCTCCACTTTCCATGTTTCATGTTGTAGGCACTCTTTTGGTATTAACAGGAGGGTGTCAAGGAGCCTCCAATCATATTAAAGCTATTTATTAGCATGAACATCATGTAATGCATGTCAAAAGCAAATAATTATACAAACCATATGAAGGGCCAAACAAGCATGAAGCATGAAGAAGAATTGGCAACAGATGGGATTTTCCCCCAGTGCAGTGACATCCCGTGAAATGCACATCAACCCTCCAATTAGTTAGTTGTACTCCTATACCAAACCACACATATACACACTCTCACGCATTCTGGATCTGTTTATGGTTTGCACAAGTGACACTGAGGGCAAGTTGCTGACCTACATAGACGGCAGTGTTTGAGTAGCTCTTAGTTGGAACGCTGCGTCCAGATGCCCTTCTCTGTGCTCCGGAGTGGAAATAGGTCAGAGGTCAGGAGAAAACCAATGAAAGAGGAGGACTCACACAATCATCAACGGGCTATGTGGAGGAGAACAAAAAAAAGGGCTGCTTGTTTACGCCATGTTTGCAGAGGGGCTGGGTTGTCTGTGGCTACACATTTGACACCACAGGCGTGAATCTTCAGATCCACACGTGAGAGAGCGGCAAAGCTGACAGTGAGTCTCAGTCTCAGGGGCCGTAAACCTTAGAAATGTTCATTGGTGCATAATTTGAGAGTCTGACATTGAGTGGTTTCTAAAGGTCTTAGGATAGACTCAGTGTTACACATTATGATGTACCATTGGTGCTGAGATAATACATTATTACATGACAGTGCAGCTGAGGTCGGGGCCACGGCTAGGTCAAAGAACAAGTACACTTGTGAGGCACTAATATTTCACTAATATTTTACATAGTGCCCTCAAAAATTCCATTCAGATTCCCAATAAAATCTGAATTAACTTATCATTATTTTGCACACAGGTTATAATTGTAACTTTTATGTCATTAATTCATCCAGACACCACGGCTAATCTGGCTGGTAAATTAGCTAACTTCGTGTTTTCAAGTAACTCTATCAGCTAACGTTAAGAAACAACCAACACCATATTAAAGATTCTCTTTAACAGAAAGTAGCCCACTACAAGTTGCGCCAATGGTACGAAGTGGGCTTGGTCGTCTCTCCACTGCATCACCCACTTCGTTTGGATGTGTAGTAAATGTCGTGTGGATGGATGAAATCACATTCAAAACAACACAAAACTATAAAGAGTACAAATTAAATGTTAGTTCATTATTTTGGCAATTTTGTCCAATAGGTCAAACAGCGTGTTAGATCGTCAGTTCTTGCGAGAATATGCTGCTTAAACAGAGACATATCTCTAACAAAGTTAATTTTCACCTCATTTGTCTGTCCGAAAAAATGCCATGTCAGTGTCAGAAGGTTCAGAAGGTTCAGAAGGGTTGAGGTTGTTGAAATTGAGTCCAAGTTTTACTTCAGTGACTATGGGACGAAGGAAATAGGAATAATCTGTACTCACGTTCAATTCTCCCATCGAAATGAATGAACTCAGGGCCACCATTAGTCTCCAGTTAGGGCAGTGGTGAAACCCACGTGACAGAGATACAGGAAATGAAGCTAAAGTGGGTTACTCAGTTTATCAGCAGTCTCTGGCTGTTGATGTGCAGCCTAGCTTAGTTCAGCCCTTGCTAACGTTATTCCTAGCATAATATTTTAGTGGATTTGTCAGTAGCTAGCTCACCAAATGAATTCCCCAACTAATGTGATACGTGATACTAACTCATGTATTATGATAATCTCTTTTAATTTTGCCAACAATAAATGATGTAATGGTACAAACTTCTACTAGCTAAGCGATGTAGTAGCGGCCAACAAGCTAACCGTAACTTAGGTTAATGTTAGCTAGCTAGCTGCAAATTAGCTATTCTACATGGCAGCCTCAGAATAAAGCCCAATTTTTTTTTTTATTACAATCAAAGTGGCAAATATTATCTTGGAGGACATCATTGCACTTGGTTGACTATTTTTCTATGATCTTAGATGTAAATATTGCATGTTTCTTTCAGATAAAACACATTTTTGACTTGAATGAGTTTCTTGCAATAATGAAAAAATACTGTCAATCATCTCCGCCTGGCACAAACCACATGTTTTGGACAGCTGTGAAGTGACAGAATGTCCCACCATCATGGTTCTTATATTCCAGATTCCCAGAGAGTC